>NC_086449.1:690602501-690945626 GCF_028390025.1 Pseudophryne corroboree
GGTTTGCGCGAGCTTGGTTACAAGAGGAAGGGATTTACTGGTCAGTGGACTGCTTCCGCTGTCGTCCAAAGTTTTTGAACTTGTCACTGACTTATTATGAATGTGCTGCAGGTGACGTATAAGGGAGGATGTTCCGAGGTGGTTAACGTCCTTACCCCTACTTATTACAGCTTGACAAAGGCAACACACGGCTTGACACCTGTTGTCCGCATTTCTGTTGAAATACTTCCACACTGAAGAGTTGATTTTTTTGGTATTTTCACCAGGCATGTCAATGGCCATATTCCTCCCACGGACAACAGGTGTCTCCCCGGGTGCCTGACTTAAACAAACCACCTCACCATCAGAATCCTCCTTGTCAATTTCCTCCCCAGCGCCAGCAACACCCATATCCTCATCCTGGTGTACTTCAACACTGACATCTTCAATTTCACTATCAGGAACTGGACTGCGGGTGCTGCTTTCAACACTTGCAGGGGGCGTGCAAATGATGGAAGGCGCAAGCTCTTCCCGTCCAGTGTTGGGAAGGTCAGGCATCGCAACCGACACAATTGGACTCTCCTTTGGGATTTGTGATTTCGAAGAACGCACAGTTCTTTGCTGTGCTTTTGCCGCAAGTCTTTTCTTTTTTCTAGCGAGAGGATGAGTGCTTCCATCCTCATGTGAATCTGAACCACTAGCCATGAACATAGGCCAGGGCCTCAGCCGTTCCTTGCCACTCCGTGTCGTAAATGGCATATTGGCAAGTTTACGCTTCTCCTCAGACGCTTTTAATTTTGATTTTTGGGTCATTTTTTTACTGATCTTTTGTGTTTTGGATTTTACATGCTCTGTACTATGACATTGGGCATCGGCCTTGGCAGACGACGTTGATGGCATTTCATCATCTCGGCCATGACTAGTGGCAGCAGCTTCAGCACGAGGTGGAAGTGGATCTTGATCTTTCCCTATTTTTTTAACCTCCACATTTTTGTTCTCCATATTTTGCGCACAACTAAAAGCCACCACAGGTATACAATGTAGATGGATGGATAGTATAGTATTACTTATACTTATGGACGACGAGTGACGACACAGAGGTAGGTACAGCCGTGGCCTACCGTACTGCTGCTTAGTGCTTATATATAAATATAATATACTGTATAACGGACCAGGTGGACAGTGTCAGCAGCAGACTGCTAAACTAGTATGAAGAAAGAAAAAAAACACCACAGGTATACAATGTAGATGGATGGATAGTATAGTATTACTTATACTTATGGACGACGAGTGCACTGACGACACAGAGGTAGGTACAGCCGTGGCCTACCGTACTGCTGCTTAGTGCTTATATATAAATATAATATACTGTATAACGGACCTGGTGGACAGTGTCAGCAGACTGCTAAACTAGTATGAAGAAAGAAAAAAAAAACACCACAGGTATACAATGTAGATGGATGGATAGTATAGTATTACTTATACTTATGGACGACGAGTGCACTGACGACACAGAGGTAGGTACAGCCGTGGCCTACCGTACTGCTGCTTAGTGCTTATATATAAATATAATATACTGTGTGTATAACGGACCTGGTGGACAGTGTCAGCAGACTGCTAAACTAGTATGAAGAAAGAAATAAAAAACACCACAGGTATACAATGTAGATGGATGGATAGTATAGTATTACTTATACTTATGGACGAGTGACGACACAGAGGTAGGTACAGCCGTGGCCTACCGTACTGCTGCTTAGTGCTTATATATAAATATAATATACTGTATAACGGACCTGGTGGACAGTGTCAGCAGCAGACTGCTAAACTAGTATGAAGAAAGAAAAAAAAAACACCACAGGTATACAATGTAGATGGATGGATAGTATTACTTATACTTATGGACGACGAGTGACGAGTCGACACAGAGGTAGGTACAGCCGTGGCCTACCATACTGCTGCTTAGTGCTTAATTATATATATATAATATACTGTATAACGGACCAGGTGGACACTGCAGTGTCAGCAGACTGCTAAACAAACTAGCATGAAGAAAGAAAAAAAAAAAACACCACAGTGTTTTTCAGGCAGACAAACGTATACTGGACTGGTGGTCACTGTCACCAAAACTGTGCACTGTACTCCTGCTATAACTGCTCCCCAGTCCCCACAATTAGGCAGTGTGAGCAGTGCACTCAGCACAGATATATCATGCAGCAGTGCAGCACACTGAGTGAGCACAGATATGGTGGAGCGTTTTTTTTTCAGGCAGAGAAACAACGGATTAAACTCAAAACCCTGCACTGTACTCCCTAACAGCTGCTCCCCATCCCCAATCCTCCCCACAATTATAACTAACTAAGTTCTAATATAATACAATGGACTCGGAGAGGATGCCAGCTACGTCCTCTCCCTATCAATCTCAATGCACGTGTGAAAATGGCGGCGACGCGCTGCTCCTTATATAGAATCCGAGTCTCGCGAGAATCCGACAGCGGGATGATGACATTCGGGCGCGCTCGGGTTAACCGAGCAAGGCGGGAGGATCCGAGTCGCTCGGACCCGTGTAAAAAAAAGGTGAAGTTCGGGCGGGTCGGATTCCGAGGATCCGAACCCGCTCGTCACTAAATGTAAGAGATGGTTCTGGAGGTCTAACTTGGTATGTGTAGCTCGAGGGTAAAAGGATCCCAACACCACCCCCATGACGACCCCCAGGTCGGGGGGGGGTGAGAATGTGAGGCCCCCAGCAGAGAGAGAAGCAGGAGAAGTGGTGTCATAGGGAGTAATCCAGGTTTCAGTAATGGCCAGGAGGTGCAGGGAGTTGGAAATGAAAAGGTTGTGAGTGGGGGCCAGTTTGTTACAAACAGATCTGGCATTCCAGAGTGCACAGGATAGGGGGTAGGAGTTTGTGGGAGAGATGTGAATGAGATTATCAGGATTGCTATAGCGTTGAGGTAAGACTAATGTGGAAGGAAGGGATAAAGAGGGTGTATTGATGGTGCTGGGGCCTTGACTAGGAAGGGAGACTGCAGTTGTGAGGCAGGGAGGGAGTGCAGCATGATACTGCTGAAGGAGAGGTGAGGAGACAGGCAGAGGAGGGAGAGAGCAGGGTTGAGTGGTGGGGTATAAATGGTGTGAAGGGGCAGAAGTGAATTGCAATGGGGAAACAGAAGAGGAGGGGAAGGGAGGCAGACAGAGGAGAGAGCATGAGATGTAGGAGACTGGGAGAGAGGGATAGAGGTGGTAGCAGGGGACAGAGTTTCTAGGCAGGCTACGCTTTGTATCACTGCTTTCCATAAGAGGCACACAGCTGACAACCTCTTACGGAAACTGAGGATCATCGCAGAATGGCTTACCCCAATTGGACTCTCCTGAGGATTTGTGACATCGGACAACGCCACCAATATTGTGCGTGCATTACATGTGTGAAAATTCCAGCACGTCCCATGTTTTGCACATACAATGAATTTGGTGGTGCACCATTTTATAAAAAACGACAGGGGCGTAATGGAGATGCTGTCGGTGGCCCGAAGAATTGCGGGCCACTTTCGGCATTCAGCCACCGCATGCCGAAGACTGGAGCACCAGCAAACACTCCTGAACATGCCCTGCCATCAGCTGAAGCAAGAGGTGGTAACGAGGTGGAATTCAACACTCTATATGCTTCAGAGGATGGAGGAGCAGCAAAAGGCCATTCAAGCCTATACATCTGCCTACGATATAGGCAAAAGAGGGGAATGCACCTGACTCAAGCGCAGTGGAGAATGATTTCAATGTTGTGCAAGGTTCTCCAACCCTTTGAACTTGCCACACGTGAAGTCAGCTCAGACACGGCCAGCCTAAGTCAGGTCATTCCCCTCATCAGGCTTTTGCAGAAGCAGCTGGAGAGATTGAAGGAGGAGCTTAAACGGAGCGATTCCGCTAGGCATGTGGGACTTGTGGATGGAGCCCTTCATTCATTTAACCAGGATTCACGGGTGGTCAATCTGTTGAAATCAGAGCTCTACATTTTGGCCACCGTGCTCGATCCTAGGTTTAAAGCCTACGTTGTATCTCTCTTTCCGGCAGACACAAGTCTGCAGATGTTCAATGACCTGCTGGTTAGACACTTGTCAAGTCAAGCGGAACGTGACCCACCAACAGCTCCTCCTTCATTTTCTCCCGCCACTGGACCTGCCAGGAAAAGGATCAAATTTCCAAAATCACCCGCTGGCAGTGACGCAGGGCAGTCAGGAGCAAGTGCTGACATCTGGTCCGGACTGAAGGACCTGCCAACAATTACTGACATGTCGTCTACTGTCACTGCATATGATTCTGTCACCATTGAAAGAATGGTGGAGGATTATATGAGTGACAGCATCCAAGTAGGCATGTCAGACAGTCCGTAAGTATACTCGCAGGAAAAAGAGTCAATTTGGAGGCCCTTGCCAAGCTGGATTTATTTTACCTAAGTTGCCCCCCCTCCAGTGTGTACTCCGAAAGAGTGTTTAGTTCAGCCGTGGAGACATTTACCAGCAATTGCCTCCAGAAATTACACAGGGACCTGTGATGGTGGATTCCAGTGGGGACGAATTAATACTCTGTGAGGAGGGGGATGTACACAGTGAAAGGGGTGAGGAATCGGACGATGAGGAGGAGGTGGACATCTTGCCTCTGTAGAGCCAGTTTGTGCAAGGAGAGATTGCTTCTTTTTTGGTGGGGGCCCAAACCAACCAATCATTTCAGCCACAGTCGTGTGGCAGACCCTGTCACTGAAATGTTGGGTTTGTTAAAGTGTGCATGTCCTGTTTATACAACATAAGGGTGGGTGGGAGGGCCGAAGGACAATTCCATCTCGCACCTCTTTTTTTTTTTTTTTTTTATCTTTGCATCATGTGCCGTTTGGGGACTATTTTTTTTAAGTGCCATCCTGTCTGATACTGCAGTGCCACTCCTAGATGGGCCAGGTGTTTGTGCCGCCCACTTGGGTCGCTTGGCTTAGTCATCCAGCGACCTCGGTGCAAATTTTAGGACTAAAAATAATATTGTGAGGTGTTCAGAATAGACTGGAAATGAGTGGAAATTATGGTTATTGAGGTTAATAATACTATACGATCAAAATTACCCTCAAATTCTATGATTTAAGCTGTTTTTGAAAAAAAAACACCCGAATCCAAAACACACCTGAATCCGACAAAAAATTTTAAGGGAGGTTTTGCCAAAACGCGTCCAAATCCAAAACACGGCCGCTGAACCGAATCCAAAACCAAAACACAAAACCCGAAAAATGTCCGGTGCACATCTCTACTTTACATATAAATAAATCATAAGATTACAAAATGTCAGATATTGAAAATTGGGCACACAGTTACATACTTCCCAACTTTTTATATCATAGACTAGGGACGCACGCGACCCAGAAAGGGTCGTGATCTCATGTGTAAGGGACATGGCCTTGTGGCATGGACCCATTTTCCAGCATTTTGCGTTATGCCCAGCACTTCCCAAGCAGCTGGGCAGCTCCCTGCTCACCTCCCAAAACTGAATAGATGCCATGCGTATGCACATGGCATCTATTCAGAGATCACTCGCTGCTTAGCAGAGCAGTGGGTGATCAAAGGACCTATCAACTGCCATCCCTCCCACCCAAGGGACACTATTGCCTGTGGATTGGAGAGCGGGACAGTGTCCGTATAGAGCAGGCTTTTTCAACCAGTGTGCCGTGGCACACTAGTGTGCCGTGACCAGTTGCAAGCTGTGCCGTGGAGCCAGAGCCGCTTCGTGCACCTTCAGAGTGAACTGTTGGCCCAGGCTCTTCTTAGAGGAGCAGTCGTGCTCCGGCCATGACCTTTGCCTTGAAGACTCGGCGGTGTGATATCCTAGGTCACGGCCGCCGCTTCTCACCACCCAGTCAACCCACCCGCCTGCATACACATCTTCCAGTTTCCGCCTGCATCCACAGCTTTCCTTGCCCACCCACATCCACTACTGCCCGCCCGCCCGCTGCTCAGTATTTGCAGCACTCCACTATCAACAACCCCCGCCACTGAGGGACAGGGAGGAGGACAGCTGACCGGTAGGGGTTAATATTTGTTGTTTTATTTCTCCTGTGGGGAACAATAGGACTTATGTGGGGAGAATAAGGATTTATGGGGGGAACAATGTGAATAATTCATGTGGGGAACAATAGTATTTATGTGGGGAGCAATGTTTTTTCTGTGTAGGCCGCTATATGTGTGGATTTTTTTTTTACTCTGAGGGCCAATGTGTTTTTTTTGTTTTCTTTATGTGGGGAACTGATGGTGTGCCTTGGCAATTTTAAAATACTGTTCGGTTTGCCGCGAGTAAAAAAAAGGTTGAAAATCACTGGTATAGAGGGACTGTCCAGCTGAAATCTGGACAGTGTGGAGGTATGCAAGTATACGTACATTTACATTTGTAATGTCTGCCATTCACGTAATTTTTATAGTCGTAGTTCATTATGTATCACTCCGCAATCGCAATAAAGTTAGTAAATGGCATAAAGTTATCGTACAGGTTTTGGATACCTGCGCTCACCCTCTATTTGGTGTTTGTATGTGAGAAATGATGTATCTCTATGATCTGTAAATACTAGGGATGTGCACTTGAAATTTTTCGGGTTTTGTGTTTTGGTTTTGGGTTCGGTTCCGCGGCCGTGTTTTGGGTTCGACCGCGTTTTGGCAAAACCTCACCGAATTTTTTTTGTCGGATTCGGGTGTGTTTTGGATTCGGGTGTTTTTTTCAAAAAACACTAAAAAACAGCTTAAATCATAGAATTTGGGGGTCATTTTGATCCCAAAGTATTATTAACCTCAAAAACCATAATTTCCACTCATTTTCAGTCTATTCTGAACACCTCACACCTCACAATATTATTTTTAGTCCTAAAATTTGCACCGAGGTCGCTGGATGACTAAGCTAAGCGACCCTAGTGGCCGACACAAACACCTGGCCCATCTAGCAGTGTCACTGCAGTGTCACGCAGGATGGCCCTTCCAAAAAAAACACTCCCCAAACAGCACATGACGCAAAGAAAAAAAGAGGCGCAATGAGGTAGCTGTGTGAGTAAGCTAAGCAACCCTAGTGGCCGACACAAACACCTGGCCCATCTAGGAGTGGCACTGCAGTGTCACGCAGGATGGCCCTTCCAAAAAACACTCCCCAAACAGCACATGACGCAAAGAAAAAAAGAGGCGCAATGAGGTAGCTGTGTGAGTAAGCTAAGCGACCCTAGTGGCCGACACAAACACCTGGCCCATCTAAGAGTGGCACTGCAGTGTCACGCAGGATGGCCCTTCAAAACAATACTCCCCAAACAGCACATGACGCAAAGAAAAATTAAAGAAAAAAGAGGTGCAAGATGGAATTGTCCTTGGGCCCTCCCACCCACCCTTATGTTGTATAAACAGGACATGCACACTTTAACCAACCCATCATTTCAGTGACAGGGTCTGCCACACGACTGTGACTGAAATGACGGGTTGGTTTGGACCCCCACCAAAAAAGAAGCAATTAATCTCTCCTTGCACAAACTGGCTCTACAGAGGCAAGATGTCCACCTCATCATCATCCTCCGATATATATCACCGTGTACATCCCCCTCCTCACAGATTATCAATTCGTCCCCACTGGAATCCACCATCTCAGCTCCCTGTGTACTTTGCGGAGGCAATTGCTGCTGGTCAATGTCTCCACGGAGGAATTGATTATAATTCATTTTAATGAACATCATCTTCTCCACATTTTCTGGAAGTAACCTCGTACGCCGATTGCTGACAAGGTGAGCGGCGGCACTAAACACTCTTTCGGAGTACACACTTGTGGGAGGGCAACTTAGGTAGAATAAAGCCAGTTTGTGCAAGGGCCTCCAAATTGCCTCTTTTTCCTGCCAGTATAAGTACGGACTGTCTGAAGTGCCTACTTGGATGCGGTCACTCATATAATCCTCCACCATTCTTTCAATGGGGAGAGAATCATATGCAGTGACAATAGACGACATGTCCGTAATCGTTGGCAGGTCCTTCAGTCCGGACCAGATGTCAGCATCAGCAGTCGCTCCAGACTGCCCTGCATCACCGCCAGCGGGTGGGCTCGGAATTCTGAGCCTTTTCCTCGCACCCCCAGTTGCGGGAGAATGTGAAGGAGGAGATGTTGACAGGTCGCGTTCCGCTTGACTTGACAATTTTGTCACCAGCAGGTCTTTGAACCCCAGCAGACTTGTGTCTGCCGGAAAGAGAGATCCAAGGTAGGTTTTAAATCTAGGATCGAGCACGGTGGCCAAAATGTAGTGATCTGATTTCAACAGATTGACCACACGTGAATCCTTGTTAAGCGAATTAAGGGCTCCATCCACAAGTCCCACATGCCTAGCGGAATCGCTCAGTGTTAGCTCCTCCTTCAATGTCTCTAGCTTCTTCTGCAAAAGCCTGATGAGGGGAATGACCTGACTCAGGCTGGCAGTGTCTGAACTGACTTCACGTGTGGCAAGTTCAAAGGGCAGCAGAACCTTGCACAACGTTGAAATCATTCTCCACTGCGCTTGAGACAGGTGCATTCCACCTCCTATATCGTGCTCAATTGTATAGGCTTGAATGGCCTTTTGCTGCTCCTCCAACCTCTGAAGCATATATAGGGTTGAATTTCACCTCGTTACCACTTCTTGCTTCAGATGATGGCAGGGCAGGTTCAGGCGTTTTTGGTGGTGCTCCAGTCTTCTGTACGTGGTGCCTGTATGCCGAAAGTGTCCCGCAATTCTTCTGGCCACCGACAGCATCTCTTGCACGCCCCTCTCGTTTTTAAAAAAATTCTGCACCACCAAATTCAAGGTATGTGCAAAACATGGGACGTGCTGGAATTTGCCCATATTTAATGCACACACAATATTGCTGGCGTTGTCCGATGCCACAAATCCACAGGAGAGTCCAATTGGGGTAAGCCATTCCGCAATGATCTTCCTCAGTTGCCGTAAGAGGTTTTCAGCTGTGTGCGTATTCTGGAAACCGGTGATACAAAGCGTAGCCTGCCTAGGAAAGAGTTGGCGTTTGCGAGATGCTGCTACTGGTGCCGCCGCTGCTGTTTTTGCAGCGGGAGTCCATACATCTACCCAGTGGGCTGTCACAGTCATATAGTCCTGACCCTGCCCTGCTCCACTTGTCCACATGTCCGTGGTTAACTGGACATTGGGTACAACTGCATTTTTTAGGACACTGGTGAGTCTTTTTCTGACGTCCGTGTACATTCTCGGTATCGCCTGCCTAGAGAAGTGGAACCTAGATGGTATTTGGTAACGGGGGCACACTACCTCAAGAAATTGTCTAGTTCCCTGTGAACTAACGGCGGATACCGGACGCACGTCTAACACCAACATAGTTGTCAAGGCCTCAGTTATCCGCTTTGCAACAGGATGACTGCTGTGATATTTCATCTTCCTCGCAAAGGACTGTTGGACAGTCAATTGCTTACTGGAAGTAGTACAAGTGGTCTTCCGACTTCCCCTCTGGGATGACCATCGACTCCCAGCAGCAACAACAGCAGCGCCAGCAGCAGTAGGCGTTACACGCAAGGATGCATCGGAGGAATCCCAGGCAGGAGAGGACTCGTCAGAATTGCCAGTGACATGGCCTGCAGGACTATTGGCATTCCTGGGGAAGGAGGAAATTGACACTGAGGGAGTTGGTGGGGTGGTTTGCGTGAGCTTGGTTACAAGAGGAAGGGATTTACTGGTCAGTGGACTGCTTCCGCTGTCGCCCAAAGTTTTTGAACTTGTCACTGACTTATTATGAATGCGCTGCAGGTGACGTATAAGGGAGGATGTTCCGAGGTGGTTAACGTCCTTACCCCTACTTATTACAGCTTGACAAAGGCAACACACGGCTTGACAAATGTTGTCCGCATTTCTGTTGAAATACTTCCACACCGAAGAGCTGATTTTTTTGGTATTTTGACCAGGCATGTCAACGGCCATATTCCTCCCACGGACAACAGGTGTCTCCCCGGGTGCCTGACTTAAACAAACCACCTCACCATCAGAATCCTCCTTGTCAATTTCCTCCCCAGCGCCAGCAACACCCATATCCTCCTCCTCCTGGTGTACTTCAACACCGACATCTTCAATCTGACTATCAGGAACTGGACTGCGGGTGCTCCTTCCAATAAAAGACCAATAAAAGAACCCCATGGGACAGCACTCTGAATCCTTGAAGAAGGCCAGTTGCGGCCGAAACCGGTTGGAAACAGATCCATGCAGACACCTCAAGTTTGCCAGCACATCACCGCAAACTACATCCACAAGACTCCTCGCCGGCCGGCGAGTGGAGCGGCCGTTGAGACCGCACAGGACATAGGAAGAAGCTGAGCGTTGTGGCAACGCAACTTCCGGTTGTTCAGTGCGGCTTCCGGCGGGACCTGGCAGCCTAGCAGCAGAGCCAGGAAGGCTTCCAGCCCTGTCTGCTGAGGAACACCACCGGGGATGGATACAGCAGAAACAGCGCAAGTGGCCACATCATCACTCACCACAGAGTGAACAAAGAGAACTAAACATCACATCGTGAGGGATATTCATCAAGCGGCAATACCATATTTTATTTCACCTTGTGTTTAATTTCCCTATACATCGGATGTTCACACAATATGCATGTTACTATAAAGGCATTTATGTGTAATCACAATATCATCAATTATATATGAATTATTGTACCATCTGTTATACTAAGCATTGTGACTTATAAAGGTATTTACAGATCATAGAGATACATCATTTCTCACATACAAACACCAAATAGACGGTGAGCGCAGGTATCCAAAACCTGTACGATAACACTAGCCCTAGAGTCTGGACAACTCTCCAGATACCAGCAGCCCCCTTGAACAAGATACACATACTGTGCGCTCCACGCAAACCCCTTGATTCCAAAATGGCATAAAGTACTCACATGCTAATCAATGCTACCAGCTTCTTCTGTATTCTAGCTCCTTGTCACTGATATTGCATTTTCCCTGATACTGCTGTTTTAATGCTAACCTGTGCTTAGATGGCTGTAACTGACCTTAGGGATGTAATCACTTACTGTGTCCTGCACCAATTGCAAAGTTTTCGTCATTTCAATGTATAACTTCAATTGGCATCACAGATCCCTGAGGACGTGAGGATGTGAAGTGAATACTGTACTTTGAAATGTCTGAAACATGTACTGTACCTGGTGTTACTGTATGTATTATTTCAAGCCCCAGACACAACCACATGTACACAGTAGTGAAAGTGGAAATCCAGAAGTGAAGGTATGGAAAATGCAAATTAATATAATTTAAAAATTACAGCTACAACTGTCGGAAAGAATAAAGGCCCACAACAACCAATATCTATCTATCTCTGCGTCCTCTTTCAATGTTGCTGCAATGGCACACTGATCATAACCAGATTAAGATGAGGGCGTAGGGCATACTGCACCCCGGGACCCCCCTTTGTTAGGGGGCCCCCAGCCAGAGCACACTGACATCACTAGCTTTCCCTCTTATGCAGCAGCAGAACCAGACAGCCAGAATGTGATCAGTACAGTATGCAGTGCAGGCAGAGACACAGGAGTATCAGGTTTCATGAGATACCAATGGAGCTTTCCAACCATTAGAGAGATAGGATGGTGGAGAGAGCTGTAAGTGACCCAGGGATTCAAACTTATCCTCCTTCCCACCTTGGTGTATAGGTCCTGTGTTATTAACTAGCTGTCTTTAAATTAGGTAGAGCTATAAAGATTACTCAGGCATTATTAAACTATTAGTTTAAATTAGGGATGAGTGGGTTTGGATCTCTGAGATCTGAACCCCCGCGGTCTTCAGGATCAGAGTCCGGATCCGAGTCTGGCTTGGAACTTCCCGCCAGACTCGGATCCCAGATCGAGGCAAAACATCATCATCCCGCTGTCGGATTCTCGCAGGTTTTGGATTCTATATAAGGAGCCGCATGTTGCCGCCATCTTTACTCCAGACTTGGAGAGTGAGGGATGAGGGAGACAGATCTCTGTCTGTCTGTGGGTGGTGGTGTACAGGGGAGCTACTGTCCTGTATTCTTCTGGGGTGGTGTCCTGTGCTGGTGTACTGTGCTGATAGGGGTGCTGCTGTCCCCTGCTGTTCTGGGGTGGTGTCCTGTACTGGTGTAGTGTGCTGTTAGGGGCGCTGCTGTCCTGTGCTGTACAGGGTTGCTGTTCTGTGTGCTGTAAGAAAAAAGGAATACTGTGGCCCCGTCCTGTATGCTGTAAAAATACAGGGGTGCTGTGGCCCTGCCCTGTATGCTGTAAAAATACAGGGGTGCTGTGGCCCTGTCCTGTATGCCGTAAAAATATAGGGGTGCTGTGGCCCTGTCCTATATGCTGTAAAAATACAGGGGTGCTGTAAAAATAAAGGAACACTGTGGCACTGTCCTGTATGCTGTAAAGATACAGGAGTGCTGTAAAAATACAGGGGTGCTGTGTCCAGTCCTGTATGCTGTAAAAATACAGGGGTGCTATAAAATATAAGGGTTCTGTAAAAATACAGTGGTCCTGTGAAAGGATGGGTGCTGTGGCCCTGTGCTGTATGCTGTAAAAATACAGGGGTGTTGTAAAAATACAGGGGTGCTCTAAAAATGGACCACTGTGGCCCTGTCCTGTATGCTGTGAAAATACAGGGGTTCTGTGAAAATGCAGGTGTGATGTGGTCCTGTCCTGTGTGCTGTAAAAATACAGGGATGCTGTGACCCTGTCCTCTATGCTGTAAAAATACAGGGGTGCTGTGGCCCTGTCCTGTACACTGTAAAAACACAGGGGTGCTATAAAAATAATGGGGTACTGTTCTGTTTGTTGTAAAAATAAAGGGGCACTCTTCTGTGCACTGTAATAATAAAAGGGCACTGTCCTGTGAAATAGAGAACAAACATTTGGAGGAAAAAATAGTGAAAGATCAGGAACCACTTCTAGTTGCTAGTACTAGTGCTGAAGCTGCTGCTACCAGTCATGACATTGACGATGTAATTCCATCAACGTCGTCTGCTAAGGCCGATGGCCAATGTCATAGAGGGCATGCAAAATCAAAGAAGCAAAAATTAATAACCAAAAAAAAAAGAAATTATCTGATGAGAAACGTAAAATTGGCAATATGCCATTCACGACATGAAGTGGCAAGGAAAGGATAAGGCCTTGGCCTATGTTCATGACTGGTGGTTCAACTTCTCATGAAGATAGAAGCCCTAAAGCACAGGAAAAAACAACTGCATTCAGACTCAGAATATTACAAATTTGCAAGGAGAGTCCAAGTGTGTCCGCAGTTGCGATGTCAAGGCCTGACTTTCCCAAAACTGTATAGGAAGAGGAGGCTCCTACAACCATTTGCACGCCCTCTGTAAGTGCAGGGAGTAGCACCGCCAGTTCATTTGCTGATACTGAGATTGAGGATATCACTGTAGAAGTATACCAGGATGAGGAGGATATTGGTGTAGCTGGCACTGAAGAGGAAGTTGACGATTCTGATGGTGATGTGGTTTGTTTGAATAAGGCACCAGTGGAGACAGTTGTTGTCCATGGGATGAAAAAGTCCATTGTTATGCCTGGGCAAAATAACAAAAAAATCCACCCCTTAGGTGTAGAATTATTTATCTGTGAGGATGTAAACACTGAAGGGGTGAGCAATCAGAGGATGAGGATGTCATCTTGCTCTGTAGAGCCAGTTTGTGCAAGGAGAGATAAATTGCTTCTTTTTTGTGGGGACCCAAACAAAGCAATCATTTCAGCCACAGTCGTGTGGCAGACCCTGTCACTGAAATGATTGGTTTGTTAAAGTGTGCATGTCCTGTTTATACAACATAAGCGTGGGTGGGAGGGCCCAAGGACAATTCCATCTTGCACGTCTTTTCTTTGTCTACCACATCATTACAGGGGTGCTGACCCTATATGGGGTGCTGCCATTCTGCCCTAACAGTCCAGGGGTGATGCCCTACTGCCGTTTAAGTCCAAGGGTGCTGCTGCCTGTCTGCTGCGCTGTGTAATTCTCTAGGGGTGCTTCCTATGCTGTATATGTCCAGGGGTGTTGCCTACTGTATATGCTGTATAAATCCAGGGCTGCTGCCTATCTGCTTCATAAATCCAGATGTGCTGCTGAATTCCAGGGGTGCTGCTGTACTTGATCCTAGGTTTAAAGTTTAAACTAAAGCCTATATCAGAATATGAAACAAGCTTCAACATCACAACCAGATTTGTGAAAACATAGCCGCAAAGGTGGAAATGGAAATTCCAAGTTTGATGAAGTGTTTTCCAATAAAGTGGGAAGAGACCACATTTGTGGCCAAAGTCAGTCAGACTCAGAAGAGACAGAATCATAATCCAGCGGAATGTGACATGGCAACATCTCCTACTTCCTTTTCTCTGTCAACTGCAGGAGAAAACTAGATTTTCCAAACACACCTATATGTCTGCCCTGTCTGAACCCGCTCATCTCTTGTAGATATATCTTCTAGTGTGCTCTGTGTACCCAGCATTAGAGAGAGGTTCTTCTCAATTATTTAATGTTAGGGTCTCAAATTAATGGCTCCAATTAGTCAACCTTAATTTTGATTTATTAATGTTCCACATTTTGAGATTATTTGCAAGATGTGAATTTGTTGTACAGGGTTCTTTTCCTTTATTTTGTAAATGTTTTCTCCCTAATAATTGTACAATGTAAGGGCTGCATAGGGTTATTGCAAGACCTTGCGGCGTTATAACAATAGAGTTTCAGTGATCTTGCATTGCATCAGCTTTCCATTGCACTGCAGCACTAGATGGCCAAGGAGCTTATGTGAGGCACAAACAGTTACTGAATAAGGGCCCAGTGTGGAGTCTCATGGTGGCTTACAGCCAAGAAGCTGTCTGGCTTGCCAGGCTGAGGCATGCTGGTGGCACAGAGGTTAGCATTGCTTCCTCCCACAGTCCTACTTGTTATATGAAATTAGTTTGGACTAGAGAGGTAAGCTCCACTAGGGCAGGGGCTCAATAACAAAAAATGCACTGCACAGTCCTGGTTATACTGTACTGAACTCCATTTGCCTGTGTTGGGTCTGCTGTAGGGGCTCACGAGGGGCTGCTAAAACATCTAAGGGGCTGCTTTATTTAAAAATAAAATTTGAATAAAATAAACAAGAGAAGTATGCTCACATGCGTATAACTGGGACACACAGGTATGCTCACATGCATGAAACTGGGAGCTGTGAAAAATGAAAATAAGGCTTCTGCCACAAAATATGTAAATAAAAATGCAATTAAAAAATGGAAAAAAAGAAACCCATGAGATTTTCACAAAATAAGTCTCCAGGCTCCATGGAGGGGAAAATATCCAATCTTGATCCTGTGGTATTCACCATCTTATTTGCATCCCATCATTAAATCCAAGATTATCGCAATCCCCGAACATGGAGAAGGGGGTGGACTGCTTTCAAACAAATATGAGTCCAATTCCTCTACACATCAAACTACTCCAGTCTGAATAACCCATACACTTATAACTTAAATCTGTGTTAGGAACGCTGCAAGCCCTTTCCACTTAATCCACAACTACTCAAATTTATGTCTAAAGCTTACCAAAAACATCTGAACTCTCAACTGTACCAATGTTATCTGTCTTTTTAAACTATGAAAAGACATCCCCAATCTGCTCACTACAGTTCTCTCTTATGCAAACTCGTGTATGTTTTTTATGTAATGATTGGCTTTTAATTGGCATTGCATGTGTTGGGAAGTTGCACAGTGAAACATAGTTTATTATTGCATGCTGCCTGGTGTTTACCTCCTTTGATCATTTGGCCAGTTGTGGTCAGGTGTAATATATCTTTACATTTAGTGAGGTGTAGCCGTGGTGTAAAGTACAGTGTGATTCCTGATTAGTAAAAAAAACAAAACCCGATCAACATCACCAAACAGGTAATTTCAACTTTAAACTTGTCATTTATTTTGTACAGTCTGGACATGGATACTAATAACAGATTCACAGACAAAATTCTTAAAGCTATGTGTGCAAATGCTAGGAGCTTAGGAGACAAAATTCCAGAGCTAATTGCGATAATGACAAGGGATAACCTGGATTTTGTGGCAATTACAGAGTCATGGTACACTGAGAATCATGACTGGGACATAGCTATACCAGGATACAATTAATTTAGGAAGGATACAATGGGAAGAATAGGAGGAGGGGTAGCAATGTCTGTGAAAAAAAGCATACAGTTAAATGTTACTTTAATACAAAATATTGAAGATAAAACTAAGGCCCTTTGGGTCACCATAGAAACCAGGGAGAAGGACATTATTCGCATTTGGGTGATCTAAAGACCACCAGGCCAGGGGAAGGATTTGGACAGGAACCTATTGTTGGACATCACTAAAATGGCTTTAAAGGGAGAAGTCATAATCATGGGAGACTTTAATTTACCTGATGAGGATTTTTGCAAGTTCAGCTACAAGTGGCAAATTTCTACATTCCTTACAGGGAGCGTCTCTCCAGCAATTGATGAGGTAGCTTACTCGCAAAGACTCAATATTAGAATGAATTCTTACAAATGGTGACAGGATATCCGACATATATGTGGGTGAGCACCTGGGATCCAGTGATCACCAAGCAGTATGGTTTAGTATAAAGACAGGATCCAACTCCTGTCACACAAAAACAAAGGTGTTGGATTTTAGAAATGCTGACTTTGCAAAAAATGGGGAGATGTTTAAGTGATTCATTGGCAGACTGGAGGAACTTGGAAGGAGTGCAGGTGAGGTGGGAAAAACTGAAAAGTGCAATACTAAGGGCAACAGACCTTTGTATCAAAAGGGTTAGGAAGAGCACCAGGAAAAAGAAGCCAGTGTGGTTCACAAAAGAAGTATCAACTAGTGTGAAAGCAAAAAAGATGGCTTTTAGGAAATACAAACAGACTCAAAATAATAACGACAAAGAGGTGTATCTTGACAGACGGAAAGATGCTAGGAAAGTGATCAGACGTGCAAAGGCAGAAGCTGAGGAGAAAATGTCCCAGTCAGTAGATAAAGGGGACAAAACTTTTTTAAGTACATAAGTGAAGGAGTAAATCAAATGGAGGAATAATAAGACTTAAGACAGAGAGTGAGCACTTGGTGGAGGGAGACAAGGCAATAGCAGATCACCTAAATAATTATGTTTGCTCAGTATTTATTACAGAAGGAGAAGGGATGGCACCACAGTTAAGTTGCAAGGACATTCATAAAAATAAGGTAGATGAAAGTACATTTACAGAGGAGAAGGTCCTAACAGAGCTTTTAAAACTAAAAGTGGATAAATCGATGGGGCCAGATGGGATACACCCAAGGATACTCAAAGAGCTAAAAGATGTGCTGGTTACACCTTTAACAGAATTATTTAACCAGTCACTAAATAGAGGTGCCATTCCATAGGACTGCAAAAGAACAAAAGTAGTTTCACTCAGGCCCGCCATCAGGGGGGTGCTGCGAGCACAGCTGTCCCGGGCCCAGACTCTCTAACAGAGAGGGAAGGGCCCGGGCTGCTCATGCCGCTGCCCGCCCACCACCATCCGTCCTCCTGCCTCCACCGCCCATCCTGCCACCGCCGCTGCCAGGCTCCTGCAAGCTATAAGCTCTAGTATCTTTAATAACTGTCTCCTTCGAGGTGGCGGCCATTTTGGATAGATTCACATGAAACAGGCTGCCGAACAGTCTGCAGCGACTCCAGCGGTGGCAGCGGCTGCAGGGGGGAGAACAATAAGTACCCCAATGAGCAGGTACTGGGGCATTATAATGTGGTGCATAATATGGTGCTGGGGACAAAAGTATGGGGACACAGTTTTTTTTGTTTTTTTATTATATATATATCACCATATCTAATCCATACAGCGGCACTCAGAGACTTGGTAAAGTGACAAAATACTTTTACTGGATAGTCATGATAAGTTGCATTCCAACGTTTCGGGGCGCAACCCGCCCCTTTGTCAAGGTGAGCAAACAAACAAGTGAATAAAGTGCAAAATTACATACCTTTATGCTTAGGAAAGACCCGTCGGCGGGAACAACAGCTGTGCGCGGTGAGGACCGGTGGCTTCCGGCTGTGTGCTGTGACGCGAGTGCAGGAAGTGTTAGTCAGGTGTTCACGGTCATCAGTTGCGGCTCTTAGGCGTTACCATGGTAGCCCCCAGTACACGGAAGTGGCAGCGCACTTACGTCGTGGTCATGGCAACCAAGGGACTCCGTGTGTTCGCGTCCTGAGACCGGCCCACTATTTGGTGACTGTGAAAAGTGATAGATAAGTAAAAAAGATAGATAAGTAAAAAAATGGATAAGAAGGATAAAAATGGAACAAGAAAAAAACTTCCTAAGAATACTGACACTTATGGCAGTGATATGAGCTGTACTATACACTGTTACTGTACTGGGCATAAACCATAAACAAATAATAAACAATGAACAAATAGACAGCATAGGGAAACACCACAAGTGAGGGAAAAGAAAGACAGGTGACCGACTATAGATGTATCATGTAAGTATGTATATGACCATCTAGACTACTGTTGGTCGAGTGTGAAAGCTATCTGATGTGTAAAAGTCCAGGATACGAGTTAGTATGATCAAGTCCCTGGACGCTGTGGTTATATAGGTATCCGTCACGTATATTGATATGATGTGTGCGGATCCATCAGTTCTATATTCCAATCGAATATACTTTGTAGATGGAAACGAAGATGTTCAAAACACGCTCCATTGGATGCGGTCGTTGAGGCCCATTGGTTTGGTGGTATTCAGTTTGAACTGCCATCTTGCTTCCAATTTTAATAAAGTACCGGCTCTGTCCCCCCCACGGATGTTCTTGGGGATGTGGTCTATGATTTGAAAGTTCAGTTCACTCAACGCATGCCCACTTTCCACGTAATGTCTGGCCACCGGTTGTTCAGACTTGCGTTGTTTCAGTGCTGCTTTGACAGCGGATCTGTGCATGGCGAATCGTTCCCTGGCCGTACGTACTGTTTTGCCCACGTATTGTAATTTACATGGGCAAGTTATTAGATAAATTACATGGTTGGTGGTACACGTAAGTACATGCCTCATGGAGTATGTTCGGCCGGTCGCGTTGGAAGTAAACGTGTCTCCTGTGGTCATGTATTTGCATGTTTCACTTCCAAGGCACTTATAGCACCCTGGAGATTTTGACAAAAAGGTGCTAGATGGAAGAGGTTTAAAGTTAGTGACATCGGTGTGCACCACAAAGTCTCTCACCGATTTGCCCTTGGTGTGACATATCATGGGTCGCTTCTTATGTAGAGGAATGAGTCTCTGATCCGTCTTGATTATGGGCCATAAAGCTCTCAAGGCCCGCGGTATCACTGGACTAATATTGTTGTATTTAGAGACGAAAGGTATGATTGTGGTTGACTCTTTCGGTTGTGTTTTCAACAGATCATCTCTCTTACTGGAAGCTATTTCTTTCTCCATCTCGTGTAGCATCTTCCGGGGGTACCCCCTGTTCACGAACCGTTGTGTTACCTCCGTGAGTGCTCCCTTAAGTGCAGTAGGGCTGCTCGTAATTCTGGCTGCCCGGATATACTGAGACTTTGGCAGTCCTTTCTTTAAAGCCATGGGGTGATGACTGTTATACCTGAGTAGCGTATTTTTGTCGGTAGGTTTGTGAAACAAGTCGGTTTGTAGTCCCTCCGTGGTGATTGATACATTGACATCCAGATAGTTCAGTTGTTTAGCGTTACATTGAGCGGTCACTTTGATTGGCGAACTCCTGTTGTTAATGAACCGGACCATTGCCTCGAACTTGGTTTGTTCGCCCGTCCATAGAATGAATACGTCGTCTATGTATCTTGAATAATGAAGTATATATGGAGAAAACTCGTGGTTCGTAAAGAACATGTGTTGCTCTTCAGCCAACATGAAGACGTTCGCGAAGGACGGGGAAACATTACTTCCCATGGCACACCCGCTGAGTTGGCGATAGTAGTGGCCATCAAATAGGAAGTAGTTGCGTGTTAATGTTAGTTCGAGTAGATTCAGAAACAGCGTGTGGTCCAATGTTGTCATATTAGATTGCATAAGAAACTGTTCCATGGCTGTCAATCCGGCCTGGTGTGGAATGCTTGTGTACAAGCTGCAGATGTCTAATGTACATATTAGGGTACCTGGTGGTACGGAGGTGATGGACTTGAGTTGGTTGAGGAAACTAGTAGTGTCTTTCAAATGGTGAGGTTGTTGACATATGAATGGCTGCACCAAATTGTCCAAGAACATGGAGATGGGTTGGTAGATGGATTTATTGGCTGAGATTATAGGCCTGCCAGGCGGGTTCGTACTGTTTTTGTGAATCTTCGGTACTGTAAACAAGATGGGTGTTAGTGGAAACGGTTGCTGTAGTGCCAAACGCAATTTGTGAGATATTGTTTGGGATTTGACCGCTTGGTCCAGGATGTGGTCAACTTCCTTTTTGTATTGCACAGTGGGATCTGTGGTCAATAATTCGTACACATTACGATCCGCTAGTTGTCTGTGCACTTCCATCTTGTAGTCCGTCAGATTCTGGATTACGATTCCTCCGCCCTTGTCTGCTGGGCGGATTATGATGTCCTTGCGTTCTCCCAGTTGCTTAAGTGCTCTATATTCTGACTTGGACAAATTGTAATGGACTTTGGTGGAGGCAGCCGCATACTTGGACACCGATTCATCTATCAACCGCGTGAACGTTTTGATAGAAGGATTTGAAGAGGATGGGTCAAACTTGGATTCACGCATGGCATTGATGAAGTTCTGATGGGGGTCGGGAGGGATTGTGGAAACATGGTCCTGAAAGTGTTCCTGCAGGCGTAGCTTGCGACCAAATTTATACAGTTCTGTATGCCAGCCGAGTTGATCAAACTTTGAGGTAGGAACAAATGACAAACCATAATTAAGCACTTTGGTCTCCAATTGACTTAACGGGCGGTCTGACAGGTTGAAGACTACGTTTTCTTTTTTGTAGAGGTGTTTCTGGAGCCGCGAGTTTTGTTGTCCCCGGCGGGTGGGCGTCCTCTTACTTTTGCGCCTGCCTCCTCGGCAGGCTTCATCGATAAAGGGGTCTGCGTGCGTTCTGAGGGGCCTTCAGAGTCAGCAATCATAAAGTCACTGTCACTGTTGGAAGTGGCCACTTCCCTTGGACGTTCCTCCCTCCGTCTTCGCCAACTGTGTTTGGATCTATAGTTGTATGGTTTGTGGTTGCCAGGCTCACCACCTGCCAGCCATCTATACACCTGGTTATTTTCATAGTCTTCCTTTACAACTGTCAGCTTGCCCCTTTTGAACTTGATAAGTTCCTTCTTATGGAGCTCAATCTGAGACTGAATTTTGTGCATTAGCTGCTGATTGGTGTCAGCCGATAGCAGGTGTTTATGTTCTTCCTCAAATGCTAGGATCTTGAGCATGGATCTTATGCTGCTTGTTATTGAGGAGGCCGGAAGGGAACTTAAGACCACCAGAGAAAAGATCCTAGCATTTGAGGAAGAACATAAACACCTGCTATCGGCTGACACCAATCAGCAGCTAATGCACAAAATTCAGTCTCAGATTGAGCTCCATAAGAAGGAACTTATCAAGTTCAAAAGGGGCAAGCTGACAGTTGTAAAGGAAGACTATGAAAATAACCAGGTGTATAGATGGCTGGCAGGTGGTGAGCCTGGCAACCACAAACCATACAACTATAGATCCAAACACAGTTGGCGAAGACGGAGGGAGGAACGTCCAAGGGAAGTGGCCACTTCCAACAGTGACAGTGACTTTATGATTGCTGACTCTGAAGGCCCCTCAGAACGCACGCAGACCCCTTTATCGATGAAGCCTGCCGAGGAGGCATGCGCAAAAGTAAGAGGACGCCCACCCGCCGGGGACAACAAAACTCGCGGCTCCAGAAACACCTCTACAAAAAAGAAAACGTAGTCTTCAACCTGTCAGACCGCCCGTTAAGTCAATTGGAGACCAAAGTGCTTAATTATGGTTTGTCATTTGTTCCTACCTCAAAGTTTGATCAACTCGGCTGGCATACAGAACTGTATAAATTTGGTCGCAAGCTACGCCTGCAGGAACACTTTCAGGACCATGTTTCCACAATCCCTCCCGACCCCCATCAGAACTTCATCAATGCCATGCGTGAATCCAAGTTTGACCCATCCTCTTCAAATCCTTCTATCAAAACGTTCACGCGGTTGATAGATGAATCGGTGTCCAAGTATGTGGCTGCCTCCACCAAAGTCCATTACAATTTGTCCAAGTCAGAATATAGAGCACTTAAGCAACTGGGAGAACGCAAGGACATCATAATCCGCCCAGCAGACAAGGGCGGAGGAATCGTAATCCAGAATCTGACGGACTACAAGATGGAAGTGCACAGACAACTAGCGGATCGTAATGTGTACGAATTATTGACCACAGATCCCACTGTGCAATACAAAAAGGAAGTTGACCACATCCTGGACCAAGCGGTCAAATCCCAAACAATATCTCACAAATTGCGTTTGGCACTACAGCAACCGTTTCCACTAACACCCATCTTGTTTACAGTACCGAAGATTCACAAAAACAGTACGAACCCGCCTGGCAGGCCTATAATCTCAGCCAATAAATCCATCTACCAACCCATCTCCATGTTCTTGGACAATTTGGTGCAGCCATTCATATGTCAACAACCTCACCATTTGAAAGACACTACTAGTTTCCTCAACCAACTCAAGTCCATCACCTCCGTACCACCAGGTACCCTAATATGTACATTAGACATCTGCAGCTTGTACACAAGCATTCCACACCAGGCCGGATTGACAGCCATGGAACAGTTTCTTATGCAATCAAATATGACAACATTGGACCACACGCTGTTTCTGAATCTACTCGAACTAACATTAACACGCAACTACTTCCTATTTGATGGCCACTACTATCGCCAACTCAGCGGGTGTGCCATGGGAAGTAATGTTTCCCCGTCCTTCGCGAACGTCTTCATGTTGGCTGAAGAGCAACACATGTTCTTTATGAACCACGAGTTTTCTCCATATATACTTCATTATTCAAGATACATAGACGACGTATTCATTCTATGGACGGGCGAACAAACCAAGTTCGAGGCAATGGTCCGGTTCATTAACAACAGGAGTTCGCCAATCAAAGTGACCGCTCAATGTAACGCTAAACAACTGAACTATCTGGATGTCAATGTATCAATCACCACGGAGGGACTACAAACCGACTTGTTTCACAAACTTACCGACAAAAATACACTACTCAGGTATAACAGTCATCACCCCATGGCTTTAAAGAAAGGACTGCCAAAGTCTCAGTATATCCGGGCAGCCAGAATTACGAGCAGCCCTACTGCACTTAAGGGAGCACTCACGGAGGTAACACAACGGTTCGTGAACAGGGGGTACCCCCGGAAGATGCTACACGAGATGGAGAAAGAAATAGCTTCCAGTAAGAGAGATGATCTGTTGAAAACACAACCGAAAGAGTCAACCACAATCATACCTTTCGTCTCTAAATACAACAATATTAGTCCAGTGATACCGCGGGCCTTGAGAGCTTTATGGCCCATAATCAAGACGGATCAGAGACTCATTCCTCTACATAAGAAGCGACCCATGATATGTCACACCAAGGGCAAATCGGTGAGAGACTTTGTGGTGCACACCGATGTCACTAACTTTAAACCTCTTCCATCTAGCACCTTTTTGTCAAAATCTCCAGGGTGCTATAAGTGCCTTGGATGTGAAACATGCAAATACATGACCACAGGAGACACGTTTACTTCCAACGCGACCGGCCGAACATACTCCATGAGGCATGTACTTACGTGTACCACCAACCATGTAATTTATCTAATAACTTGCCCATGTAAATTACAATACGTGGGCAAAACAGTACGTACGGCCAGGGAACGATTCGCCATGCACAGATCCGCTGTCAAAGCAGCACTGAAACAACGCAAGTCTGAACAACCGGTGGCCAGACATTACGTGGAAAGTGGGCATGCATTGAGTGAACTGAACTTTCAAATCATAGACCACATCCCCAAGAACATCCGTGGGAGGGACAGAGCCGGTACTTTATTAAAATTGGAAGCAAGATGGCAGTTCAAACTGAATACCACCAAACCAATGGGCCTCAACGACCGCATCCAATGGAGCGTGTTTTGAACATCTTCGTTTCCATCTACAAAGTATATTCGATTGGAATATAGAACTGATGGATCCGCACACATCATATCAATATACGTGACGGATACCTATATAACCACAGCGTCCAGGGACTTGATCATACTAACTCGTATCCTGGACTTTTACACATCAGATAGCTTTCACACTCGACCAACAGTAGTCTAGATGGTCATATACATACTTACATGATACATCTATAGTCGGTCACCTGTCTTTCTTTTCCCTCACTTGTGGTGTTTCCCTATGCTGTCTATTTGTTCATTGTTTATTGTTTATTATTTGTTTATGGTTTATGCCCAGTACAGTAACAGTGTATAGTACAGCTCATATCACTGCCATAAGTGTCAGTATTCTTAGGAAGTTTTTTTCTTGTTCCATTTTTATCCTTCTTATCCATTTTTTTACTTATCTATCTTTTTTACTTATCTATCACTTTTCACAGTCACCAAATAGTGGGCCGGTCTCAGGACGCGAACACACGGAGTCCCTTGGTTGCCATGACCACGACGTAAGTGCGCTGCCACTTCCGTGTACTGGGGGCTACCATGGTAACGCCTAAGAGCCGCAACTGATGACCATGAACACCTGACTAACACTTCCTGCACTCGCGTCACAGCACACAGCCGGAAGCCACCGGTCCTCACCGCGCACAGCTGTTGTTCCCGCCGACGGGTCTTTCCTAAGCATAAAGGTATGTAATTTTGCACTTTATTCACTTGTTTGTTTGCTCACCTTGACAAAGGGGCGGGTTGCGCCCCGAAACGTTGGAATGCAACTTATCATGACTATCCAGTAAAAGTATTTTGTCACTTTACCAAGTCTCTGAGTGCCGCTGTATGGATTAGATATGGTGATTTAAATGATGTTTCAGAGGGCACCGGAGCAAATTACCACCTGGTAGGTGAGTGCCAATCCGTTTACTACAATTATATATATATATATATATATATATATATATATATATATATATATATATATATATATATATATATATATATATATATATATATATATATATTATTTGATAATATATTTATTTTTTTGGGGGGAGGGGGGCCCTACCTATTTTGCCAGTCCCGGGCCCCATAATTTCTGATGGCAGCCCTGGTTCCACTGCACAAAAATGGAAGCAAGGAAGAAGCAAGTAACTACAGACCAGTAAGCCTTACATCAGTAGTAGGGAAAGTAATGGAAAAACTATTAAAAGAAAGAGTTGTGGAATATCTTAAATCAAACAACTTACAGGATCCAAAACAGCATGGATTTACTGGTGGGAGATCATGCCAAACAAATCTTATTGACTTTTTTTTTACTCTGTAACGAAAATAATAGATAAAGGGGAGCTGTAGATGTAGCATATCTAGACTTTAGTAAGGCATTTGACACTGTCCCAAATTGCAGACTGCTAAATAAACTTGAAAGCGTGGGGGGTGGATTATAAAATAGTTAAATGGATAAGAACATGGTTGCAAGATAGGAAACAGACAGTTGTAGTGAATGGAGTGCAATCTATGGAGGGAAATGTTACCAGTGGAGTACCACAGAGATCTGTACTTGGTCAGTTCTCTTTAATGTCTTTGTTGGTGACATTGCAAATGGTATTGAAGGGAAAGTATGGCTTTTTGCAGATGATACACAGCCGCCGCCCCCCCTTCCCCCCTCAACGGTCCAGCCACGCCTGCGTTGGCCGGACCGCTCCCCCTAAATGGTGGCTTAACGCCGATGTTCAGCCCCCTCCCGCCCAGCGACCACCTCTGTCTCAGATGCGATCACTAGGCAACGAAAGCTGCCATACGCGCCGGCGCATGCGCAGTTCCGACCCGCTCGCTGTGCTGCGACAAACTGCAGTGAGCGATCAGGTCGTAATGGCTCCCTATATCTCCAGAAGGATTTAAATACATTAGAGAGTGTACAAAGAAGGGCAACTAAAATGGTGCATGGCCTACATCACAAAACTTACCCGGAAAGGCTAAAAGATCTTAACATGTATAGTTTGGAGCAGAGAAGGGAAAGGGGGGGCATGATAGAAAATTCAAATATATCAAGGGTCTTAACAATGTTCAGGAGGGAAACATTCTTCAAAGGAAGAGAAGTATTAAAACTCGAGGACATACACTGAGACTGGAGGGGGGGAGGTTCAGGGGAAATTAAAGGAAAATTTACTTCACAGAAAGGGTAGTGGATAAGTGGAGTAGCCTCCCATCAGAGGTGGTAGAGACTAAGACTGTAGAGCAGGCATGTCCAAACTGCGGCCCTCCAGCTGCTGTGAAACTACATATCCCAGCATGCCCTAACACAGTTTTGCTGTCTGTGAATGCTAAAGCTGTGTCAGGGCATGCTGGGATGTGTAGTTTCTCAACAGCTGGAGGGCCGCAGTTTGGACATGCATGCTGTAGAGCAATTTAAACATGCTTGGGATAGGCATATGAATATCCTTACAAAGAATTAAGGTTCAAAAAGGGTTGAGATTACCTAAAGGATAAAAAAAAAAAGGGGGGCAGACTAGATAGGCCAAGTGGTTCTTATCTGCTGTCAAATTATATGTTTCTATGGGGTACAAATTTGGAGGCTTTGGCCCCTTCTTTTTCAGTTTGTCCAGTAATGTGGTAATTACAGTATATATTTGCTTGGTTAAAGTCCTTTCTGTTCCACACCAAGATAGGAGTGGACGTGGAAGCCTGTGTGTTGTTCCTGATTTCGTGTGCCTCTCTAATTTTTAATCACATTCTTGACACTGTCCTCTTGCTCTTGCCTCTTCTCATAATGTGAAAAGTCATCAAATATGGAGGTGGTATATTTTTAGCTAGCTATGATTCAAGCTTTTTCCAGGGGGACCACCTGTCGCTGAAGTGATGGGTTTATTAAACTGTGCATGTATTGTTTAAACAACATAAGGGTGGGTGGGAGGACCCAAGGACAATTCCATCTTGCACCTCTTTTTTTTTTCTTTGCATCATGTGCTATTTGGGGCCTAGTTTTTAAAACTGCCATCCTGTCTGCCACTGCAGTGCCACTCCTAGATGGGCCAGGTGATGTGCCGCCCACTTGTGTCATTTAGCTTAGTCATCCAGCAACCTTGGTGCAACCTTTTGCCTAAAAACAATATTGTGAGGTGTTCAGAATAGACTGGAAATGAGTGGAAATTTATGTTATTCAGGTTAATACAGTAGGAACAAAACAAAAAAAATTCTGTCATTTTAGCTGTTTTTATGTTGCTGTTTTTAAAAAAAAATCCAGATCCAAAATCAAAACCCACAAGGGTGGTTTTGGCAAAACCAATCCAAATCCAAAACGCGAACGGAGATCCAGATCCAAAACCAAAACCCCAAAAAGTGTCCGGTGCACATCTCTAGTTTAAATCTAATATAAACAATTGGTTTAAATTTAACATACACAATCCATATATCCCAACATGACCCATTCCAGGAGGGACAACATGCTCTCTACATGGACTTCCTTCTTAAATTATGATTAATCATCTGTGTTGAAACACCTTTCTTATCAATTAAATACACATGTGACACCAATCATATATTAAGAGGGAAGGCCAGGTAGCATTTTGAACCTCTAGGAAAGGGTCATGTTGGGAGTTATGCACAATGTAATATATTGGAGGCCAGTGTGAGGGCCACACATACCTCCCAACACGACCCTCTCCAGGAGGGACAGAATGCTCTGCTCCTGGACTTCCCTCTTAATTTATGATTGCAGTCACCTGTGCTGAAACACCTTTCTTATCCATTAACCTGTACAACACAGGTGCCGGCAATCAAATTAAGATAAAAATCCAGAAGCAGAGCATTGTGTCCCTCCTGGAGATCTTCATGTTGGGAGGTATGGGGCCATATTGGAGGTGGCCCCTGCAATTTAGCTGTCCCGGTGCCCCCACAAGCCTTAAAGATAAATGTAAATGTAGTAATGTTTAAAAGTGTGTATATAGGTAGATGCATATAGCTGTAAATATATATATATATATATATATATATATATATATATATATATATATATATATATTATATATGGGCATAGTAGTGTTTTTTTTTTATTATTTATTTAATGGATTGTGAGGTATTTATTTATATTGAGGTAAATATAAGGGGGAGATTGAACGTGCTTTTGTTAATTGTACCAAAAAAAAAAATACCAGTGTCTCATACCTATCCTAATGATAGGGAATAAGGACCCTTATTTATAAACATTTACTGAACTGTTTTAGTGGACGCTGTGTGGATAAAATGGTGACTACAGTGTTGTTTCATGAATCAGCAAGGCACGAGGACTATCTCAACATAGCTCGAGCTGTAGGCGGGAAAACTTTACCCCCTGAGGACTGAGCCTGCTCTCGTGGCCCCTGGGGCTCCTGTATAAAAGGGGGAGCTGAAGCGCTGTTGGGGACTCGTGTGTGCGCCTCTGAGGGAGATACTTCTATCTCTCACTGCCCGCCACCAAGAGCTGTGCTGTAGACATTGGCGGCGCAGTGGAGATGAGGGGTCTCCCTAACGAGCGATAGCACACTGAAGGGATGTAAGCTATCAGCTGCTGCCGGCCAGAGCCAGAGAAGAGGATACCGACGCAAGAAGCGGCTATCAGAAGGTGCCGGGCGGAGTGAAGAGCCTGAAAGAAGCTGAGACCTGAGTAGTCAGTGACCCGCCTGTAAGAGCCGTGTGGAGTGACGAGCCGGGAGAGCGGTGACCGGTGTCAGCGGCGGCTACTAGTAGGAGCTCGGCAGGGTGAAGAGCTCGTGAAGTGTGACTGGCGTCAGCAGCAGCTATCAAAACAGAACCTGGCAAAGCGGAGAGCCGGGGGAGCGGTGACCGGTGTCAGCGGCGGCTACTAGTAGGAGCTCGGCAGGGTGAAGAGCTCGTGAAGTGTGACTGGCGTCAGCAGCCGCTATCAAAACAGAGCCTGGCAAAGCGGAGAGCCGGGGGAGCGGTGACCGGCGCAAGTAGCGGCTAGCAGCAGGAACCCGGCAGAGTGAAGAGCCGGGGGGAGCGGTGACCAGCGCAATCAGCGGCTGTCAATAGGAGCCGAGCAGAGTGGAGAGCCGGTGGAGCGGTGACCGGCACCCGCAGCAAGTGTTATATCGGTGCCTTCCTAGAAACAGTTACCTGGTCACAGAAGCGGCGGCTGGGAGATTCTCCAGAGCTGACGAAGAAGAACTGCTTACACAGATCCTGCAGCGGCATTTAACCCCAGAACAGCACTACTCTAATAAGAATCCTTCTAGCAATTCACTGCCCACCAATGAGAGATCAAGTGGGCGGGGCTATCTATTTGAGTTGTAGTAAGTGTCCGGAGACACTTACTGAAGACATCTAAGGTCTGTAATGCTATTCTTACGGTGCACCTATTTACAATAGACACTAATATAGGAACACAGTACTTTTGTGGCAGCTATTGTCACCATATATTATTATTAACTACCAGCTCACCGCTACTTTCTAATTAACTTTAATTAGTGAGCTATAACAAACCGACTGTGTTAACTGATATCTCCCAGTAAAATATGGAAATAATACTAATCAGCTCCAATCTATAACTGGCTGGTCATCAGTACATATGTGGATATAGACTATAAACTTATTACATTGCACGGAAGGATGTAACTCCAGACAAGCACAGGATTTATAATTCATTCAAGTGCATCCAACTAGTCTAGTCAGACTTTGATACAGTTACATTATTTGTGTCAATGTAAATTCAGTGTAACATCGTATGGATACACCTTACTTCAATAGCAACAAAGTATTTATTGTGCAGGAGTCTTATTTCTGCTCACAGTTACCTACAGTTAATACATCTGGAAACTTCATACAGCAGATAGAAGTCCTTATTAACTAGGAGCACCAGCTGTCGTTCTTTAAAGGAGAATTGGATACAGTTACATTATTTGTATCAATGTAGATTCAGTGTAACATCGCATGGATACACCTTACTTCAATAGAAACAACGTATTTATTGTGCAGGAGTCTGATTTCTGCTCACAGTTAACTACAGTTAAATCATATGGAAACTCCCTCCAACAGATAGAAGTCTTTATTACCTAGGAGCACCAGCTGTCATTCTTTAAAGGAGAATTACCATGTTACAGAGTATCTGCTTATTTAACTTGGAAGAAATACGTGGCTCTGTATCAAAATTACTAGATTATATATGCATATATAACTAATCCCATATCCACGCTAGGGAGGATTACAGCAGATAAGCTAAAGTTATCCAAGGGAGGAGCCAATTAACTGTTTGGACTATATCTAGGTGTGGGATTTTATAGTAGTTCCACAGTAAAATCTCTCTATTAAGGTATCTATTGTATGTGTTGTAACTTGTGGTTGTATGTTTATATATAATTATATAATTATATATGTATATATTTAACAACTAATGGATATGAAATGTGGAATCTCAAGTGGATATTCTAATTTAATATAATTATTTTTTTCTTATTTGGGGCTGTAATGAAATATAGTGTAAAATATTTATGTATGGTATCTTTTATCCATGTGAGTAAATTCTAAAACAAAACGAAACAAAACAAATGGATTGTGTCTAGTACATTATTTACCTATGTCCTTGAATTGGAGAGGAAGTGACCACCAGTGAGTCAAAGCCGGATAACCTGTGAAGAAAGAAGGTATATAATATAAGTAAGGAGTAGATAACTTATTGTAGATATATGCATACTGTGGTAGTATAGGGTGTTCCCAAATATACCCTGACCCTATTTCATTATTAGTGAAAAGGATAAATATTTTGGGTGGAGGCACTACATTCAGGTGTAAATTTACTTTCATTTTACTCCCTGAGACAAGGGTTACATAAATAATTGCCAGCAGTAGATACTGTTGTGTTTTGAAGTTACACCTTCATTACACAGACTGAACAGAGCTCTGCATTGTGAAGATGAGTATAATAACTTTGGATGTGGAATGTCAGGTGTTCTTGGATCCACTGAAGTTAACATTACGCAACTGAATTGCGTTAAACAAACTGCTTTGAGCAATTCATGGACAACTTGCAACTGGTTGAATTCAGCCCTAGGTACTGATCAAGGTGGATTTAGGGGGCAGGCCGCCCCTAGGCATAACATTTATGGTCCCCCCCCTGTCATTGCATCACTGACCCCCTTTGCCCCCTTCAAGTTGCGCCAGACCCCAATGACCTTCTTAATATCCTCCGGAGCATCTGAGCGGCTCCGCACAGTACAGGGGAGAGAGCAGGTGGGTAGGCAGACGGACAGGCCTGTATACCGCATGACATAATTGTGTCACGCCGCGACTGCACACACATCATGTTTAAATTACCCGAAAGTCAGACTAGGAGGCATGTGTGAGGTGGGGGTGGAGCAGTGATGATTTACCAGGCAGGCGTCTGCATTAGGGTGTGCCTGTGCACACCACGCACACCCTGTGCGCACGCCTATGATGCTGTTGGTCATCATTGTGCCACAAACACAGATCTGACTTGCTGCAGAATGGCCTTTTGTTAATAAAGAATTTTTATTACTGTGTGTTCCTGGGTTTTTTTTTTTTACTTTTTCCTAGCACACTATAAGTTTTAAAGTTCCCAGGAAGCCACAGAATGATGGCACTTGTGGTTCACCTTGCACCTTCAGGTATGCTATACTCCTACTGTATGCACTTTGTGCCTCCATTTAGCAATTACAGTACCATCCTAGGCTTGTAGTGCTAGTGCTGGTTATAGCAATTTGTGTATGAGCCCAAAGTATTTTTGCTCCCCGATTTTGCCATTACCGGTGTAGCCTGGGTAGCGGCCACACCATTTTGTTTAAATGTTTTTGTTATAATAATTTAGTGTAGTGTAGTCAATGAGAAATGCCGTGTGTGCAACCAATGAGACAATTTAGGGTACAAAACCAATAAGAAGTGTTTGATTCAAAATACTGTACCCCACTGTATTATTAAGATAAGGATGTCTAGATCTTCACGTGAAGAGCCAAGTAGACAGGTGTATCAGAAATTATAGGCCTGTTCTACATGTAATGAAAATGCAGTCCTCTCAGTCGACCCGGCGTCACTGACGCCCGGAGTTGGATGTGAGGAGAACTATTATCAGGTGTAGGTGGAGTGATCTAGCCGATGGCAGACAGATCTGTTGATGTTGATGGAATTGAGGAGAACAATAACATACCTCCCAACATGACCTTCTCCAGGAGGGACAAAATGCTCTGCTTCTAGACTTTTCTCTTCATTTATGATTGCCAGCACCTGTGTTGAACAGGTAAATGGATAAGAAAGTTGTTTCAGCACAGGTGATGGCAATCATAAATTAAGAGGGAAGTCCAGGAGCAGAGCATTCTGTCCCTCCTGGAGAGGGTCATGTTGTGAGGTATGCAATAAGTATTATATACTGTATGTCATTTAAATATGTAAATATATTGTTTATCTAGATTATGTGGTAAATGTATGTAAACTTGATCATCACACAATCCCATTTACCATGTGTGCATATTAGTGCCACCTGTGGGCATACCTCCCAACATGACCCTCTCCAGGAGGGACAGAATACTCTGCTCCTGGACATCCCTCTTAATAAATGATTGCCATCACTTGTAGTGAAACACTTTTCTTATAAATTAACCTGTTCAACACTGGTGCCAGCAATCATAAATTTAGGGAAAAGTCCAGAAGCAGAGCATTGTGTGGGTATTTTCAAATGTATCCGTCTCTAATGAATACTCTTCTGCTCAAGCTAGGAGCTTTGGGAAACATGCCATCTTACAGGCCCTGATGACCAGATTTGGCAAACACTGGCTTACTCTATAATTTATCCAAGTTGCTATGAAATAATAATTAATCACTAACCCTTCCACAATACTTATAATGACTGAGTGTCAAATATTAAGTTGTAACATCACAATGCAGTTTACAAATGTATGTGTAGTATAAAAGATCTACACATATTAGATAGTAAATTTGTTAACCCCATATGGTCGACATATAAAAGGTCGATAGGGTCAAAGGGTGACAGTGAAAAAGTTGACTGTCTAATGTCAACAGGTATAAAAAGGTCGACATGGAAATGGTCGACACAAACAAAGGTTAATACATTTTTTTGAGCCAAAATTTGTCCATTTCACAGTCTATGACCATGATTAGTGCAATCATAGACCCTCCCATGCTTGCTTTACTCGCCACGCTTCAGGCAAGGTTCCTCCCTCCTTTACCACTGTGCTCACCACAGGTTACTTAATCAAAGCCCACGTGAATGGAAAATGAAGCAAAGGTTGAAAAAAATGTAAATAATTCCAAAAACTGTTGTCAACCATTTATGTGTCGACCACTGTCATGTCGACACTTTGACACTGTCAACCATTTGTACCTGTTGACCATAAGCACAGTCAACATTTACCTGTCGACCTTTTGATCGTGTCAACTTATTGCATGTCGACCATATGGGGTCAACATATTGTCACTCTAGACACGGAGGTATATTTACCAAGCTCCCAATTTTGACCGATTTGGTTTTTTTTTCTCAAAGTGTCATCTCAGAAATTTACTAAACAGAAATCTCGGCAGTGATGAGGGCATTCATATTTTTTTAGACGCCAGAGAACACAAATACGAATGAATACACCATCGGTCAAACACGCCGTTTAGGTATACAACTCAGTAATTTACTAAGAATTTGTATTCTCAATCACCGCCGGCAATAGCCAAACACTGCCGGGAAATGTTAACATTCTTAAAAAAAAAAAAAAAAAGCAGTTTTCAAATAGACCTGTTTTTTTAATCCGTATTCTGATAGGCATGCACGGATCAGTGAGATCCGTGCATGCTTATCAGTGGGAAAGGGTGTGAATGTGTTAAAAATCAAAAAAACAATTTGCATGGAGTCCCCCCTCCTAAGCATAACCAGCCTCGGGCTCTTTGAGCCGGTCCTGGTTGAAAAAATACAGGGGAAAAAATTACTGGGGTACCCCCATATTTAATCAACCAGCACCAGGCTCTGCGTCCGGTCCTGGTTCAAAAAATATGGGGGATAAAGGACGTAGGGGTCCCCTGTATTTTTTAAACCAGCACCGGGCTCCACTAGCCAGAGAGATAATGCCACAGCCGGGGACACTTTTATACTGGTCCCTGCGGCCTGGCATTACCCCCCCCCCAACTAGTGACCCCTGGCCGGGGTACCCTGGAGGAGTGGGGACCCCTTAAATCAAGGGGACCCCCCTACAGCCACCCAAGGGCCAGGGGTGAAACCGGAGGCTGTCCCCCCCCATCCGTGGCCGGTGGATGGGAGGCTGATAGCCATTGTGTAAAATGAAAGAATATTTTTTTTTGTAGAAGAACTACATGTCCCAGCAAGCCTCCCCCGCATGCTGGTACTTGGAGAACCAGAAGTACCAGCATGCGGGAAAATAATGGGCCCGCTGGAACCTGTAGTTCTACTACAAAAAAATACCCCAAAAAATACACAACACACACAACCTTGACAGTACAACTTTAATTGACATACATGCACACTTACACACACACATACTTACGTATATGTTGATACGGAGCACCTCGGTCCCCTTGTCCAGTATAATCCACGAGGTACCTGTATATAAAAATTATACTTACAAACAATCCACTTTAGATCTGTCCTCTTCTTTCACTTTGTAATCCATGTACTTGTTGAAAATAATAAAAAACTAATAACCCGGTCCACGCTACTAAAGGGGTTCCATGTTTACACATGGAACCCCTTTCCCCGACTGGTGGGACCCCCCGTAACTTCTGTCAGTGAAGGTCCCGCCAGCCAATCAGGGAGAGCCACCTCATGGCACTCTCCTGATTGGCTGTGCGTCCTGCACTGTCAATCAGGAGGAGCGCACTGGTTACAATGTAGCTTAGCGCAGCTCCATTATAACCAATGATGGGAACTTTGCGGTCTGCGGTTAACCGCAAAGTTAATTGGGGTCACTCTTGTGGGTGACCGCAATTAACTTTGCGGTTCACTGCAGACCGCAAAGTTCCCATCATTGGTTAGAATGGAGCGCCGCTAAGCTACATTGTAACCAGTCGGGGAAAAGGGTTCCATGTGTAAACATGGAACCCCTTTAGTAGCGTGGACCGGGTTATTCGTTTTTTTATTTTCAACAAGTACGTGGATTACAAAGTGAAAGAAGAGGACAGATCTACACTGGATTGTGTGTAAGTATAATTTTTATTTACAGGTACCTCGTGGATTCTACTGGACAAGGGGACCGAGGTGCTCCGTATCAACATATACGTAAGTATGTGTGTGTGTAAGTGTGCATGTATGTCAATTAAAGTTGTACTGTCAAGGTTGTGTGTGTTGTGTATTTTTTGGGGTATTTTTTTGTAGTAGAACTACAGGTACCAGCGGGCCCGTTATTTTCCCGCATGCTGGTACTTCTGGTTCTCCAAGTACCAGCTTGCGGGGGAGGCTTGCTGGGACATGTAGTTCTTCTACAAAAAACAATATTCTTTCATTTTACACAATGGTTATCAGCCTCCCATCCACCGGCCACGGATGGGGGGGGACAGCATCGGGCTTCACCCCTGGCCCTTGGGTGACTGGAGGAACCAGGGGTGACTAGTTGGGGTGGCAATGCCACGGCCGCAGGGACCAGTATAAAAGTGTCCCCCGGCTGTGGCATTATCTCTCTGGCTAGTGGAGCCCGGTGCTGGTTTAAAAAATACGGGGGACCCCTACAACTTTTGTCCCCCATATTTTTTTAACCAGGACCGGACGCAGAGCCCAGTGCTGGTTGATTACATATGGGGGGACCCCAGTAATTTTTTCCCCTGTATTTTTTCAACCAGGACCTGCTCAAAGAGCCCGAGGCTGGTTATGTTTAGGAGGGGGGACCCCACGCAAATTTTTTTTGCATTTTTAACACTTTACAGACTTCATATAATGTACACAATGAAGCCCTACACGGATCTCACTGACCTGGACGGGATTCATTGTGTTAAGTCCGGCAGTGTTTTACTAATCACTCCCGTAAAACAGTGCCCGACAATACTAATCACATCGACATCGGAAAATACAAAAGAAGACAACTCGGCAGCTTAGTAAATTACATGCACTTTATTCAAAAAGTTGGAAAAAAAACACGACCGATGCAATTCGAGATTAAACCCCCACCAAATCGTCACAAATACGAATCTTAGTAAATATACCCCACTGTCTATACACTGGAACCCAGCAAATGTAAGTACTGTTTTAAGTGGTAAATGCACTGTACAGTCCCAATATATTGTTTTTGGTATTCACAGACATAGCAAAAAGGCAGATGCCAAGAGGAGTAGCAGGAGCATGAGGAGGGTCAAGAGGGGACCATGATGGTAATGTTTCAGGTAATGCTTATTACCTAGTGGTGTATCTAGAATGGCTGCTGGTTGTGTGGTACAACAATGAGTCAAGCTGGATAGGGGGGTGGTATTCATGTGACCGGCGGTCGGGAGACCGACAGTCACATGACCTCCTCCACCATCCCGACCCCTCACTATCCCGATGGTCGACATGCCGACCAGCAGGGACTATTTCCACTCGTGGGTGTCCACGACACCCATAGAGTGGGAATAGAACCAGTGGCGACCACAGGTCGCCACCAAGCCCACAGTGTGGCGAGCACAGCGAGCCTGCAAGGGGCTTGCTGCACTCGCCCCTCCCCGCCGGGATCCCGGCGTCGGTATGCCGCTGGGATCCCGGCGTCGGTAAGCTGACCGCCGGTCAGCCACACTACACCCGGATAGGGGGCCCAAACACTGAACCCATGAGTAATCTGTGGCACCACTCCCTATGGAGCCTATTTCTGAGCTGCACAAATTTCTGTTCATGGATGCAAATTGCAATGTGCAGATACAAAATATATGCATCTTAGCATATGTCTGTTCTATGGGGGTAATTCAGAGTTGATCGCAGCAGGAAATTTTTTAGCAGTTGGGCAAAACCATGTGCACTGCAGGGGAGGCAGATTTAACATGTGCAGAGAGAGTTAGATTTGGGTGTGGTGTGTTCAATCTGTAATCTAAATTGCAGTTTAAAAATAAAGCAGCCAGTATTTACCCTGCACAGAAACAAAATAACCCACCCAAATCTAACTCTCTCTGCACATGTTATATTTGCCTCCCCTGCAGTGCACATGGTTTTGCCCAACTGCTAAAAAATTTCCTGCTGCGATCAACTTGGAATTACCCCCCATGTGCATTGCAGGTGGAGCAGATATAACATTTGCAGAGAGAGTTAGATTTGGGTGGGTTACATTGTTTCTGTCCAGGGTAAATACTGGCTGCTTTATTTTTACACTGCAATTTAGATTTCAGTCTGAACACACCCCACCCAAATCTAACTCTCTCTGCACATGTTATATCTACCCCACCTGCAGTGCACATGGGTGGTCATTCCAAGTTGATCGCTAGCTGCATTCGTTCGCTGTGCAGCGTTGAGGCAAAAAAACTGTCTATACACTGGAACCCAGCAAATGTAAGTACTGTTTTAAGTGGTAAATGCACTGTACAGTTCCAATATAATGTTTTTGGTATTCACAGACATAGCAAAAAGGCAGATGCCAAGAGGAGTAGCAGGAGCATGAGGAGGGCCAAGAGGGGACCATGATGGTAATGTTTCAGGTAATGCTTATTACCTAGTGGTGTATCTAGAATGGCTACTGGTTGTGTGGTACAACAATGAATCAAGCTGGATAGGGGGCCCACACACTGAACCCATGAGTAATCTGTGGCACCACTCCCTATGGGGCCTATTTCTGAGCTGCACAAATTTCTGTTCATGGATGCAAATGGCAATGGTGGTCATTCTGAGTTGACCGCTAGCTGCATTCGTTCGCTGTGCAGCGATAAGGCAAAAAAACCGGCACTTCTGCGCATGCGTATGCGGCGCAATGCGCACGTGCGACGTACTATTACAACAAACAATGTAGTTTCACACAGGGTCTACCAAAGCTTTTCAGTTGCACTGCTTGCCGCAGAGTGATTGACATGAAGAGGGTGTTTCTGGGAGTCAACTGACCGTTTTCAGGAAGAGTTCAAAAAAACGCAGGCGTGCCAGGAAAAACGTAGGCGTGGCTTGGCGAATGCAGGGCGTGTTTGTGACGTCAAAACAGGAACTGAACAGTCTGAAGTCATCGCAAGCGCTGAGTAAGTATTGAGCTACTCTAAAACTGCACAAAAAAAGTTGCCGCCGATCTGCGATCCTTTCGTTCGCACTTCTGCTAAGCTAACATACACTCCCAGTGGGAGGCGGCATAGCGTTTGCACGGCTGCTAAAAACTGCTAGCGAGCAAACAACTCGATATGACCACCAATGTGCAGATACAAAATATATGCATCTTAGCATATGTCTGTTCTATGGGGGTAATTCAGAGTTGATCGCAGCAGCAAATTTGTTAGCAGTTGGGCAAAACCATGGGGGTCATTCCGAGTTGTTCGCTCGCTAGCAGATTTTAGCAGCATTGCACACGCTAGGCCGCTGCCCTCTGGGAGTGTATCTTAGCTTAGCAGAATTGCGAACGAAAGATTAGCAGAATTGCGAATAGAAAATTCTTTGCAGTTTCTGAGTAGCTCGAGACTTACTCCTACACTGCGATCAGCTCAGCCCGTTTCGTTCCTGGTTTGACATCACAAACACGCCCTGCGTTCGGCCAGCCACTCCCCCGTTTCTCCAGACACTCCCGCGTTTTGTCCTGGCACGCCTGCGTTTTTCCGCACACTCACAGAAAACGGTCAGTTTCCGACCAGAAACACCCACTTCCTGTCAATCACACTCCGATCACTTCAACGATGAAAATTCTTAGTTCGGACGTGAGTAAATCTACTAAATTTTGTGCTAAAATACTTAGCGCACTGTGTACCGTGCGCATGCGCATATTTGCCTTAATCGCTCCGTTGCAAAAATCGTCAACGAGCGAACAACTCGGAATGACCCCCCATTAGTGATGAGCACCGGAAATTTTTCGGGTTTTGTGTTTTGGTTTTGGGTTCAGTTCCGCGGCCGTGTTTTGGGTTCGAACGCGTTTTGGAAAAACCTCACCAAATTTTTTGTGTCGGATTCGGGTGTGTTTTGGATTCGGGTGTTTTTTTCAAAAAACCCTAAAAAACAGCTTAAATCATAGAATTTGGGGTTCATTTTGATCCCAAAGTATTATTAACCTCAATAACCATAATTTCCACTCATTTTCAGTCTATTCTGAACACCTCACAATATTATTTTTAGTCCTAAAATTTGCACCGAGGTCGCTGGATGGCTAAGCTAAGCGACCCAAGTGGCCGACACAAACACCTGGCCCATCTAGGAGTGGCACTGCAGTGTCACGCAGGATGGCCCTTCCAAAAAACACTCCCCAAACAGCACATGACGCAAAGAAAAAAAGAGGCGCAATGAGGTAGCTGTGTGAGTAAGCTAAGCGACCCTAGTGGCCGACACAAACACCTGGCCCATCTAGGAGTGGCACTGCAGTGTCACGCAGGATGGCCCTTCCAAAAAACACTCCCCAAACAGCACGTCGCAAAGAAAAAAAGAGGCGCAATGAGGTAGCTGTGTGAGTAAGCTAAGCGACCCTAGTGGCCGACACAAACACCTGGCCCATCTAGGAGTGGCACTGCAGTGTCACGCAGGATGGCCCTTCCAAAAAACACTCCCCAAACAGCACATGACGCAAAGAAAAAAAGAGGCGCAATGAGGTAGCTGTGTGAGTAAGCTAAGCGACCCTAGTGGCCGACACAAACACCTGGCCCATCTAGGAGTGGCACTGCAGTGTCACGCAGGATGGCCCTTCCAAAAAACACCCCCCAAACAGCACATGACGCAAAGAAAAATGAAAGAAAAAAGAGGTGCAAGATGGAATTGTCCTTGGGCCCTCCCACCCACCCTTATGTTGTATAAACAGGACATGCACACTTTAACCAACCCATCATTTCAGTGACAGGGTCTGCCACACGACTGTGACTGAAATGACGGGTTGGTTTGGACCCCCACCAAAAAAGAAGCAATTAATCTCTCCTTGCACAAACTGGCTCTACAGAGGCAAGATGTCCACCTCATCATCATCCTCCGATATATCACCGTGTACATCCCCCTCCTCACAGATTATCAATTCGTCCCCACTGGAATCCACCATGTCAGCTCCCTGTGTACTTTGTGGAGGCAATTGCTGCTGGTCAATGTCTCCACGGAGGATTGTAATTCATTTTAATGAACATCATCTTCTCCACATTTTCTGGATGTAACCTCGTACGCCGATTGCTGACAAGGTGAGCGGCGGCACTAAACACTCTTTCGGAGTACACACTTGTGGGAGGGCAACTTAGGTAGAATAAAGCCAGTTTGTGCAAGGGCCTCCAAATTGCCTCTTTTTCCTGCCAGTATAAGTACGGACTGTCTGACGTGCCTACTTGGATGCGGTCACTCATATAATCCTCCACCATTCTTTCAATGGGGAGAGAATCATATGCAGTGACAGTAGACGACATGTCCGTAATCGTTGTCAGGTCCTTCAGTCCGGACCAGATGTCAGCATCAGCAGTCGCTCCAGACTGCCCTGCATCACCGCCAGCGGGTGGGCTCGGAATTCTGAGCCTTTTCCTCGCACCCACAGTTGCGGGAGAATGTGAAGGAGGAGATGTTGACAGGTCGCGTTCCGCTTGACTTGACAATTTTGTCACCAGCAGTTCTTTGAACCCCAGCAGACTTGTGTCTGCCGGAAAGAGAGATCCAAGGTAGGTTTTAAATCTAGGATCGAGCACGGTGGCCAAAATGTAGTGCTCTGATTTCAACAGATTGACCACCCGTGAATCCTTGTTAAGCGAATTAAGGGCTCCATCCACAAGTCCCACATGCCTAGCGGAATCGCTCTGTGTTAGCTCCTCCTTCAATGTCTCCAGCTTCTTCTGCAAAAGCCTGATGAGGGGAATGACCTGACTCAGGCTGGCAGTGTCTGAACTGACTTCACGTGTGGCAAGTTCAAAAGGTTGCAGAACCTTGCACAACGTTGAAATCATTCTCCACTGCGCTTGAGACAGGTGCATTCCACCTCCTATATCGTGCTCAGTTGTATAGGCTTGAATGGCCTTTTGCTGCTCCTCCAACCTCTGAAGCATATAGAGGGTTGAATTCCACCTCGTTACCACTTCTTGCTTCAGATGATGGCAGGGCAGGTTCAGGCGTTTTTGGTGGTGCTCCAGTCTTCTGTACGTGGTGCCTGTACGCCGAAAGTGTCCCGCAATTCTTCTGGCCACCGACAGCATCTCTTGCACGCCCCTCTCGTTTTTTAAATAATTCTGCACCACCAAATTCAAGGTATGTGCAAAACATGGGACGTGCTGGAATTTGCCCATATTTAATGCACACACAATATTGCTGGCGTTGTCCGATGCCACAAATCCACAGCAGAGTCCAATTGGGGTAAGCCATTCTGCGATGATCTACTCAGTTGCCGTAAGAGGTTTTTAGCTGTGTGCGTATTCTGGAAAGCGGTGATACAAAGCGTAGCCTGCCTAGGAAAGAGTTGGCGTTTGCGAGATGCTGCTACTGGTGCCGCCGCTGCTGTTCTTGCGGCGGGAGTCCATACATCTACCCAGTGGGCTGTCACAGTCATATAGTCCTGAGTCTGCCCTGCTCCACTTGTCCACATGTCCGTGGTTAAGTGGACATTGGGTACAACTGCATTTTTTAGGACACTGGTGAGTCTTTTTCTGAGGTCTGTGTACATTTTCGGTATCGCCTGCCTAGAGAAATGGAACCTAGATGGTGTTTGGTACCGGGGACACAGTACCTCCAACAAGTCTCTAGTTGCCTCTGCAGTAATGATGGACACCGGAACCACAATTCTCACCGCCCAGGATGCCAAGGCCTCAGTTATCCGCTTTGCAGCAGGATGACTGCTGTGATATTTCATCTTCCTCGCAAAGGACTGTTGGACAGTCAATTGCTTGGTGGAAGTAGTAAAAGTGGTCTTACGAGTACGACTTCCCCTCTGGGATGACCATCGACTCCCAGCAGCAACAACAGCAGCGCCAGCAGCAGTAGGCATTACACGCAAGGATGCATCGGAGGAATCCCAGGCAGGAGAGGACTCGTCAGAATTGCCAGTGACATGGCCTGCAGGACTATTGGCATTCCTGGGGAAGGAGGAAATTGACACTGAGGGAGTTGGTGGGGTGGTTTGCGTGAGCTTGGTTACAAGAGGAAGGGATTTACTGGTCAGTGGACTGCTTCCGCTGTCGCCCAAAGTTTTTGAACTTGTCACTGACTTATGATGAATGCGCTGCAGGTGACGTATAAGGGAGGATGTTCCGAGGTGGTTAACGTCCTTACCCCTACTTATTACAGCTTGACAAAGGCAACACACGGCTTGACACCTGTTGTCCGCATTTCTGTTGAAATACTTCCACACTGAAGAGCTGATTTTTTTGGTATTTTCACCAGGCATGTCAATGGCCCTATTCCTCCCACGGACAACAGGTGTCTCCCCGGGTGCCTGACTTAAACAAACCACCTCACCATCAGAATCCTCCTGGTCAATTTCCTCCCCAGCGCCAGCAACACCCATATCCTCCTCATCCTGGTGTACTTCAACACTTACATCTTCAATCTGACTATCAGGAACTGGACTGCGGGTGCTCCTTCCAGCACTTGCAGTGGGCGTGCAAATGGTGGAAGGCGCATGCTCTTCACGTCCAGTGTTGGGAAGGTCAGGCATCGCAAACGACACAATTGGACTCTCCTTGTGGATTTGTGATTTCGAAGAACGCACAGTTCTTTGCTGTGCTTTTGCCAGCTTGAGTCTTTTCATTTTTCTAGCGAGAGGCTGAGTGCTTCCATCCTCATGTGAAGCTGAACCACTAGCCATGAACATAGGCCAGGGCCTCAGCCGTTCCTTGCCACTCCGTGTGGTAAATGGCATATTGGCAAGTTTACGCTTCTCCTCTGACAATTTTATTTTAGATTTTTGAGTCCTTTTTTTACTGATATTTGGTGTTTTGGATTTTACATGCTCTGTACTATGACATTGGGCATCGGCCTTGGCAGACGACGTTGCTGGCATTTCATCGTCTCGGCCATGACTAGTGGCAGCAGCTTCAGCACGAGGTGGAAGTCGATCTTGATCTTTCCCTATTTTTGGAACCTCAACATTTTTTTTCTACATATTTTAATAGGCACAACTAAATGGCACCTCAGGTAAACAATGGAGATGGATGGATACTAGTATACTTATGGATGGACGAGCGACTGCCGACACAGAGGTAGCTACTGCCGTGGACTACCGTACTGCGTCTGCTGCTAATATAGACTGGATGATAATGATATAAAAAATATATATATATCACTACTGCAGCCGGACAGGTATATATTATATAATGACGGACCTGCTGGACACTGTCAGCAGCACTGCAGACTCCTAAAGTAAGCTACTAGTAGTATCAAGAAGATATAAAAAAAAAAAAACACCACAGGTAGGTGGTATACAATTATGGATGGACGAGCGACTGCCGACACAGAGGTAGCTACAGCCGTGGACTACCGTACTGCGTCTGCTGCTAATATAGACTGGATGATAATGATATAAAAAATATATATATATCACTACTGCAGCCGGACAGGTATATATTATATAATGACGGACCTGCTGGACACTGTCCGCAGCACTGCAGACTCCTAAAGTAAGCTACTAGTAGTATCAAGAAGATATAAAAAAAAAAAAAACACCACAGGTAGGTGGTATACAATTATGGATGGACGAGCGACTGCCGACACAGAGGTAGCTAGAGCCGTGGACTACCGTACTGCGTCTGCTGCTAATATAGACTGGATGATAATGATATAAAAAATATATATATATCACTACTGCAGCCGGACAGGTATATATTATATAATGACGGACCTGCTGGACACTGTCAGCAGCACTGCAGACTCCTAAAGTAAGCTACTAGTAGTATCAAGAAGATATAAAAAAAAAAAAAAACACCACAGGTAGGTGGTATACAATTATGGATGGACGAGCGACTGCCGACACAGAGGTAGCTACAGCCGTGGACTACTGTACTGCGTCTGCTGCTAATGTAGACTGGATGATAATGATATAAAAAATATATATATATATCACTACTGCAGCCGGACAGGTATATATTATATAATGACGGACCTGCTGGACACTGTCAGCAGCACTGCAAACTCCTAAAGTAAGCTACTAGTAGTATCAAGAAGATAGAAAAAAAAAAAACACCACAGGTAGGTGGTATACAATTATGGATGGACGAGCGACTGCCGACACAGAGGTAGCTACAGCCGTGGACTACCGTACTGCGTCCGCTGCTAATATAGACTGGATGATAATGATATAAAAAATATATATATATCACTACTGCAGCCGGACAGGTATATATTATATAATTAATGACGGACCTGCTGGACACTGTCAGCAGAATGCGTTTATAGAATAAAAACACCACACGACGAGTGTTTAACTTTTTCAGGCAGACAATCACAATATACTGGTGGTCAGACAGTGGTCACTGGTCAGTCACACTGGCAGTGGCACTCTGGCAGCAAAAGTGTGCACTGTTAAATAATATGTACTCCTGCTACTGCTCCCCAGTCTCCCCCACAATTAAGCTGTGTGAGCACTGAGCACTCAGCACAGTCAGATATAAATAGATGATGCAGCACACTGAGGCTGAGCACAGATATGGTATACTGTTACTGTGTCACTGTGTATCGTTTTTTTTCAGGCAGAGAACGGATTATATTAAATAATAATATAATAAAAAAACTGCACTGGTGGTCACTGGTCAGTCACTAGTAAACTCTGCACTCTCTGAGTACTCCTAAGCTCCAGTAAATCAAGTGTCTCACTCTCACTCTCTCTCTTCTAATCTAAATGGAGAGGACGCCAGCCACGTCCTCTCCCTATGAATCTCAATGCACGTGTGAAAATGGCGGCGACGCGCGGCTCCTTATATAGAATCCGAGTCTCGCGATAGAATACGAGCCTCGCGAGAATCCGACAGCGGGATGATGACGTTCGGGCGCGCTCGGGTTAGCCGAGCAAGGCGGGAAGATCCGAGTCTGCCTCGGATCCGTGTAAAAAGGCTGAAGTTCGGGGGGGTTCGGATTCCGAGGAACCCGCTCATCACTACCCCCCATGTGCATTGCAGGTGGAGCAGATATAACATTTGCAGAGAGAGTTAGATTTGGGTGGGTTATATTGTTTCTGTGCAGGGTAAATACTGGCTGCTTTATTTTTACACTGCAATTTAGATTTCAGTTTGAACACACCCCACCCAAATCTAACTCTGTCTGAACATGTTATATCTACCCCACCTGCAATGCCCATGGGTGGTCATTCCGAGTTGATCGCTAGCTGCATTCGTTCGCTGAGCAGCGATGAGGCAAAAAAACGGCACTTCTGCACATGCGAATGCAGCGCAATGCGCACGCGCAACGTACTATTGCAACGAATGATGTAGTTTCACACAGGGTCTAGCGAAGCTTTTTAGTCGCACTGGTTGCTGCAGAGTGATTGACATGAAGTGGGCGTTTCTGGGTGGCAACTGACCGTTTTCAGGGAGTGTTCGAAAAAACACAGGCGTGACAGGAAATACGCAGGCGTGGCTGGGCGAATGCAGGGCGTGTTCATGACGTCAAAACAGGAACTGAACAGTCTGAAGTGATCGCAAGCGCAAGTGGCTACAAAAAACTTTGTAGCCACTCTGCGATCCTTTCGTTCGCACTTCTGCTAAGCTAAAATACACTCCCAGTGGGAGGCGGCATAGCATTTGCACGGCTGCTAAAAACTGCTAGCAAGCGACCAACTCGGAATGAACCCCATGGTTTTTCCCAACTGCTAACAAATTTGCTGCTGCGTTCAACTCTGAATTACCCCCTATGACTTGTGGCAGTGTCATGGGTGTGTATCAAAACTAGCTCTGTGTGATTATGAGTCGTGATTAGGGGGGCCGGCAGGCCAGCTTACGATGCATCTCTTGCACATAGCTTTTGCAAATGCAGATACTTATGGTGACTGTTGTGTCAGCCGGCGTAAGATAAATAGCTGGCACAGCTTTCCTCTTACACATGCACGAAGCCCTGTGTTCTTTTTAAATGTGTTTTTTTTAAATAAGCCTAGACATTCTGCTTGTGCTGTAGTTGCTCCCCAGGACCAGCTCGATATCAACCCCAGTTTTCTCTCCATGACCAGCCCCGATTTTTCTCCACAGGACCAGACCATATCCTTCCTGAGGACAACCCGAATGTCCTCCCCATCAGAGCCGGCTATAGGCATAGGCAAACTAGGCAAATGCCTAGGGCATTTGCTATGCCTACAGGCACAAGCAGGTTCTGCTGATTAAAATGATGGCCCTCATTTCGACCCCATCGCACGCTGCACTTCCTCGCAGCGGTGCGATCGGGTCTGGACTGCGCTTGCGCATTGCGTACAAGCGTCGTTGCCCGGTGACATCCGTTGCCAGGCAGCAACGCTGACAGCGGAGAAAGCGGTCGCAGCGGCGACCGTAAGAAGATTGACTGCAGGAAGGCATTCCGGGGCGTCAACTGACCGTTGGAGGACGTTTTCATGGGGGAGTGGTAAGAACGGAGGGCAATATCTGACGTCAAAGCCAAGCCCATCATCGCTGGATCTGTCGCACAGGGTAAGTATGTCCAGGGCTGGTCTTGATTTGTGAGAAACGTTTTTAGCATAGCAGGGCTGCACAAGCGATCGCAGCCCTGCTATGCTAAAATACACTCCCCCATAGGTGGAGATTAGTTGATCGCAGCAGCAGCAGCACAAAAGTTGCTTGGTGCGATCAACTCGGAATGAGGGCTGATATGCGGCATGCCTATATTCTGTGTGTGACTGTTGCTGTATCTGCATACGAAATGCTTCATTACAGTGTATTCCTGGAAATCAGTCAGTCAAACACAGAATATAGGCATGCCGCATATAATTTTAATCAGCAGAAGCTGCTTGTGCATCCTAGCCACATAGCAATGCAAATAAGTTGCATGTTCATTAAAAAAAAGGCACCCGACGTTAGCAGAGTTGCCAGCTGACTCATGCCAGGCATCCCCTGCTGCATGGCATATTGAGGCAAGTTGTTTGAGGACACATCTGTATCCAAGCAGAGGCAGAGGTCACAATGTTAGCAGCAATGTGAGTGCTGTGTTCGGGTGCGTTGGTTGTGTAGTAGGGTTCTGCATATGTGTGAGGGGCATTATGTGTTTCATGTGTATAAATGCATTAATGATGTGCAGCATATGTGAGAGGGACATTTTGTATGTCATTATGTGTATAAGGGCATTAATAATGTGTGGCATAGGTGTAAGGGACATAATGTGTATAAGGGCATTAATAAAGGCTGGCATAATGTGTAAGATGCATTATGTTCATAAGGACATTAATAATGTGTGTCATAAGTGTAAGGGGTATTACTGTGTGGTATTATGTGTATAAATGCATTACTAATGTGTGGCATTATGTGTATAAGGTGCTCTACTGTGTGGTGTAACGTATAGAAAAGGCACTATTGTGTGGTCTAATGTGAATAAAGAGCAATATGGTGTGGTGTAATGTGAATAAGGCTACTATGAGGAGTAACGTATATAAAGTATAGTGGTACTACTGTGGGATGCATGTAGCGTGAATTAGGGGCACTATCACATGATAAAATGTGAATAAAGTTGCAGTACTGTGTGGCGTAATTTGAATTGTGGGTACTATTGTGTGGCCATACCCCTTCCCATCAAGAACACACTCCTTTTTGGGCTGTTTGCGGAATGTGCGCACTGTTTCAATTTAAAGTGCAGGGGGTAGGAACACCAATATAAGGACTGCTATGGGTGAGGGGTGATGGTGCTGGGAAAGGGGTGCAGGGACAGAGGTGGAACTAGTGGCGCTAGGGGGCACCAGCCAAAATCTTGCCTAGGGTATCATATTGGTTAGGGACGGCTCTGCTCCCCAGAACCCAATAACAGGGGAACAGATGATTCCAGCATTCCTGAGAGGCATGTATCATAAACCTGCTGTTCTGTAGGTTATGTCTTGAAAATCCGAAATTTTAGATTCTCTTCCCAGTAACTTTTTTCTTGTTATTTTTACCCAATTTTTAGTAATTTATATATATTAAAAAAAAATAGGATTTTAATACCTACCGGTAAATCCTTTTCTCTTAGTCCGTAGAGGATGCTGGGGATGCTTCAAGAACCATGGGGTACAGACGGGATCCGCAGGAGACATGGGCACACTGTAAGACTTTGAATGGGTGTGAACTGGCTCCTCCCTCTATGCCCCTCCTCCAGACTCCAGTTATAGGAACTGTGTCCAGGGAGACGGACATTTCGAGGAAAAGGACTTATTGAATTATTTTAAAACTAAGGTGAGATACATACCAGCTCACACCTCAAACACGCCGTACAACATGGCATTCAACAACAACGCATGCAACGGCATGACCAACAACAGTCACAGATTGACTGAACGCAACGCAACACGAGCGTAACTATAACCAAACTGCAGATACAGCCCGCACTGGGATGGGCGCCCAGCATCCTCTACGGACTGAGAGAAAATGATTTACCGGTAGGTATTAAAGTTCTATTTTCTCATACGTCCTAGAGGATGCTGGGGATGCTTCAAGAACCATGGGGTTTATACCAAAGCTCTAGAACGGCGGGAGAGTGCGGATTACTCTGCAGCACCGATTGACCAAACAAGAGGTCCTCCTCAGCCAGGGTATCAAACTTGTAAAACTTTGCAAAGGTGTTTGATCCCGACCAAGTAGCAGCTCGGCAAAGCTGTAATGCCGAGACCCCTCGGGCAGCCGCCCAGGATGAGCCCACCTTTCTGGTAGAATGGGCTTTCACCGATTTCGGTAACGGCAATCTTGCCGTAGAATGAGCCTGCTGAATCGTATTACAGATCCAGCGTGCAATAGTCTGCTTGGAAGCAAAGGTATCAGTAGCCACTGGCACCACAATAGGTTGGTTTACGTGAAACGATGAAACCACTTTTGCAGAAATTGCTGACGGGTTCTCAACTCTGCTCTATTAGCATGGAAGATTAAATAGGGGCTTTTGTGAGACAAAGCCGCCAACTCAGACACTCGCCTTGCGGACGCCAAGGCCAACAACATGACTACTTTCCAAGTAAGAAATTTTAACTCAACCTTGCGCAAAGGTTCAAACCAATGCGATTGCAGGAACTGCAACACCACATTAAGATCCCACGGTGCCACAGGAGGCACAAATGGACGGTGGATGTGTAGAACGCCTTTCACAAAGGTCTGAACTTCTGGAAGGGAGGCCAATTCTTTCTGAAAAAAGATCAACAAGGCCGAAATCTGCACTTTAATGGAGGCTAACTTTAGGCCCGCATCTATCCCTGCCGGCAAAAAATGGAGCAACCGCCCCAGGTGAAATTCTTCCATAGGAGCCTTCTTGGATTCACACCAAGACACATATTTTCTCCAAATACGGTGGTAATGCTTTGCCGTTACTTCTTTTCTAGCCTGAAGAAGTGTGGGAATGACTTCACTGGGAATACCCTTTCGGGCTAGGATTTGGCGTTCAACCGCCACGCCGTCAAACGCAGCCGCGGTAAGTCTTGATACACACACAGCCTCTGTTGCAACAGGTCTTCCCGAAGAGGAAGAGGCCAGGGATCTTCTATGAGCAACTCCTGAAGATCTGGATACCAGGCCCTTCTTGGCCAATCCGGAACAATGAGTATCGCCTGATCCCTTGTTCTTCTTATAATCTTTATCACCTTTGGAATGAGAGGAAGTGGAGGGAACACATATACCGACGGAAACACCCACTGTGTCACTAGGGCGTCCACCGCTATCGCTTGAGGGTCCCTTGACCTGGAACAATATCTCTGAAGTTTCTTGTTGAGGCGGGACGCCATCATGTCTACTTGAGGAACTCCCCAACGACTTGTCACTTCTGCAAAGACCTCTCGATGAAGACCCCACTCTCCTGGCTGAAGATCGTGTCTGCTGAGGAAGTCTGCTTCCCAGTTCTCCACTCCTGGAATGAAGACTGCTGACAGAGCGCTGGCATGTCTTTCCGCTCAGTGAAGAATCTTCGTGACCTAGGCCATCGCTGATCTGCTCCTTGTTCCGCCCTGGCGGTTTATGTACGCCACCGCTGTCATGTTGTCTGACTGAATCAAGACAGGCAGACCCCGAAGGAGATGTTCTGCTTGCAAAATGCCGTTGTAAATAGCCCTTAATTCCAGAATGTTTATGTGTAGACAAGCTTCCTGGCTTGACCACTTTCCCTTAAAATCTTTTCCCTGTGTGACTGCTCCCCAGCCTCGGAGGCTTGCATCTGTGGTCACCAGGATCCAATCCTGAATCCCGAACCTGCGTCCCTCCAGAAGGTGAGAACTGTGCAGCCACCACAGAAGGGAGATTCTGGTCCTGGGAGATAGAATTATTTTCCTGTGCATGTCACAGTGAGACCCGGACCACTTGTCCAACAGGTCCCACTGATACACCCTGGCATGGAACCTGCCATACGGAATGGCCTTGTAGGCTGCCACCATCTTTCCCAGCAACCGAGTGCAGTGAAGAACTGACACCTTTGCTGGTTTCAGAATCTGTTTTACCATGTTCTGTATTTACAGAGCCTTTTCAACTGGAAGAAAAACTCTCTGCAATTCTGTATCCAGAATCATACCCAGGAACGACAGCCGTGTCGTAGGATCCAACTGTGATTTTGGCAAATTTAGGAGCCAACCATGCTGTTGCAGAATCTTCAATGAAAGGGCAACATTTTTCAGCAATTGCTCCTTGGATCTCGCCTTTATGAGATCGTCCAAGTACGGGATAATTGTGATTCCCTGCTTGCGCAGGAGAACCATAATTTCTGCCATTACTTTAGTGAAAATCCTTGGAGCCGTGGACAGACCAAACGGCAACGTCTGAAATTGGTAATGACAATTCTGAACAGCAAATCTCAGGAAAGCCTGATGTGGAGGATATATGGGGACATGCAAGTAGGCATCCTTTATGTCGACCGACACCATAAAATCGTCCTCCTCCAGACTGGAGATCACTGCTCGGAGAGATTCCATCTTGAATTTGAATTTTTTTAGAAAGAAATTGAGGGATTTTAGGTTCAGAATCGGTCTGACTGAGCCATCCGGCGGGACCACGAACAGGCTCGACTAAAAGCCTTCCCCCTGTTGTAACGGGGTACCCTGACAATTACTTGATTTTGACACAACTTTAGTATCGCAGCGCATACTACCTCCCTTTCTATAAGAGAAGCTGGCAAGGCCGATTTGAAAAATCGGTGATGGGGCACGTCTTGAAACTCTAATCTGTACCCTTGGGTTACTATTTCTACTATCCAAGGATCCAGGTCCGAGTGCCCCCAGACCTGACTGAAAAGTCTGAGACGTGCCCCCACCGGTGCGGACTCCCGCAGAGGAGCCCCAGCGTCATGCGGTGGATTTGGTAGAAACCGGAGAGGATTTCTGCTCTTGGGAACTTGCCACAGCCTGTGACCTTTTTCCCCTTCCCCTTCCTCTCGCAGCAAGGAAGGAGGACCCTCATCCTTTTTTTAATTTATTGGGCCGAAAAGGACTGCATCTGATAGTGAGGTGTTTTCTTTTGCTGTGCAGGAACATAAGGTAAAAATGACGACTTACCCGCGGTAGCCGTTGACACCAGGTCAGTGAGGCCGTCGCCAAACAGGACACTACCGTTAAACGGTAACGACTCCATCACCTTCTTAGAGTCAGCGTCAGCATTCCATTGATGAATCCACAATGCTCTCCTTGCTGAGACTGCCATGGCATTGGCCCTTGATCCCAAAAGGCCAATATCCCTCACAGCTTCTTTTAAATATGCTGCAGCGTCCCTGATATGACCCAGAGTCAAATGCACGCTATCCCTGTCTAGGGTATCTATCTCAGATGACAAGTTATCTGCCCATTTTTCAATAGCGCTACTCACCCATGCCGAAGCAACGGCAGGTCTGAGTAGCGACCCTGTATTGACATAAATGGATTTCAGAGTATTTTCCTGCTTACGATCTGCAGGATCTTTTAGGGCTGCCATGTCAGGAGTTGGAAGCGCCACCTTTTTGGATAGACGCGATAAAGCTTTGTTTACCGTGGGGGTTGACTCCCATTTTTCCCTGTCCCCAAATGGAAACGGATATGCCACTGGAATTCTTTTGGGAACCTGTATCTTCTTGTAAGGATTTTCCCAGGCCTTTTCAAAAAGCGTGTTCAATTCATGAGAGGGAGGGAACGTTACCTCAGGTTTCTTTCCTTTATACATACAGACCCTTGTATCAGGGACAGCAGGGTCCTCTGTTATATGCAATACTTCTTTTATTACCACAATCATGTACTGAATGCTCTTAGCCAGTTTTGGATTTAATCTGGCATCACAATAGTCGACACTGGACTCAAAGTCCGTGTCGGTATCTGTATCAGCTATCTGGGTAAATGCACGTTTCTGTGACCCCGAAGGGGTCTGAACTGGTGACAAAGCATCCCTCATGGATTTCCTCCATGTCTGGTTCTTAGACTCAGATCTATCAAACCTCTTAGTCAACCGAGTCACATTTGCATTTAAAACACTTAACATATTCACCCAATCATCCGTCGGCGGAGCCGACACGGTCACTCTCACAGTATTTTCTGTCCCCACTCCAGCCTCCTCCAGGGAAGAGCACTCAGCCTCAGACATGTCGACACACACGTACCGACACCCACAACCACACTGGGGCTATAGGAGACAGACCCACAACAAAGCCTGTAAGAGAGACACAGAGGGAGTTCTGCCAGCTCACAACCCAGGGCCTATCCCGGTACTGAACCGAATAAAAAGACTGCCCAGACCTGTTAGCGCTTTATATATATAAACAATGAGCACCAAATCACTTGTGCCCCCCCCCCCCCCCCATTTTGCACCCTGTTACTTGTACAGCAGTGTGGAGGTTAGGGCCAGCGTCTCTGCAGCTTCTGTGAAGAGAAAATGGCACTGGTCAGAGCTGTGAGGGCTAAGCCACGCCCCCTACATGGCGCGCTTCAGTCTCGCTTAAATTTTATATTTATACTGGCGGGGGTCCCTTAACTAGTGCCTAGGCACTGTTTTGACTTTTGCCAGTGCCATTTGAGCGTCCAGTGCTGCCCAGGGTGCCTCCCCTGCACCCTGCAGTGCCGTGTTATGTGGGTACCTCAAACACCATCTTCTGCCGTCACTGAAGTCTTCTGATCTTCCTATACTCACCCGGCTTCTGTCTTCTGGCTCTGTGAGGGGGGTGACGGCGCGGCTCCGGGAACAAGCAGCTAGGCGCACCAAGTGATTGAACCCTCTGGAGCTAATGGTGTCCAGTAGCCTAAGAAGCAGAGCCCTTGAACTCAGAGAAGTAGGTCTGCTTCTCTCCCCTCAGTCCCACGATGCAGGGAGCCTGTTGCCAGCAGGTCTCCTTGAAAATAACAAACTAAGTCTTTTTTCTGAGAAACTCTGGAGAGCTCCTCAGTGTGCATCTAGTCTCACTGGGCACAGAATCTAACTGGAGTCTGGAGGAGGGGCATAGAGGGAGGAGCCAGTTCACACCCATTCAAAGTCTTATAGTGTGCCCATGTCTCCTGCGGATCCCGTCTATACCCCATGGTTCTTGAAGCATCCCCAGCATCCTCTAGTACGTATGAGAAATGATGTTAGCTTAGGAAACTGTATGATGAGAAGACACTAAAGTAGCCAGTGGTATGTCCATTAATCAATGATCTGCCTTCCTTACTTGCACAAACCATGGAAAAGCTTATCCAGTACATATATCATTTTGGATGTTGGATGCTCACCATGACTGTTTTCTGGGCAGAGTATTAAATGAGTTAGTGATGGTTTTTATCTCTGCATATACAGTATAAACTGGAACCTTTCTTAGCATGTGGAGAGACTAGTCTCATTTGAGATTTTGGGGCCATACTCTGTTCACCCTCCTCCAAACAAAGTTCACTTTCTTGTCCCAGGTCAAGCAGGAATCATATGGCACATGTCCCCTGAAAATTAAATTTGGTGCATAATAATAATGCAGATGGCCTGAATTGACATGAATAAGAAGTTTGCCATTAGTGGAGTTATGATACTTAGGGATATGCCAGGTCTAGGTCTTCCAGATATGGCCATGTCTGTCTGCAGCAATGGTAGTGCTACAGATGTGCTGAATCTACTGTATTCCCAGTGACAGCCCTTCCACTCACTTTTTCAACAAGCCAATTCCTCTGCAAAATGCGCGTCCAAGTTTGGAGGTTCCAGGTCCTGTTCACAGGACCAGAACAGCATATTATACAAGTCTTTGATAAGTATACCAACCCTTTCTCATACCTGTATTTATTTCTTTGTTTCATTGATTTTGTGCCCACATAATGGCCCTCATTCCGAGTTGTTTGCTTGCTACCTGCTTTTAGCAGCCGTGCAAACGCTAAGCCGCCGCCCTCTGGGAGTGTATCTTAGCTTAGCAGAAGTGCGAACGAAAGGATTGCAGCGCTGCTACAGAAAAAGATTGTGCAGTTTCTGAGTAGCTCGAGACTTACTCCTAGCTTGCGATCACTTCAGTCTGTTTAGTTCCTGTTTTGACATCATGAACACGCCCTGCGTTCGGCTAGCCCGTCTACTTTTCTCCAGCCACTCCTGCATTTTTATCTGACACGCCTGCGTTTTTACACACACTCCCCGAAAATGGCCAGTTACCACCCAGAAACACCCACTTCCTGTCAAGCACTCTGCAGCCAGCAGTGCGACTGAATAGCGTCACTAGAGCTTGCAGCCGGTGCGTTCTTCTACGGGGTTTTCCATCAGCTGCCGATACCCAGTTCCTGTTGATGTATATGAACTTTTTTTTATGAATTTTGTATTTTAATAAAACCCTTTTGGAAACAAGCTTGTCCGACTGGAAATCAGCACACAGAGAGGAGAAAGATACCTTTATGAGCACGCGGGACAGAAGTGCAATGTAAGTTGTAATACTGTCAGTTATTAGTGAAAGAATACTGTGGTGCCAGTGGGTTGAAATCCATATGCTGATAAAAGATACCTTTATGGACACACGTGAAAGAAACAACCTGTAAGTGTTTTTCCAGGGGAGAGACCGTACAGGGGATTTCTACGTGGCAATATTCATATTAGCTTTACTGCAATCCAACTATAGCGCTAGTTCTTGGTATTCTTTTTTGTATAACTTGTGTAAAACTGCATCGGCTTTTGTGAAAGTACGTCGCACGTGTGCATTGAGCCGCATACGCAGAATTGCAGATTTTTAGCCTGATCACTGCGCTGCGAATGAAAGCAGCTAGCGATCAATTAGGAATGAGGGCCAATATTCTACCATATTTACCATCTTATTTATGGGGAACTCTCATTGGACATGTACCAGGACACTCCCCCTGCACTGGGTTCCCCCACCAGGGGGGAAGACTGGTCACATGCACAAAAGCAGATCCTTTATATTTCTTCTATTTTTAAGTCATCCCTGACCCGACTCTCTGCAATCTCACCCACTCGATCACTGTTCTCAGCTACACAGGAGGGGGCAGTAGATGTGGAGATAAGGTTGAGTGAGTAATTCACAGACCTACTTACTCAGGCGAGAGTCGAACTTATGAAAGGTGGCACACCTCCTTGAACTCTTACTCATTGCACATTTATATCAGGCATTATAAATGTACTCATTTAGAGGAGATATTATTGTATACTTTGTGAATTTTCACTGGGTTACTGATATTTTAAAACTTGTCTCTGTGAATTCTGGATACCAATTACCTATGTATATCATAACTAGCTGAATACCCGTGCTTCGCTATGGAATTTACAGAATAATGCCAATCTTTGTCATGCCGCACCTCTGGGCTTCCCCGGATTGATGTTGTAAAAATGCTGGTGCTGAGGAGAATAATCCCCCCCCCCCCCTTCGCATCTGATGCTGCCCTGCTCAGTGCTGTAAATGCTGGGACGACAGGCCAAGCTCCGCCCACTGTATGTTAAATATGTTAGGTTTGCAGGCTGACTCTTTGTCAAAGGGCCCTAGGTCTCCTTACTTATCTTCGACACTAAAGTATGCCTCTGCCCCTACCCATGTGTGCATCTGCCCTTGCCCGTAGGTGCCTGTGCTCCTACACATATGCCTAAGCCCAGGGCCGGTGCTAGGGTGTTCAGCGCCCTCCTGCAAAATATAAATTTGCGCCCTCCCATACTTTACATGTAGGGCCGGGGGGGTTACCATGGCCTCTTGGGCCCCTGAGCTGCAGGAGATCCATGTAAGCCTATGGATGTGAACTCTATGCCCACACTCACTCTGTGCAGCACTAGTTACGGCCCTGCACACAGACAGTGCCGTAACTAGACATTTTACCGCTGTGTGCAAGAGAGGGAATTGGCACCCCCCCACACACCTGTATGTAAAATTGGGGCAGTGCGCGCCGCAGGCGCGCACAAAAAATATAGGGGCGTGGCTTCGCAGGGAAGGGGTGTGGCCACAAAATAATACCAATTCATATTACATATTATAGTAGTCTCCATTATTCAAACTATGCCGCACAGTAGCGCCACTACACCAGGTAGAGCCCCTTTTACACATTACGGCCGACAGATTACGCTTTTTACACATTACGGCAGACAGCGTCCCCCTTTTTACACATTACGGCGGACAGCGCTCCCCTTTTTACACATTACTGCGGACAGCGCTCCCCTTTTTACACATTACGGCGGACAGAGTCCCCTTTTTACACATTACGGCGGACAGCGCCTCCCTTTTTACACATTACGGCGGACAGAGTCCCCTTTTTACACATTACGGCAGACAGCGCTCCCCTTTTTACATATTACGGTGGACAGCGCTCCCCTTTTTACACATTACGGCGGACAGCGCTCCCCTTTTTACACATTACGGCGGACAGAGTCCCCTTTTTACACATTACGGCGGACAGCGCCCCCCTTTTTACACATTACGGCGGACAGCGTCCACTTTTTACACATTACGGCGGACAGCGTCCACTTTTTACACATTACGGCGGACAGCGCCTCCCTTTTTACACATTACGGCGGACAGAGTCCCCTTTTTACACATTACGGCGGACAGCGCTCCCCTTTTTACACATTACGGCGGACAGCGCTCCACTTTTTACACATTACGGCGGACAGTCCCCTTTTTACACATTACGGCGGACAGCGCCCCCCTTTTTACACATTACGGCGGACAGCGTCCACTTTTTACACATTACGGCGGACAGCGCCTCCCTTTTTACACATAATGGCGGACAGAGTCCCCTTTTTACACATTACGGCGGACAGCGCTCCCCTTTTCACACATTACGGTGGACAGCGCCCCCCTTTTTACACATTACGGCAGACAGCGTCCACTTTTTAAATACAAACAAACACACACACACACACACACACACTTTCTCTCTCACACTCTTTACATACCCTTACCACAATCTTGCTGGCCAGATCTTCCACAGTCTGCTAGCCTGGTCCGTGTAGCTCCGCCCCCTTGGTCCGTGTAACTCCGCCCCCTTTAGGCAGACCGAAAACACTCCTCTCACTGTCACAGGGGACAGAGGAGAAGGAGTCATGCTGCCGTCGCTGCTGCGGCTGCCTGTCAGTGTGACAGGGCAGGCGCAGCAGCAGCAGGGGGGACAGGACGGCGCTTCAGCTATGCAGAGCAGTGAAGGTGCCTCTCCTACCCGGCGCCTACCTGCACTGCATCCCTTGCTGAGCGGCTAGCGCCGGGCCTGCCTAAGCCCCTACCCGTGTGTGCCTCTGCCTCTACCCGTTTGTGCCTCTATCCTTACTCCGGGATCAAGCAGCTAGGCGCACCAAGTGATCGAACCCTCTGGAGCTAATGGTGTCCAGTAGCCTAAGAAGCAGAGCCCTTGAACTCAGAGAAGTAGGTCTGCTTCTCTCCCCTCAGTCCCACGATGCAGGGAGCCTGTTGCCAGCAGGTCTCCTTGAAAATAACAAACTAAGGCCCTCATTCCGAGTTGATCGGTCGCAAGGCGAATTTAGCAGAGTTACACACGCTAAGCCGCCGCCTACTGGGAGTGAATCTTAGCTTCTTAAAATTGCGACCGATGTATTCGCAATATTGCGATTACTAACTACTTAGCAGTTTCAGAGTAGCTCCAGACTTACTCTGCCTGTGCGATCATTTCAGTGCTTGTCGTTCCTGGTTGACGTCACAAACACACCCAGGGTTCGCCCAGGCACTCCCACCGTTTCCCCGGCCACTCCTGCGTTTTTTCCGGAAACGGTAGCGTTTTCAGCCACACGCCCCTGAAACGCCGTGTTTCCGCCCAGTAACACCTATTTCCTGTCAATCACATTACGATCGCCGGAGCGAAGAAAAAGCCGTGAGTAAAATTACTTTCTTCATAGTAAAGTTACTTGGCGCAGTCGCAGTGCGAACATTGCGCATGCGTACTAAGCGGATTTTCACTGCGATGCGATGAAAAATACCGAGCGAACAACTCGGAATGAGGGCCTAAGTCTTTTTTTCTGAGAAACTCTGGAGAGCTCCTCAGTGTGCATCTGATATTTTAAAACTTGTCTCTGTGAATTCTGGATACCAATTACCTATGTATATCATAACTAGCTGAATACCCGTGCTTCGCTATGGAATTTACAGAATAATGCCAATCTTTGTCATGCCGCACCTCTGGGCTTCCCCGGATTGATGTTGTAAAAATGCTGGTGCTGAGGAGAATAATTCACCCCCCCCCCCTTCGCATCTGATGCTGCCCTGCTCAGTGCTGTAAATGCTGGGACGACAGGCCAAGCTCCGCCCACTGTATGTTAAATATGTTAGGTTTGCAGGCTGACTCTATGTCAAAGGGCCCTAGGTCTCCTTACTTATCTTCGACACTAAAGTATGCCTCTGCCCCTACCCATGTGTGCATCTGCCCTTGCCCGTAGGTGCCTGTGCTCCTACCCATATGCCTAAGCCCCTACCCGTGTGTGCCTCTGCCTCTACCCGTTTGTGCCTCTATCCTTACTTGTGGGTGCCTCTGCCCCTACCTGTGTGTGCATTTGCCCTTACCCGTAGGTGCCTCTACTCCTACCATTATGCCTATGCCCCTACCCGTGTGTGCCTCTATACGTACCTGTGGGTGCCTCTATCCGTACCTGTGGGTGCCTCTGCCCCTAGCCATGTGTGCCTTTGCCCCTACCTGTGTGTACCTCTGCCGGTACCCGTGTGTGCCTCTAGCATTACCTGTCGGTGCCTCTGCCCCTACCCGTGTGTGCCTCTTCCCCTACCCATGGGTGCCTCCGCCCCTACCCGTGTGTGCCTCTATCCTTACCTGTGGGTGCCTCTTCCCCTACCCATGTGTCCGTCTGCCCTGCCCGTGGGTGCCTCTGCCCTTACATGTGGGTGCCTCTGTCCCTACCCGTGTGCCTCTTCCCCTACCCATGGGTGCCTCTGCCCTTATGCGTGGGTGCCTTTGCCCCTACCCCTTTGTGCCTCTGTGTAAATTGCTCCAGCCATTCCAGAGTTATGCTGAAACATACATACACACATACAGGTACACACACACAGACATACGTTAATTTTTATATAGGGGTGTCTAACCCCCACAGTATTTTTTCCCATATTGTAAGTCATATGTGTATCAAGTTTGGTGTAAATTGCTCCAGGCATTCCAGAGTTATGGCGAAAAGTATGGTTTTTTACATGTCACCCCCTTCCCACCCCCAACCCTAGGGGTATCTTACCCACACAGTATTTGTTTCCAGATTGTAAGTCATATGTGTACCAAGTTTGTTGTAAATTGCTCCGGGCATTCCAGAGTTATGCTGGAACATACATACACACACACACACACACACACACACACACACACACACAAACATACGTCCATTTTTATATACTGTATATAGATTGTTAATTCAAAGTAAAACTAATCAGCCATCCGAAACCAAAGATATTTTGGCTAATTTTATTATATGTAGCTTTGTCTATTGTCATTATATGTTAATTATTTGCACATGGGTGGTCATTCCGAGTTGTTCGCTCGTTATTTTTTTCCGCAACGGAGCGATTAGTCGCTAATGCGCATGCGCAATGTCCGCAGTGCGACTGCGCCAAGTAAATTTGCCATGCGCATGTGCATTTTTGCCTTAATCGCTCCGTTGCGAAAATCGGCAACAAGCGAACAACTCGGAATGACCCCCAATAGCACAATCTTAATCACATAACACCACATAGTAGTGTCCCTTATTCTTGTTATGACACACATTAGTGCACCTTATATACAAATCCCACATTTGTAGCACCCCAAATACACATAATGCTCACAGAAGTAGTGCCCTTTATACAATGCCCTCAGTAATAGTACCCCTTATGCAATGTCCACTGTAGTGGTAGCGCCCATAGTATTGGTGCCCCTTACACAGTGCCCCCAGTAGTAGTGCCCCTTATGTCCCCAGGAGTGATGCCCCTTATTAGGTGCCCGCTATGCAATGCCCTCATTAGTAGTGCCCCCAGTAGTAATGCACCAGTAGTTATGCCCCCTGTAGATTTCCCCCCAGTAGTTATGCCCCAGTCAGAAGTGCTCCAGTATATGTGCCCCCTGTAGTTATGCCGTAGTAGATGTGCCCCCATTAGTTATGCCCCCAGATGTGCCCCCATTAGTTATGCCCCCAGCAGATGTGCCCCCAGTAGTTATCCCCCCTGCAGATGTGCCCCCATTAGTTATGCCCCCAGCAGATGTGCCCCTGTAGTTATACCCCCAGCAGATGGGCCCCATAGTAGCGCCGCTTAAACACTATACTCACCAGACCTGCTCCTGCTTCCGGCCCACGTTGCCCTCTGTCTGGCTACCTGCTCTTCGGAACTATGGGAGAGACGTCATGACATTGCCCAGCCGCACACTGCCTGAGCCGGAAGTTACTGAGGGGAAGGAGCCGGGAGCCCGCTGGTAACACAATCTCAGCGGGCGCCCAACATCTCCCTCTTGGGTTAGGTGAGCCAGAGGAGGCGGAACTGATAACGTCCAAATGGAACTGACGGAACGCAGTTCCGCCCCGTTCCGGCTCACTTTAACCTCTGGGTGCATATTAGAGATGAGCGGGTTCGGTTTCTTTGAATCCGAACCCGCCAGAACTTCATGTTTTTTTTCACGGGTCCGAGCGACTCGGATCTTCCCGCCTTGCTCGGTTAACCCGAGCGCGCCCGAACGTCATCATGACGCTGTCGGATTCTCGCGAGGCTCGGATTCTATCGCGAGACTCGGATTCTATATAAGGAGCCGCGCGTCGCCGCCATTTTCACTCGTGCATTGAGATTGATAGGGAGAGGACGTGTCTGGCGTCCTCTCCATTAGAATAGAGATAGATAGATTAGATAGAGAGAGATTGTGCAGAGTCGCAGACAGAGTTAGTTTACCACAGTCAGTGACCAGTGCAGTTGCTAGTTAACTTTTATTTAATATAATATATCCGTTCACTTCTCTCTGCTATATCCGTTCTCTGCCTGAAAAAAAAAACGATACACAGCACAGTCAGTCACACAGTGTGACTCAGTCTGTGTGCACTCAGCTCAGCCCAGTGTGCTGCACAGTCATCAATGTATAAATTAAAAGCTTATAATTAATTGTGGGGGAGACTGGGGAGCACTGCAGGTTGTTAGCAGGAGCCAGGAGTACAATTATATTAATTAACAGTGCACACTTTTGCTGCAGGAGTGGTGACCAGTGCCTGACCACCAGTATAGTATTGTTGTATACTACTAATATCTCTTTAAATATCAACCAGTCTATATTAGCAGCAGACACAGTACAGTGCGGTAGTTCACGGCTGTGGCTACCTCTGTGTCGGCACACGGCAGGCAGTCCGTCCGACCAGAATTGTATTATTTATTATTATATACCTACCACCTAACCGTGGTTTTTTTTTCATTCTTTATACCGTCATAGTGTCATCCTAATTGTTACGAGTATACTACTATCTCTTTATCAACCAGTGTACAGTGCGGTAGTTCACGGCTGTGGCTACCTCTGTGTCGGCACACGGCAGGCAGTCCGTCCGACCAGAATTGTATTATTTATTATTATATACCTACCACCTAACCGTGGTTTTTTTTTCATTCTTTATACCGTCATAGTGTCATCCTAATTGTTACGAGTATACTACTATCTCTTTATCAACCAGTGTACAGTGCGGTAGTTCACGGCTGTGGCTACCTCTGTGTCGGCACACGGCAGGCAGTCCGTCCGACCAGAATTGTATTATTTATTATTATATACCTACCACCTAACCGTGGTTTTTTTTTCATTCTTTATACCGTCATAGTGTCATCCTAATTGTTACGAGTATACTACTATCTCTTTATCAACCAGTGTACAGTGCGGTAGTTCACGGCTGTGGCTACCTCTGTGTCGGCAGTCGGCAGGCAGTCCGTCCATCCATAATTGTATTATTATTATAATATATACCACCTAACTGTGGTTTTTTTTGCATTCTTTATACCGTCGTCATAGTGTCATACTAGTTGTTACGAGTATACTACTATCTCTTTATCAACCAGTGTACAGTGCGGTAGTTCACGGCTGTGGCTACCTCTGTGTCGGCAGTCGGCAGGCAGTCCGTCCATCCATAATTGTATTATTATTATAATATATACCACCTAACCGTGGTTTTTTTTTCATTCTTTATACCGTCGTCATAGTGTCATACTAGTTGTTACGAGTATACTACTATCTCTTTATCAACCAGTGTACAGTGCGGTAGTTCACGGCTGTGGCTACCTCTGTGTCGGCAGTCGGCAGGCAGTCCGTCCATCCATAATTGTATTATTATTATAATATATACCACCTAACCGTGGTTTTTTTATACCACCTAACCGTGGCAGTCCGTCCATAATTGTATACTAGTATCCAATCCATCCATCTCCATTGTTTACCTGAGGTGCCTTTTAGTTCTGCCTATAAAATATGGAGAACAAAAAAGTTGAGGTTCCAAAATTAGGGAAAGATCAAGATCCACTTCCACCTCGTGCTGAAGCTGCTGCCACTAGTCATGGCCGAGACGATGAAATGCCAGCAACGTCGTCTGCCAAGGCCGATGCCCAATGTCATAGTACAGAGCATGTCAAATCCAAAACACCAAATATCAGTAAAAAGCCTCTTTTTTTCTTTGCGTCATGTGCTGTTTGGGGAGGGTTTTTTGGAAGGGACATCCTGCGTGACACTGCAGTGCCACTCCTAGATGGGCCCGGTGTTTGTGTCGGCCACTAGGGTCGCTAATCTTACTCACACAGCTACCTCATTGCGCCTCTTTTTTTCTTTGCGTCATGTGCTGTTTGGGGAGGGTTTTTTGGAAGGGACATCCTGCGTGACACTGCAGTGCCACTCCTAGATGGGCCCGGTGTTTGTGTCGGCCACTAGGGTCGCTTATCTTACTCACACAGCGACCTCGGTGCAAATTTTAGGACTAAAAATAATATTGTGAGGTGTGATGTGTTCAGAATAGGCTGAAAATGAGTGTAAATTATGTTTTTTGAGGTTAATAATACTTTGGGATCAAAATTACCCCCAAATTCTATGATTTAAGCTGTTTTTTAGGGTTTTTTGAAAAAAACACCCGAATCCAAAACACACCCGAATCCGACAAAAAAAATTCGGTGAGGTTTTGCCAAAACGCGGTCGAACCCAAAACACGGCCGCGGAACCGAACCCAAAACCAAAACACAAAACCCGAAAAATTTCCGGCGCTCATCTCTAGTGCATATACACTTGCCGAGAAAATGAGCCACATCGCTCATTTTCCCTCTTCCTGAGTGACGTCGCTTATTTTCTCGCCAAGTGTGTATGCCGCCAACGGCGATCAATGCGCAGCATCGCGGGTTGCCAACGATCCTCACTGTCGGCAGTACATGCATGCTCAATCTGGACTGTCATCCAGGAGCTGCATGGATGGCCGGCCGCGGCTTGACACCACCGACCGCTATGAATGGTCATATCGCTCAATGTGTATGGGCCGCCAACCACCCGGCCCAGGAGGGGAAACACTACACGACATCGCTCATAGTGCGACGTCATCTAGTGTGTATGGACCTTAACACTCATTATTGAAAGTCATCTACAACACTGGTTGTTACACACCTTATAGCTTCTTGTACACCCCACATGTTTGAAGTGATGATCTACCTCAGGATTTGAAAAATTATTCCATGCAGTTACATATTTGGTGTAATATTGATGTTATGTAATTTTTAGGTTACAGATGTATCCACATTTATCTTGATGGTTAATAGGATTAACTGTGACTGGCCAGTCAGAGTTAATCCCCTGCTGTAATGACTTAATCCCCTGTTGTATTGTTCTCTGTATTGTATTGCAGTTGAGAACAATAGATGAAGGGTTTATGCTAATGTCATGTTGTGACTAGGCACAGAAAACTACTCAAGATAACGGTGGATACATCAATATGTCCGTTGTTACAAGTGTTTTTTCCCTGTATACCTGTTTGAAGTACTGACTGCCGTGGTATATGGAAGCCACATTTACTTTTAATTAGTGATGAGCGGGTTCGGATCCTCGGAATCCGACCCGCCCGAACTTCACCTTTTTTTTACACGGGTCCGAGCGACTCGGATCCTCCCGCCTTGCTCGGTTAACCCGAGCGCGCCCGAACGTCATCATCCCGCTGGCGGATTCTCGCGAGACTCGGATTCTATATAAGGAGCCGCGCGTCGCCGCCATTTTCACACGTGCATTGAGATTGATAGGGAGAGGACGTGGCTGGCGTCCTCTCCGAGTCCGTTGTATTATATTAGAACTTAGTTAGTTATAATTGTGGGGAGGATTGGGGACGGAGAGCAGCTGTTAGGGAGTACAGTGCAGGGTTTTGAGTTTAATCCGTTGTTTCTCTGCCTGAAAAAAAAACGCTCCACCATATCTGTGCTCACTCAGTGTGCTGCACTGCTGCATGATATATCTGTGCTGAGTGCACTGCTCACACTGCCTAATTGTGGGGACTGGGGAGCAGTTAGTTATAGCAGGAGTACAGTGCACAGTTTTGCTGACAGTGACCACCAGTCCAGTATACGTTTGTCTGCCTGAAAAACACTGTGGTGTTTTTTTTTTTTCTTTCTTCATGCTAGTTTGTTTAGCATAAGAGAATGGGGTTGTACAGGTAAGGTGCACACGAAGTCAATTAAAATATAACTTTTATTATCACATTAAGAGGCCAAAAATCGGTCAGCATAGCGAAATATATGGTTAAAAATAAGTATAAAGAAAGACTTAAAGTGCTCTAAGATGGAAAAGTGATAAGATTAAAAATATCTCCACTTTGATGGATGCAAAAACTATGGATGAGTAGGAATTCGTTTAATTTGCAATTATCAAATAAGTTTATTATATATACATGTAATTAAATCAAGCCTATAATTGCTATATGCGAAATGCGCGCATCGGCATCTTCCTCCACTGAGATGTCCTTGCATTAACTACGTTAGCTGTTAATACTTCATATATATTAGGGAGCTGGACTACTGCACGGCTAAACGGGATTACCCGTGATCGGACAAATGCCGATTTCATAGGCGCCGCTGCAGCGTGTCTCAGCCTCCCAATCTCTCGTGTATTGTGTCTACCTGAAATCTATCTGTTAAACCCCATATACAACAGGGAGCTGGCCCGCTGCAGGTCAAACGGGATTACCCGTGATCGGACAAATGCCGACTTCATAGACGCCGTTGCAGCGTGTCGCAGCCTCCCAATATTCGGGGTATTATGTCTACCTGAAATTGGGTATAAATTCTGACATATTGTTAAATGGTAGGCCTAGACATGCCAGGTAAAACTAATGAATGTTGACATAGTATATGCCGTAACAATACTTTCACCTTTGCAACCTTCAGCCACAAGTGTTTTCCGTTATACTGATTATATCAATTATACCAGATGGTTACTAAAGGAGTAAAAGAAATACCGGTATACGAATAATAGAGTGATCAATGATACAATTATTTTTGTGAACCACAATCATTTATATCTCTGGGGCACTGACAATACTGAAGATTATAATGCTCATTTGAGCAGGGAAAACACTAACATAAGATTAATAAGAGCACATATGTACTGCCTCCACACATGCTGATTGAGCTAATTTTTAATGCTCCCTACTCCACTTATTTGATGTGGGCCCTGACATTCAGGGATAGAACAGTGGTATGGTAATAGAAAAATATGTGACTTATCAGATGTTTACACAGCAATTTTGAAACATACTATGCCATGCATTCTATCCTTATAGCATGCATTTACTGGGTTTAATATAAGACCAGGTGCAATAATTAGGGGGCAAATACTGATTGGGTATACGTCGTAGTAACACATCTACCCATTTACCTCACAGTCATAAAACGTTTCACAAATCAGGTATTATGCAATAAGTTTATGACAATAAAGGATAACTTAAGCAGTGTTCATTTTACTGTGAATAGGAAGCATCCACTAATTGTATCTCACACAAGAATACTAAAGGAGATATTAATCTCCGTGTGCACATCTTACAATTAACCCCAGCCAGATATAAAAAAATCTTTTCTGGCCTCGTTTGGGGGTAGAGGCAATAATTCCTGCGATCATAGTATATATATAATAGAAGGACACACTCCGTGATCAAGCCGGTTTATAACCAAACTGTCTCACATATTATTATTGATACGGCTATGTAACGGGAGTGACTGCCTGGGTGATATAGAACAGTGAATCCAGGGCACACTTATTGGTATATTCATTAACTCCTTGTTTTATCACAAATTTAAATATCTTTGAGAAATCCCCGTGACACATGAGGATATCTGAAGGCTGAAGGTGCCAGGTGTGAGATACACCAAAAACTCATAATAGAGACATACATCAGATAGAACACCGAGAATTGAAAGTTTCACAGCAGCCAGCAATTATAGGCTTGATTTAATTACATGTATATATAATAAACTTATTTGATAATTGCAAATTAAACGAATTCCTACTCATCCGTAGTTTTTGCATCCATCAAAGTGGAGATATTTTTAATCTTATCACTTTTCCATCTTAGAGCACTTTAAGTCTTTCTTTATACTTATTTTTAACCATATATTTCGCTATGTTGACCGATTTTTGGTAGAGATGAGCGCCGGAAATTTTTCGGGTTTTGTGTTTTGGTTTTGGGTTCGGTTCCGCGGCCGTGTTTTGGGTTCGACCGCGTTTTGGCAAAACCTCACCGAATTTTTTTTGTCGGATTCGGGTGTGTTTTGGATTCGGGTGTTTTTTTCAAAAAACCCTAAAAAACAGCTTAAATCATAGAATTTGGGGGTAATTTTGATCCCAAAGTATTATTAACCTCAAAAAACATAATTTACACTCATTTTCAGCCTATTCTGAACACATCACACCTCACAATATTATTTTTAGTCCTAAAATTTGCACCGAGGTCGCTGTGTGAGTAAGATAAGCGACCCTAGTGGCCGACACAAACACCGGGCCCATCTAGGAGTGGCACTGCAGTGTCACGCAGGATGTCCCTTCCAAAAAACCCTCCCCAAACAGCACATGACGCAAAGAAAAAAAGAGGCGCAATGAGGTAGCTGTGTGAGTAAGATTAGCGACCCTAGTGGCCGACACAAACACCGGGCCCATCTAGGAGTGGCACTGCAGTGTCACGCAGGATGTCCCTTCCAAAAAACCCTCCCCAAACAGCACATGACGCAAAGAAAAAAAGAGGCTTTTTACTGATATTTGGTGTTTTGGATTTGACATGCTCTGTACTATGACATTGGGCATCGGCCTTGGCAGACGACGTTGCTGGCATTTCATCGTCTCGGCCATGACTAGTGGCAGCAGCTTCAGCACGAGGTGGAAGTGGATCTTGATCTTTCCCTAATTTTGGAACCTCAACTTTTTTGTTCTCCATATTTTATAGGCAGAACTAAAAGGCACCTCAGGTAAACAATGGAGATGGATGGATTGGATACTAGTATACAATTATGGACGGACTGCCACGGTTAGGTGGTATAAAAAAACCACGGTTAGGTGGTATATATTATAATAATAATACAATTATGGATGGACGGACTGCCTGCCGACTGCCGACACAGAGGTAGCCACAGCCGTGAACTACCGCACTGTACACTGGTTGATAAAGAGATAGTAGTATACTCGTAACAACTAGTATGACACTATGACGACGGTATAAAGAATGAAAAAAAAACCACGGTTAGGTGGTATATATTATAATAATAATACAATTATGGATGGACGGACTGCCTGCCGACTGCCGACACAGAGGTAGCCACAGCCGTGAACTACCGCACTGTACACTGGTTGATAAAGAGATAGTAGTATACTCGTAACAACTAGTATGACACTATGACGACGGTATAAAGAATGCAAAAAAAACCACAGTTAGGTGGTATATATTATAATAATAATACAATTATGGATGGACGGACTGCCTGCCGACTGCCGACACAGAGGTAGCCACAGCCGTGAACTACCGCACTGTACACTGGTTGATAAAGAGATAGTAGTATACTCGTAACAATTAGGATGACACTATGACGGTATAAAGAATGAAAAAAAAACCACGGTTAGGTGGTAGGTATATAATAATAAATAATACAATTCTGGTCGGACGGACTGCCTGCCGTGTGCCGACACAGAGGTAGCCACAGCCGTGAACTACCGCACTGTACACTGGTTGATAAAGAGATAGTAGTATACTCGTAACAATTAGGATGACACTATGACGGTATAAAGAATGAAAAAAAAACCACGGTTAGGTGGTAGGTATATAATAATAAATAATACAATTCTGGTCGGACGGACTGCCTGCCGTGTGCCGACACAGAGGTAGCCACAGCCGTGAACTACCGCACTGTACACTGGTTGATAAAGAGATAGTAGTATACTCGTAACAATTAGGATGACACTATGACGGTATAAAGAATGAAAAAAAAACCACGGTTAGGTGGTAGGTATATAATAATAAATAATACAATTCTGGTCGGACGGACTGCCTGCCGTGTGCCGACACAGAGGTAGCCACAGCCGTGAACTACCGCACTGTACACTGGTTGATAAAGAGATAGTAGTATACTCGTAACAATTAGGATGACACTATGACGGTATAAAGAATGAAAAAAAAAACCACGGTTAGGTGGTAGGTATATAATAATAAATAATACAATTCTGGTCGGACGGACTGCCTGCCGTGTGCCGACACAGAGGTAGCCACAGCCGTGAACTACCGCACTGTACACTGGTTGATAAAGAGATAGTAGTATACTCGTAACAATTAGGATGACACTATGACGGTATAAAGAATGAAAAAAAAACCACGGTTAGGTGGTAGGTATATAATAATAAATAATACAATTCTGGTCGGACGGACTGCCTGCCGTGTGCCGACACAGAGGTAGCCACAGCCGTGAACTACCGCACTGTACACTGGTTGATAAAGAGATAGTAGTATACTCGTAACAATTAGGATGACACTATGACGGTATAAAGAATGAAAAAAAAACCACGGTTAGGTGGTAGGTATATAATAATAAATAATACAATTCTGGTCGGACGGACTGCCTGCCGTGTGCCGACACAGAGGTAGCCACAGCCGTGAACTACCGCACTGTACTGTGTCTGCTGCTAATATAGACTGGTTGATATTTAAAGAGATATTAGTAGTATACAACAATACTATACTGGTGGTCAGGCACTGGTCACCACTCCTGCAGCAAAAGTGTGCACTGTTAATTAATATAATTGTACTCCTGGCTCCTGCTAACAACCTGCAGTGCTCCCCAGTCTCCCCCACAATTAATTATAAGCTTTTAATTTATACATTGATGACTGTGCAGCACACTGGGCTGAGCTGAGTGCACACAGACTGAGTCACACTGTGTGACTAACTGTGCTGTGTATCGTTTTTTTTTTCAGGCAGAGAACGGATATAGCAGAGAGAAGTGAACGGATATATTATATTAAATAAAAGTTAACTAGCAACTGCACTGGTCACTGACTGTGGTAAACTAACTCTGTCTGCGACTCTGCACAATCTCTCTCTATCTAATCTATCTATCTCTATTCTAATGGAGAGGACGCCAGACACGTCCTCTCCCTATCAATCTCAATGCACGAGTGAAAATGGCGGCGACGCGCGGCTCCTTATATAGAATCCGAGTCTCGCGAGAATCCGACAGCGTCATGATGACGTTCGGGCGCGCTCGGGTTAACCGAGCAAGGCGGAAAGATCCGAGTCGCTCGGACCCGTGGAAAAAAAAGTGAAGTTCGTGCGGGTTCGGATTCAAAGAAACCGAACCCGCTCATCTCTAATTTTTGGCCTCTTAATGTGATAATAAAAGTTATATTTTAATTGACTTCGTGTGCACCTTACCTGTACAACCCCATTCTCTTTTGTCTGTAATATGCGTTGCTAATTGGTTGTCCTAGGTAGCACCCCCAAGACTGAGGTATACGAATCCCTGAAGTACATATTGGGGTCATTAGAAGTGATTTTTCTCACTTCAATATCTTCTAATACATAACTTGAGAGTGCAGATCTCCTTTGTAGTTTTTGTTGTCAGGATAGTTTGTTTAGCAGTCTGCTGACACTGCAGTGTCCACCAGGTCCGTTATACAGTATATTATATATATAATTAAGCACTAAGCAGCAGTACGGTAGGCCACGGCTGTACCTACCTCTGTGTCGACTCGTCACTCGTCGTCCATAAGTATAAGTAATACTATCCATCCATCTACATTGTATACCTGTGGTGTTTTTTTTTCTTTCTTCATACTAGTTTAGCAGTCTGCTGCTGACACTGTCCACCAGGTCCGTTATACAGTATATTATATTTATATATAAGCACTAAGCAGCAGTACGGTAGGCCACGGCTGTACCTACCTCTGTGTCGTCACTCGTCCATAAGTATAAGTAATACTATACTATCCATCCATCTACATTGTATACCTGTGGTGTTTTTTTTTTCTTTCTTCATACTAGTTTAGCAGTCTGCTGACACTGTCCACCAGGTCCGTTATACACACAGTATATTATATTTATATATAAGCACTAAGCAGCAGTACGGTAGGCCACGGCTGTACCTACCTCTGTGTCATCAGTGCACTCGTCGTCCATAAGTATAAGTAATACTATACTATCCATCCATCTACATTGTATACCTGTGGTGTTTTTTTTTTCTTTCTTCATACTAGTTTAGCAGTCTGCTGCTGACACTGTCCACCAGGTCCGTTATACAGTATATTATATTTATATATAAGCACTAAGCAGCAGTACGGTAGGCCATGGCTGTACCTACCTCTGTGTCGTCACTCGTCGTCCATAAGTATAAGTAATACTATACTATCCATCCATCTACATTGTATACCTGTGGTGTTTTTTTTTTCTTTCTTCATACTAGTTTAGCAGTCTGCTGCTGACACCGTCCACCAGGTCCGTTATACAGTATATTAGATTTATATATAAGCACTAAGCAGCAGTACGGTAGGCCACGGCTGTACCTACCTCTGTGTCGTCACTCGTCGTCCATAAGTATAAGTAATACTATACTATCCATCCATCTACATTGTATACCTGTGGTGGCTTTTAGTTGTGCGCAAAATATGGATAACAAAAATGTGGAGGTTAAAAAAATAGGGAAAGATCAAGATCCACTTCCACCTCGTGCTGAAACTGCTGCCACTAGTCATGGCCGAGACAATGAAATGCCATCAACGTCGTGTCAAAGTCAGAAAAATATCACACTGCACATTGCCATATATGCACCTCATGCGTGTGCCCGCTGCACAAGCATGAGCTCTCCCGTGCGTGCGTATACTCGCGGTCGCGTGCACTCGCGGGCGCGCGGTATGCGCATTTACGGTAGAGTTTGTGTGCGTCTAGCGGGCGACTCAATCGTAACATATTTTAGTCATATAATGTATTTTGTACATTATGGTCCCTTTGATAGAATCTGAAAGTTTAGTTAATATAGCATGTTCGGGGACAAAGAGATTCCTCTTTGTTTGATACGAAGGGTCAGACAGGGGTTACACAGTGGTGTTTAGTATCCATCGGAAGAGAATATAATTAGCAATATTCCGGTGTTGGTTTGAAGCGGATTAATCGCTCGTGCGTATAGTTATGGACATAAGAAGTTTATGGACATTTACTATATTTGCACTTTATTACCCATGCGGCGGGAAACCCAGTTTCCCACCCACCTGAGCAGTTAGGAATAGTCACAGCCCACCTGTATGAACCAACCTATGACCTTTTGATATAATGCGAAGACGAATTCCTGTGTCCAATGAACAATAAGAATGTAGGGACCATTGTACTGTATTGTGTGTAGTGTATAAAAGGACAAGCCGATCTGGGCCAGCTCTCTACTCTCTTCAACGGTTCTCATTGCTGATAATCGGGAGCTGGATATCCAGAAAGGCGCTTGCGATTGTTTCCCCTGGTGCGTAAGTTCTCTGCAACCATATTGTCTCTTATTTAATGTTATAAGCCATTCTCTCTCTCCTTCCCCTCCTTTAAATGTAACTGTATCTGTAGTGTATTTTATGTGTAGTTATCCGGTTAGGTATTTTATGTTATCTTGGTAGTGTATAACTTGTATTGTATTATTCTTTTGCGATTGAACGTTCATTCATTTCCTTAAAAGGTGTTAGACCCTTAGACCGGTATTTGAGTGTTTATTATATTGCTAAGGGGTTCTCTGAGAGTCACATACGCTCATACAGCTTTTAAACTAACATGGTTACACTGTGTTGCATTTACACCTTATCACTGCACAAGGGTTTACAGTATAAGTACATTGTTTATGGTATTGTTTTAAAGGTTTAACACCGTGAGCGTCAGCGCCGCTTGTGATCTCCTCGTGGTCCCGAGCGTCCGCTACGCTGATAGCGTATCATTACGTTAGTCGGCAGCCTATAGCGTGCTTGCCTTTACGCTCTAAGCCGTGAGCGAACGTGCCGCTCGTGCGTCTCATCCACGGCTAAGCGTTCGTTACGCTACATGCGTACTCTTACGGTATTCCATACGCCAATTGCGTACTGTGTTCTTTAACCTTTTAGCGTGTTTTATACAAAGTATAGAATAGGCATTGTCAATTGGGGACTCGCCCGCTCTTCACATATCTGCACTAGGTAATTCCAGCAGACATTATCGGTCAGCAAAAGGCGGGAGGTAATATTCCTCGTAGTGCTGACCAGATAAGCATCTGCTTCGCTTAGTAAGGAGTGCTGAAGGAATCCGGAACCAAAAGGTAGGAACAGTACGTTATTGTCTTTTAAAACCTGTTTAGTTTCTGTTTTGTGAACGTACGCATAAATACACACACCTGCATTCCTTGGTTAGTATTATTTGTCCGTATTTCATTCTCCTGATTGCCACACATTAGTGATAACGTGTTGAGACACTTGTTGTTATTAATAGTTAAAAGTAATATTTAAGGGAATAATTGTAAAAGGCACGCACACAATCTCGCCTAGAATACAAGGGAGATTTGAGTGGTGGTCAGTGAAGGATTACTGTTAAAGATCATTCACATTGATAAACGTGTAGTGTGTAACTGTGGACGTACTTGGTCTGTGTACACGTGTCCTTACAAGGGCAGGGCGTACGCAGCAAGGGTCGACGCACGGAGCGTGTATTACGCAACGGAGCGTACGGATACGCCCACATGATACAAACCGCACGATAGTATTGTTTAGTAAGCGATAAGGAAGTAACGCGAAAATAACACAAATCTATCTCAAATCCAAAAGTTTAAAAGTTGAAAGAAAAAGACTTTCTCTGTTGCAATTCTTCTGGGTTAAGCTAATACCGAATGAAAGGATTTCTGCGCAGAAATAAAAATTAAAGTGTACATGTGGTAAGAGTGTGTGTATATATAAGATTTCTCTTTTATTACGGAAGTGGGAACCATAGGCCAGTAGAAAGAGGTACACCAGCGAGAGTGATAGCGTGGGGTGGCTTGGGAGGCGTCCCTTGTTAGTCTCGACACATTTATGAGCAGTAGAGTCTGCTGTACATAACAGACCAGGAGGTCACAGACCAGGAGGTCACAGACCAGGAGGTTCAGGTACAGCAGACTAGAAGTAGAGAAGCATAACCGAAGAGGGTTGGTGCTAGACCCATATAGGCCAAAGAAGCTCATTGCTGAAGGAATTCGCAGCCGAAATTTTCGATTCCACTAATCGTTCCGCACATAAGATTAGTTGCTTGTGTGCAGATACGATTGTACCGCATGTGATTGTGTGCATTAGCGTGTCTTGAATTCAGAAGAACGCTACTTGCACATTGTTAACGTGATTTGTGTAATTTTTTTTATTTTAAGGGAAGTAGCCTGATCACTCAGGGACATTCCAGCGACTGACACTTGCTGGGGAGGGTAAGACACTCCCACACGCCCGAGCAAGTAGACGTACATAGGTGCCCTAGGCTGGGTACGGAACCTCTGGGAACTTTGGTCGCCGTATTGGCCAGCGTGGACGGGAGTTAAGTGGGCGGACTTCGGAGCAAAACCCCCACCGCAGCCTTACCCCGAGCATCTTGGTTTTTGTAAGAGTTGCCGGAGACCCTGATTTGAAGTCAGAGGTAGTGAAAGCAGCACCTGCAGAGATGGGGGCCAGTTGTTCAGGTAAGGGGCGATCAACCCAGGTTCAGGTTGATTTGGTAAACCGACCAATCGGGTCGGCAAGGTATATCATGTGTGAGAAATATGGTCATCACACAGAAATGTTGTGCAATGAATGGGAAAGGATGACTGTGCATGACGGGGAAAAGTTTCCCCGGGTAGGTAGTTTTAACCCAGAAGTGTTACAGAATTTAAGGAGAAGAGTTTGTCTGATTAAGTCTTCAAAAAGGCGTATTAGACATTATGATTATTTAACATTGTGGCAACAGGAAGGTGAAATACAAAGGGGGTTGGCGCAAGCCACTGGATCTAACCCTATCAGGAAACTGATAGCCACTGCTCCCCCACCACCATACATACCTGGAGAGAAATTGGTTGCAGAGAATGGCACTCAGGGTCATGTTAAATGTGTAGAAGTTAAGGATAATGTAACCAAAGTAATTAATGCTAACACTAATCCGTGCAAGTTGTACCCTGTTTTGAACTTTCCCCAGGATTGTGACCAAGAGGATGAGCCCACAACAATATCAGCACTCTCCCTAGCAGCCACCATATCAGAAACAGCAGTAGGCACGACTCAACCCGTAAGATTAGCATCAAAGGCCCCTAGCGGAGGGACAGGTGAGGTCGTATCGACTAGTAAGTACGGCACCATGCACTACGCTGAAACCATTTCACCAAGTATTGTAGAATCTACACAGACAGATGTTATTAGACTTAATCCCGTTAGGGTAATAGCAGTGCCAAATGGGAAGACTGATACTTCAGGGGCAACCCCTATCAGAAACATCGCCATGCACTGTCCCTTTTCCCGAACGGAATTAAGGTCAATGATGTCTGAATTCCCTGATCCTAGAAAAGACTTAGCTGCATGTCAAAAGTATATTAGAGAGCTAGGAAATTCTGCAGAGCCAAATAACAAAGATTGGAGGACAGTTTTGAGGGCATGTTTACCCCCCAGTGTTGATCCGTTAAAGATTATCGCTGATTGCAAGTTAGATGAGGAAGTACCACTAACAGATGAGTATAATCAAGATAATGTAAAGATAATCAACTTACAGTTAGGAGTATATTTTCCTGCAGTTGTAAAGTGGAATAAAATCTTTACAATAAAACAAAAAGAAGGTGAATCCACATCAGAGTATTTTCACCGGGCTCTGCAGGATATGGCTAGGTACACTGGTATAGACGAATTCCTGTGTCCAATGAACAATAAGAATGTAGGGACCATTGTACTGTATTGTGTGTAGTGTATAAAAGGACAAGCCGATCTGGGCCAGCTCTCTACTCTCTTCAACGGTTCTCATTGCTGATAATCGGGAGCTGGATATCCAGAAAGGCGCTTGCGATTGTTTCCCCTGGTGCGTAAGTTCACTGCAACCATATTGTCTCTTATTTAATGTTATAAGCCATTCTTTCTCTCCTTCCCCTCCTTTAAATGTAACTGTATCTGTAGTGTATTTTATGTGTAGTTATCCGGTTAGGTATTTTATGTTATCTTGGTAGTGTATAACTTGTATTGTATTATTCTTTTGCGATTGAACGTTCATTCATTTCCTTAAAAGGTGTTAGACCCTTAGACCGGTATTTGAGTGTTTATTATATTGCTAAGGGGTTCTCTGAGAGTCACATACGCTCATACAGCTTTTAAACTAACAAGGTTACACTGTGTTGCATTTACACCTTATCACTGCACAAGGGTTTACAGTATAAGTACATTGTTTATGGTATTGTTTTAAAGGTTTAACACCGTGAGCGTCAGCGCCGCTTGTGATCTCCTCGTGGTCCCGAGCGTCCGCTACGCTGATAGCGTATCATTACGTTAGTCGGCAGCCTATAGCGTGCTTGCCTTTACGCTCTAAGCCGTGAGCGAACGTGCCGCTCGTGCGTCTCGTCCACGGCTAAGCGTTCGTTACGCTACATGCGTACTCTTACGGTATTCCATACGCCAATTGCGTACTGTGTTCTTTAACCTTTTAGCGTGTTTTATACAAAGTATAGAATAGGCATTGTCAATTGGGGACTCGCCCGCTCTTCACATATCTGCACTAGGTAATTCCAGCAGACATTATCGGTCAGCAAAAGGCGGGAGGTAATATTCCTTGTAGTGCTGACCAGATAAGCATCTGCTTCGCTTAGTAAGGAGTGCTGAAGGAATCCGGAACCAAAAGGTAGGAACAGTACGTTATTGTCTTTTAAAACCTGTTTAGTTTCTGTTTTGTGAACGTATGCATAAATACACACACCTGCATTCCTTGGTTAGTATTATTTGTCCGTATTTCATTCTCCTGATTGCCACACATTAGTGATAACGTGTTGAGACACTTGTTGTTATTAATAGTTAAAAGTAATATTTAAGGGAATAATTGTAAAAGGCACGCACACAATCTCGCCTAGAATACAAGGGAGATTTGAGTGGTGGTCAGTGAAGGATTACTGTTAAAGATCATTCACATTGATAAACGTGTAGTGTGTAACTGTGGACGTACTTGGTCTGTGTACACGTGTCCTTACAAGGGCAGGGCGTACGCAGCAAGGGTCGATGCACGGAGCGTGTATTACGCAACGGAGCGTACGGATACGCCCACATGATACAAACCGCACGATAGTATTGTTTAGTAAGCGATAAGGAAGTAACGCGAAAATAACACAAATCTATCTCAAATCCAAAAGTTTAAAAGTTAAAAGAAAAAGACTTTCTCTGTTGCAATTCTTCTGGGTTAAGCTAATACCGAATGAAAGGATTTCTGCGCAGAAATAAAAATTAAAGTGTACATGTGGTAAGAGTGTGTGTATATATAAGATTTCTCTTTTATTACGGAAGTGGGAACCATAGGCCAGTAGAAAGAGGTACACCAGCGAGAGTGATAGCGTGGGGTGGCTTGGGAGGCGTCCCTTGTTAGTCTCGACACATTTATGAGCAGTAGAGTCTGCTGTACATAACAGACCAGGAGGTCACAGACCAGGAGGTCACAGAACAGGAGGTTCAGGTACAGCAGACTAGAAGTAGAGAAGCACAACCGAAGAGGGTTGGTGCTAGACCCATATAGGCCAAAGAAGCTCATTGCTGAAGGAATTCGCAGCCGAAATTTTCGATTCCACTGATCGTTCCGCACATAAGATTAGTTGCTTGTGTGCAGATACGATTGTACCGCATGTGATTGTGTGCATTAGCGTGTCTTGAATTCAGAAGAACGCTACTTGCACATTGTTAACGTGATTTGTGTAATTTTTTTTATTTTAAGGGAAGTAGCCTGATCACTCAGGGACATTCCAGCGACTGACACTTGCTGGGGAGGGTAAGACACTCCCACACGCCCGAGCAAGTAGACGTACATAGGTGCCCTAGGCTGGGTACGGAACCTCTGGGAACTTTGGTCGCCGTATTGGCCAGCGTGGACGGGAGTTAAGTGGGCGGACTTCGGAGCAAAACCCCCACCGCAGCCTTACCCCGAGCATCTTGGTTTTTGTAAGAGTTGCCGGAGACCCTGATTTGAACTCAGAGGTAGTGAAAGCAGCACCTGCAGAGATGGGGGCCAGTTGTTCAGGTAAGGGGCGATCAACCCAGGTTCAGGTTGATTTGGTAAACCGACCAATCGGGTCGGCAAGGTATATCATGTGTGAGAAATATGGTCATCACACAGAAATGTTGTGCAATGAATGGGAAAGGATGACTGTGCATGACGGGGAAAAGTTTCCCCGGGTAGGTAGTTTTAACCCAGAAGTGTTACAGAATTTAAGGAGAAGAGTTTGTCTGATTAAGTCTTCAAAAAGGCGTATTAGACATTATGATTATTTAACATTGTGGCAACAGGAAGGTGAAATACAAAGGGGGTTGGCGCAAGCCACTGGATCTAACCCTATCAGGAAACTGATAGCCACTGCTCCCCCACCACCATACATACCTGGAGAGAAATTGGTTGCAGAGAATGGCACTCAGGGTCATGTTAAATGTGTAGAAGTTAAGGATAATGTAACCAAAGTAATTAATGCTAACACTAATCCGTGCAAGTTGTACCCTGTTTTGAACTTTCCCCAGGATTGTGACCAAGAGGATGAGCCCACAACAATATCAGCACTCTCCCTAGCAGCCACCATATCAGAAACAGCAGTAGGCACGACTCAACCCGTAAGATTAGCATCAAAGGCCCCTAGCGGAGGGACAGGTGAGGTCGTATCGACTAGTAAGTACGGCACCATGCACTACGCTGAAACCATTTCACCAAGTATTGTAGAATCTACACAGACAGATGTTATTAGACTTAATCCCGTTAGGGTAATAGCAGTGCCAAATGGGAAGACTGATACTTCAGGGGCAACCCCTATCAGAAACATCGCCATGCACTGTCCCTTTTCCCGAACGGAATTAAGGTCAATGATGTCTGAATTCCCTGATCCTAGAAAAGACTTAGCTGCATGTCAAAAGTATATTAGAGAGCTAGGAAATTCTGCAGAGCCAAATAACAAAGATTGGAGGACAGTTTTGAGGACATGTTTACCCCCCAGTGTTGATCCGTTAAAGTTTATCGCTGATTGCAAGTTAGATGAGGAAGTACCACTAACAGATGAGTATAATCAAGATAATGTAAAGAGAATCAACTTACAGTTAGGAGTATATTTTCCTGCAGTTGTAAAGTGGAATAAAATCTTTACAATAAAACAAAAAGAAGGTGAATCCACATCAGAGTATTTTCACCGGGCTCTGCAGGATATGGCTAGGTACACTGGTATAGACGAATTCCTGTGTCCAATGAACAATAATAATGTAGGGACCATTGTACTGTATTGTGTGTAGTGTATAAAAGGACAAGCCGATCTGGGCCAGCTCTCTACTCTCTTCAACGGTTCTCATTGCTGATAATCGGGAGCTGGATATCCAGAAAGGCGCTTGCGATTGTTTCCCCTGGTGCGTAAGTTCTCTGCAACCATATTGTCTCTTATTTAATGTTATAAGCCATTCTTTCTCTCCTTCCCCTCCTTTAAATGTAACTGTATCTGTAGTGTATTTTATGTGTAGTTATCCGGTTAGGTATTTTATGTTATCTTGGTAGTGTATAACTTGTATTGTATTATTCTTTTGCGATTGAACGTTCATTCATTTCCTTAAAAGGCGTTAGACCCTTAGACCGGTATTTGAGTGTTTATTATATTGCTAAGGGGTTCTCTGAGAGTCACATATGCTCATACAGCTTTTAAACTAACAAGGTTACACTGTGTTGCATTTACACCTTATCACTGCACAAGGGTTTACAGTATAAGTACATTGTTTATGGTATTCTTTTAAAGGTTTAACACCGTGAGCGTCAGCGCCGCTTGTGATCTCCTCGTGGTCCCGAGCGTCCGCTACGCTGATAGCGTATCATTACGTTAGTCGGCAGCCTATAGCGTGCTTGCCTTTACGCTCTAAGCCGTGAGCGAATGTGCCGCTCGTGCGTCTCGTCCACGGCTAAGCGTTCGTTACGCTACGTGCGTACTCTTACGGTATTCCATACGCCAATTGCGTACTGTGTTCTTTAACCTTTTAGCGTGTTTTATACAAAGTATAGAATAGGCATTGTCAGTCGTCTGCCAAGGCCGATGCCCAATGTCATAGTACAGAGCATGTAAAATCCAAAACACAAAAGATCAGTAAAAAAATAACCCAAAAAACAAAATTAAAAGCGTCTGAGGAGAAGCGTAAACTTGCCAATATGCCATTTACGACACGGAGTGGCAAGGAACGGCTGAGGCCCTGGCCTATGTTCATGGCTAGTGGTTCAGCTTCACATGAGGATGGAAGCACTCATCCTCTCGCTAGAAAAAAGAAAAGACTTGCGGCAAAAGCACAGCAAAGAACTGTGCGTTCTTCGAAATCACAAATCCCAAAGGAGAGTCCAATTGTGTCGGTTGCGATGCCTGACCTTCCCAACACTGGACGGGAAGAGCTTGCGCCTTCCACCATTTGCACGCCCCCTGCAAGTGTTGAAAGGAGCACCCGCAGTCCAGTTCCTGATAGTGAAATTGAAGATGTCAGTGTTGAAGTACACCAGGATGAGGATATGGGTGTTGCTGGCGCTGGGGAGGAAATTGACAAGGAGGATTCTGATGGTGAGGTGGTTTGTTTAAGTCAGGCACCCGGGGAGACACCTGTTGTCCATGGGAGGAATATGGCCATTGACATGCCTGGTGAAAATACCAAAAAAATCAGCTCTTCAGTGTGGAAGTATTTCAACAGAAATGCGGACAACAGGTGTCAAGCCGTGTGTTGCCTTTGTCAAGCTGTAATAAGTAGGGGTAAGGACGTTAACCACCTCTGAACATCCTCCCTTATACGTCACCTGCAGCGCATTCATAATAAGTCAGTGACAAGTTCAAAAACTTTGGGCGACAGCGGAAGCAGTCCACTGACCAGTAAATCCCTTCCTCTTGTAACCAAGCTCGCGCAAACCACACCACCAACTCCCTCAGTGTCAATTTCCTCCTTACCCAGGAAAGCCAATAGTCCTGCAGGCCATGTCACTGGCAAGTCTGACGAGTCCTCTCCTGCCTGGGATTCCTCCGATGCATCCTTGAGTGTAACGCCTACTGCTGCTGGCGCTGCTGTTGTTGCTGCTGGGAGTCGATCATCATCCCAGAGGGGAAGTCGGAAGACCACTTGTACTACTTCCAGTAAGCAATTGACTGTCCAACAGTCCTTTGCGAGGAAGATGAAATATCACAGCAGTCATCCTGTTGCAAAGCGGATAACTGAGGCCTTGACAACTATGTTGGTGTTAGATGTACGTCCGGTATCCGCCGTTAATTCACAGGGAACTAGACAATTTCTTGAGGTAGTGTGCCCCCGTTACCAAATACCATCTAGGTTCCACTTCTCTAGGCAGGCGATACCGAGAATGTACACGGACGTCAGAAAAAGACTCACCAGTGTCCTAAAAAATGCAGTTGTACCCAATGTCCACTTAACCACGGACATGTGGACAAGTGGAGCAGGGCAGACTCAGGACTACATGACTGTGACAGCCCACTGGGTAGATGTATTGCCTCCCGCTGCAAGAACAGCAGCGGCGGCACCAGTAGCAACATCTTGCAAACGCCAACTCGTTCCTAGGCAGGCTACGCTTTGTATCACCGCTTTCCAGAATAGGCACACAGCTGAAAACCTCTAACGGCAACTGAGGAAGATCATCGCAGAATGGCTTACCCCAATTGGACTCTCCTGGGGATTTGTGACATCGGACAATGCCAGCAATATTGTGAGTGCATTACATCTGGGCAAATTCCAGCACGTCCCATGTTTTGCACATACCTTGAATTTGGTGATGCAGAATTATTTAAAAAACGACAGGGGCGTGCAAGAGATGCTGTCGGTGGCCAGAAGAATTGCGGGCCACTTTCGGCGTACAGGCACCGCGTACAGAAGACTGGAGCACCACCAAAAACACCTGAACCTGCCCTGCCATCATCTGAAGCAAGAGGTGGTAACGAGGTGGAATTCAACCCTCTATATGCTTCAGAGGATGGAGGAGCAGCAAAAGGCCATTCAAGCCTATACATCTGGCCATGATATAGGCAAAGGAGGTGGAATGCACCTGTCTCAAGTGCAGTGGAGAATGATTTCAACGTTGTGCAAGGTTCTGCAACCTTTTGAACTTGCCACACGTGAAGTCAGTTCAGACACTGCCAGCCTGAGTCAGGTCATTCCCCTCATCAGGCTTTTGCAGAAGAAGCTGGAGGCATTGAAGGAGGAGCTAAAACAGAGCGATTCCGCTAGGCATGTGGGACTTGTGGATGGAGCCCTTCATTCGCTTAACCAGGATTCACGTGTGGTCAATCTGTTGAAATCAGAGCACTACATTTTGGCCACCGTGCTCGATCCTAGATTTAAAACCTACCTTGGATCTCTCTTTACGGCAGACACAAGTCTGCAGAGGTTCAAAGACCTGCTGGTGAGAAAATTGTCAAGTCAAGCGGAACGCGACCCGTCAACATCGCCTCCTTCACATTATCCCGCAACTGGGGGTGCGAGGAAAAGGCTACGAATTCCGAGCCCACCCGCTGGCGGTGATGCAGGGCAGTCTGGAGCGACTGCTGATGCTGACATCTGGTCCGGACTGAAGGACCTGCCAACGATTACTGACAAGTCGTCTACTGTCACTGCATATGATTCTCTCACCATTGAAAGAATGGTGGAGGATTATATGAGTGACCGCATCCAAGTAGGCACGTCAGACAGTCCGTACGTATACTGGCAGGAAAAAGAGGCAATTTGGAGGCCCTTGCACAAACTGGCTTTATTCTACCTAAGTTGCCCTCCCTCCAGTGTGTACTCCGAAAGAGTGTTTAGTGCCGCCGCTCACCTTGTCAGCAATCGGCGTACGAGGTTACTTCCAGAAAATGTGGAGAAGATGATGTTCATTAAAATGAATTATAATCAATTCCTCCATGGAGACATTCACCAGCAGCAATTGCCTCCAGAAAGTACACGAGGACCTGAGATGGTGGATTCCAGTGGGGACGAATTAATAATCTGTGAGGAGGGGGATGTACACAGTGAAAGGGGTGATGAATCGGACGATGATGATGAGGTGGACATCTTGCCTCCGTAGAGCCAGTTTGTGCAAGGAGAGATTGATTGCTTCTTTTTTGGTGGGGGCCCAAACCAACCAGTCATTTCAGTCACAGTCGTGTGGCAGACCCTGTCGCTGAAATGATGGGTTCGTTAAAGTGTGCATGTCCTGTTTTTACAACATAAGGGTGGGTTGGAGGGCCCAAGGACAATTCCATCTTGCACCTCTTTTTTCTTTCATTTTTCTTTGCGTCATGTGCTGTTTGTGGAGTATTTTTTTGAAGGGCCATCCTGCGTGACACTGCAGTGCCACTCCTAGATGGGCCAGGTGTTTGTGTCGGCCACTAGGGTCGCTTAGCTTAGTCACACAGCTACCTCATTACGCCTCTTTTTTTCTTTGCGTCATGTGCTGTTTGGGGAGTATTTTTTTGAAGGGCCATCCTGCGTGACACTGCAGTGACACTCCTAGATGGGCCAGGTGTTTGTGTCGGCCACTAGGGTCGCTTAGCTTAGCCATCCAGCGACCTCGGTGCAAATTTTAGGACTAAAAATAATATTGTGAGGTGTGAGGTGTTCAGAATAGACTGAAAATTAGTGGAAATTATGGTTATTGAGGTTAATAATACTATGGGATCAAAATGACCCCCAAATTCTATGATTTAAGCTGTTTTTTAGGGTCTTTTGAAAAAAACACCCGAATCCAAAACACACCCGAATCCGACAAAAAAAATTCGGTGAGGTTTTGCCAAAACGCGTCAGAACCCAAAACACTGCCACGGAACCGAACCCAAAACCAAAACCCGAAAAATTTCAGGTGCACATCACTACTTTTAATGCATGTCAATAAAACTATTATGTTTTAATAACAAAACTATCTTCATTTTTTCCAAGCGTGCCCCAACAAAAAGAGTTATCTTTTCTTTCCTTGTTGCCTCTCTCAATACATAACTCTAAGGTGCACCACCAACAGAGTTATTTTCATCTAACCCATTAGGAGCATATCATTACAATGTTGGTCTATATTATTTATTTATTTATTTGTGATTTTTCTGATGTTAATCTGAATGACTGGGTAAGTGCGGAAACCCACCCCTTTTCTGCAGGTCCTGACAATATGTTACGTTTTTGTTTGTAGTTTTATAGATGTAAATGGCCCTACACATTCGGCGACCCGCCCCTGAGCTGCCCGAAGGCCGGGTGGAGGCGACGGGGGGGGGGGGGGAGTGAAGTTTCTTCACTCCCCCCGTCACCCGGCTCCATAGCAGTGCATGCTAATATGGACGAGATTGTCCATATTGGCTTGCATGCATAAGCGACCCTGCACCAACGATGAACGAGCGTGTGGCCGCGCATCGCTCATCGTTGGTGCCTACACACTGAACGATATGAACGAGAACATTCATATCATTCAGTTATATCGCCTGATGTGTAGGGCCTATTAATGTGTTTAAGATCTACTCAATAAGCTTTCACTGGCCAGTTATTTGAAAACAGCTATAACCTATAATAAACAAATGCTAAAATCCATTTTCTGCTGTATCTAATATTTAATACTTGGTAGGCAAGTCTATGCAGCCTCCAAATAAGTCAGCACATTTCTGTTATCTGATCACTTTATATCGTACAGTATTTCAAACTTCAAATACATTAAGGTTTGCATTTATGTTGAAAAATTATATTCTAGATTGCTTATGCTGACACAGTGTACAGTCTGAGCCATCAGATACTTTTATCATTAGTTCTGAAACCCATTTGAAAACCCATTTATGTAATTGCCAACAGTAAATATTTCTTGCAAGAGTCACAAAAATTCTTACAGCAGATCTGTTTTCTGAATACAGTATGTCGACAGACCGGAGTAAATGGGAAAAAGTAGTCTTTTGAAAAACTAAAATAAAAAATAACAATATTTGGAAATAAAAGTATTATTACCTACAGTTTATTATAATTGGTGTTAATGTGTAATACTTTATATAACTAGAGTCACAGTCATTTGCTGGGTAGCTAGCTGTTGTGGCCTGTGTTAGCATTTTTCATTTCCCTTTCTCTGTACTCCCCCTTTACATGTCCAACTCCCTGTTCCCAGTCTCATTGGGGTAAATTTACTAAGATGGGAGTTCTATTTAAGATGGGATGTTGCCAATTGCTACCAATAAGATTCTACTTCTGATTTGCAGAGCCGGCCCTAACCAATATGATGCCCTAGGCAAGATTTTGGCTGGTGCCCCCTAGCACCACCGCTGGTTCCGCCTCTGACCTGTCACCTCTTTCTCAGCACCACCACCCCTCATCCATAGCAGTCCTTATTTTGGTGTTTGTACCCCCTATATTTTAAATAGGAACAGTTCGCACATTTGGCGCTCAGCCCAAAAAGGGGTGTGGTTTTGCTGGGAAGGGGCATGACTACACAATAGTAAACCCAATTCCAATTACGCCACACAGTACTGCAACTTTATTCACATTTGATCATGCGATAGTGTCCATAATTCATATTACATCCCACAGTAGTATCACTTTACCTTATAAATATTACTCCTCACAGTAGAGCCCCTTATTCACATTACATCACACTGAATTGCTCCTTATTCACATTACACCACAACCTATTGCTCTTTATTCACATTAGACGACACAGTAGTGCCCTTTCTATACGCAACACCACATAGTAGAGCACCTTATACACATAATGCCATACAGTAATGCCCCTTACACATATGAGACACATTATTAATGTCCTTATAAACATTATGCACCTTACACATTATGACAATCTTTATTAATGCCCTTTTACACATAATGTCCCTTACACATATGCTGCACATTATTAATGCCATTATACACATGACACACAAAGTGCCCCCTACACATTTGCTGCACATTATTAGTGCCCCTATACACATAATGACAAACATACAGTAGTACCCTGTTACACATATGCCGCACATTATTAATGCCCTTATACACATAATGACACACATAGTGCCCCTTACACATATGTTGCACATTATTAATGCATTTTTACATGACACACATAATGCTCCTTACATATATTCCGAACACTACTGCACAACCAACCCACTCACATGCATACAGCACTCACACTGTCACTAACACTGTGACCTCTGCCTCTGCTTGGATACAGATGTGTCCTCATAAATCTTGCCTCAATGCTAACGTCGGGCACATTTTTTTAATGAAAATGCAACTTATTTGCATTGCTATGTGGCTAGGATGCACAAGCAGCTTCTGCTAATTAAAATGATATGCAGCATGCCTATATACTGTGTGAGACTGGCTGTATCTGCATATGAAATGCTACACACAGAATATAGGCATGCCGCATATCATTTTAATCAGCAGAAGCTGCTGATGCCCCTAGGCATATCAAATGCCCTAGGCAATTGCCTAGTTTGCCTATGCCTATGGCCGGCTCTGCTGATTTGTCTAGCACCTTCTAGAATATAAAACCTGGAATCTAATTGGTTGCTATGGGCAACATCCCATCTTAAATAGAACTCCCATCTTAGTAAATTTACTCCACTGTGTGTCTCTCTCTCCTCCTGTCCTATCTCTTATTTGGCTCGCCCCATCACTCACCTTTCCTTGTTTCTCTTTCTCTCAATAGGATCTACTTTAGCTGCTAGGTTCTGTGTGTGCACTGACATGTGCACGTGCGTCTCCCATTCTGCTCTCTCCTATTCAACTGGATGAATATGAGTGGATTGGTGAATGGGGGCGATCCGTTTGGCAGACAGAAGGAGCAGAGGGAGAGGGGAGGCCTCCGGGACACACTTCTCCCCTGACACCTGGTTCAGATGCACTGCCATAGCTGACGCGCTGAGGTGAGCTCAATAGAGCTGTCTCTGGGCCGTTGTGGCTTACAGTACTTGCTAATTCTATCTAATTGTCAGGAAGACTCCCTGAAATCGTAGCAATCTCCCTGACTCGCTGAGGAATCTAAAAATCTCTCTGATGCAACTTATTCCCTGTCAGGGTTGGTTCAATTTGTGCCCTGGTGTAGTGTCTAGGTTAGGAGATGATGACCCAATTAAATGCACTAAGCGTGGTGGTCTGATGAAGTTTCTTAGCATGGACTTGCAAACAATGTGGAAACTGTGGTTGCATTGTAGCAGTAAACTGAGTGAACTGGATTCTAGGCAGGCTTAATGAGAGGAGGTAAGATGCTCGCGTTGGATATGTGTGACCGGCGGCCAGGAGACCGCCGGTCACAATACTTACGGCGGGATCCCGGCTGTCGGATGGCGGCGGGGAGCGAGTGGAACGTATATTATATTCCCACTCTATGGGTGTCGTGGACACCCACGAGTGGGAAGAGTCCCTGTTGGTCGGCATGCTGGCCACAAGGATTTTCAGATGCCAGGATACTGGCGTCGGTATTGTGACCGCCGGTCACATAAATGTAACCCAGATGCTCTAGATACAGTGATAGTCCAGTAGTGCATGCAGGGGGGGATTTCTGAGTATCCAGAACCCTGCAAACCCCTGCCCCCAATGGATCATATATCTTTTTTATATAGCCGAAGATAACTTTTCTAGTTTCTACGTCAATTGTAACTACCACGCATGCGCGGCAGCTCCTCAGAGAGCTCTGATCGACATACTGAGCTCTCTGTGCATCGGATGCAGGAAGGTGGCAAAGGGGGAGCTGCTGTGCATGTCTATTTCAGCAGCTTCTCTTAAGAGCCGCATAGTGGCCGCACTTCGATAATTGATGACATTGCACGGATCTATTAATTATCGCATTCCAGGGACAGAGCTTGCAATGACAATCCGCAGCATCATCAGGGTATTATACCCTGAGGTCCTGCTATGCATGCGCCGTCAACATCGCCACTGCCGGGTAGACCCCCTGCCGCAATCATCCCCCCCCCCGTTGCCTAGCTACCGGGATGCTGCGTCTCTCCCGCCCACTAAGGCCATTGGTCCCCGCCCAGCGCCTAGCAACAGGCTGACATCGAGCACTCAGCCTTCTGGGAACCACTGGGAGCCTAGCAACTGGGACACTAGGCGCAGGCGGCATCACCGATCGCTAGGAAGTATGGGAGCTGGCGCCAGCATGTTATGTGGACATGCAGCAGCACAACTGCACATCCTTTAGCAATCCCTCACTCCTTCTGTCTCTGGTAGCTGATTAGAGCAGCTACCCTACATATTTTCTTCCTGGTCACTTCCTAGTTGCTGGTTATAGTTCCTGCTTCCTGTGTGTAACTACCAGCCCTGCAACCTCTTGTATCCTAAAACTCTGTCTATATCACGGTCCTGACTGAATCCAGTCAGCTTTGACATCACGTGCAGTGTGGATTCTTCCACACAGATATGTATCCTTTATCCTGTTTGTATCTTTTGTCTTTCTGCAGTCATTATTATTTCATATTCCACACAACCATTACATTTGCCTCGTCACCACAGTCCCTTCCCATTACATGCCCTCTACCCTGCTCCTTCTTTACAGTTTACATTGCCGTAGTCCTATTAGTCTGTCCCCAGACTCATTACAGGTTTAGTCTTTCTCTTCTGTCTTTTCCACTGACAGATAACTCTTGTCATCTCGTGGGTAAGCTCGTACTGTCACCAGTGGCGTAAGTTCTGATGGGCATTCCAGTACCGGTAGGCATATAAAGTCTTAAGCGAAAATAGGATTTTACTTACCGGTAAATCTATTTCTCATAGTCCGTAGTGGATGCTGGGGACTCCGTAAGGACCATGGGGAATAGACAGGCTCCGCAGGAGACAGGGCACTTTAAGAAAGAATTTGGATACTGGTGTGCTCTGGCTCCTCCCTCTATGTCCCTCCTCCAGACCTCAGTTAAAGAAACTGTGCCCGGAAGAGCTGACAGTACAAGGAAAGGATTTTGGAATCCAGGGCAAGACTCATACCAGCCACACCAATCACACCGTATAACTTGTGATAAACTTACCCAGTTAACAGTATGAACAACAATAGAGCATCAGATCAACCCTGATGCAACTATAACATAACCCTTATGTAAGCAATAACTATATACAAGCATTGCAGAAAAAGTCCGCACTTGGGACGGGCGCCCAGCATCCACTACGGACTACGAGAAATAGATTTACCGGTAAGTAAAATCCTATTTTCTCTAACGTCCTAGTGGATGCTGGGGACTCCGTAAGGACCATGGGGATTATACCAAAGCTCCCAAACGGGCGGGAAAGTGCGGATGACTCTGCAGTACCGAATGAGCAAACACAAGGTCCTCCTCAGCCAGGGTATCAAACTTGTAGAACTTTGCAAACGTGTTTGAACCCGACCAAGTAGCCGCTCGGCAAAGCTGTAATGCCGAGACCCCTCGGGCAGCCGCCCAAGAAGAGCCCACCTTACTTGTGGAATGGGCTTTTTCTGATTTTGGCAGCGGCAATCCAGCCGCAGAATGAGCCTGCTGAATCGTGTTACAGATCCAGCGAGCAATAGTTTGCTTTGAAGCAGGACCACCCAGCTTGTTGGGTGCATACAGGATAAACAGTGACTCAGTTTTCCTGACTCTAGCCGTTCTGGCTACATAAACCTTCAAAGCCCTGACCACATCTAGTAACTCGGAATCCTCCAAGTCACGAGTAGCCACAGGCACCACAATAGGTTGGTTCATATGAAAAGATGACACCACTTTTGGCAGAAATTGCGGACGGGTCCGCAATTCCGCCCTGTCCATATGGAAAACCAGATAAGGGCTTTTATGTGACAAAGCCGCTAATTCTGACACACGCCTAGCTGAAGCCAAGGCTAATAGCATGGCCACCTTCCACGTGAGAAATTTTAACTCCACGGTTTTAAGTGGCTCAAACCAGTGTGACTTCAGGAAACTCAACACCACGTTAAGATCCCAAAGGTGCCACTGGAGGCACAAAAGGGGGCTGAATATGCAGCACTCCCTTTACAAACGTCTGAACTTCAGGAAGAGAAGCCAGTTCTTTTTGAAAGAAAATGGATAGGGCCGAAATCTGGACCTTAATGGAACCCAATTTTAGGCCCAAAGTCACTCCCGACTGTAGGAAGTGAAGGAAACGGCCCAGCTGGAATTCCTCCGTAGGGGCATTCCTGGCCTCACACCAAGCAACATATTTTCGCCATATACGGTGATAATGTTTAGCCGTCACGTCCTTCCTAGCCTTTATCAGCGTAGGAATAACCTCATCTGGAATGCCTTTTTCTGCTAGGATCCGGCGTTCAACCGCCATGCCGTCAAACGCAGCCGCGGTAAGTCTTGGAACAGACAGGGCTCCTGTTGCAACAAGTCCTGTCTTAGAGGCAGAGGCCATGGGTCCTCTGTGATGATTTCTTGCAGCTCTGGATACCAAGTACTTCTTGGCCAATCCGGAACAATGAGTATTGTTCTCACTCCTCTTCTTCTTATGATTCTCAGCACCTTGGGTATGAGAGGAAGAGGAGGAAATACATAGACCGACTGGAACACCCACGGTGTCACTAGTGTGTCTACAGCTATCGCCTGAGGGTCTCTTGACCTGGCGCAATACCTCTGTAGCTTTTTGTTGAGGCGGGAGGCCATCATGTCTACTTGTGGCAGTTCCCACCGACTTGCAATCTGCGTGAAGACTTCTTGATGAAGTCCCCACTCTCCCGGGTGGAGGTCGTGCCTGCTGAGGAAGTCTGCTTCCCAGTTGTCCACTCCCGGAATGAACACTGCTGACAGTACGCTTACGTGTTTCTCCGCCCAGCGAAGAATTCTGGTGGCTTCCGCCATCGCCACCCTGCTCCTTGTGCCGCCTTGGCGGTTTACATGAGCCACTGCGGTGATGTTGTCTGACTGAATCAGCACCGGTCGGTCGCGAAGCAGGGTCTCCGCTTGACGTAGAGCGTTGTATATTGCCCTTAGTTCCAGGATGTTGATGTGAAGGCAAGTCTGCTGACTTGACCACAGACCTTGGAAATTTCTTCCCTGTGTGACTGCTCCCCACCCTCGGAGGCTTGCGTCCATGGTCACCAGGACCCAGTCCTGAATGCCGAATCTGTGGCCCCCGAGAAGGTGAGCACTCTGCAACCACCACAGCAGAGACACCCTGGCCCTGGGGGATAGGGTGATCAGCCGATGCATTTGTAGATGTCCAACAGATCCCATTGAAAAGTCCTCGCATGGAACCTTCCGAAGGGAATGGCCTCGTATGATGCCACCATCTTTCCCAGGACTCGAGTGCAGTGATGCACCGACACCTGTTTTGGTTTTAATAGGTCTCTGACCAGTGTCATGAGCTCCTGAGCCTTCTCCATCGGGAGATAAACCCTCTTCTGGCCTGTGTCCAGAATCATGCCCAGGAAGGGCAGACGAGTCGTAGGAATCAACTGCGACTTTGGAATATTCAGAATCCAGCCGTGCTGTTGTAACACTTCCCGAGAGCGTGCCACGCTGATCAGCAACTGCTCTCTGGACCTCGCCTTTATGAGGAGATCGTCCAAGTATGGGACAATTGTGACTCCTTGCCGTCACAGGAGCACCATCATTTCCACCATTACCTTGGTTAATATTCTCTGTGCCGTGGAGAGACCAAACGGCAACGTCTGGAATTGGTAATGACAATTCTGTACCACAAATCTGAGGTACTCCTGATGAGGTGGATAAATGGGGACATGAAGGTAAGCATCCTTTATGTCCAGAGACACCATAAAATTCCCCTCCTCCAGGCTTGTGTTGACCGCTCTGAGCGATTCCATCTTGAACTTGAACCTTTTCAGGTATATGTTCAGGGATTTTAAATTCAATATGGGTCTGACCGAACCGTCCGGTTTCGGTACCACAAACAAGGTCGAATAGTAACCACTTCCCTGTTGAAGGAGGGGAACCTTTATCACCACCTGCTGAAGATACAATTTGTGAATTGCAGCTTACACTATCTCCCTCTCTAAGGGGGAAGCTGGCAGGGCCGATTTGAGGTAACGGTGAGGGGGCATCTCTTCAAATTCCAGCTTGTATCCCTGAGACACAATCTCTATAGCCCAGGGATCCACCTGGGAGTGAACCCACTTGTGGCTGAAATTTCGGAGACGCGCCCCCACCGGGCCTAGCTCCGCCTGTGGAGCCCCAGCATCATGCGGTGGATTTAGTGGAAGCCAGGGAGGACTTCTGTTCCAGGAAACTTGCTGTATTGTGCAGCTTCTTTCCTCTACCCCTGCCTCTGGCTAGAAAGGACGCACCTCGGACTTTTTTGCCTTTTTGTGATCGAAAGGACTGCATTTGGTAATACGGTGCTTTCTTAGGTTGTGAGGGAACATATGGCAAAAAATTTGACTTTCCAGCCGTAGCTGTGGAGACCAGGTCCGAGAGACCGTCCCCAAACAATTCCTCACCCTTGTAAGGTAAAACCTCCATGTGCCTTTTTGAGTCGGCATCACCTGTCCATTGCCGAGTCCACAGGACCCTTCTGGCAGAAATCGACATTGCATTTATTCTAGAGCCCAGTAGGCTAATGTCTCTTTGAGCATCTCTCATATATAGGACAGCGTCTTTTATATGCCCCAGGGTTATTAATATAGTATCCTTGTCCAAGGTATCAAGTTCCTCAGATAAGGTATCTGTCCATGCTGCTACAGCACTACACATCCTGGCCGACGCAATCGCCGGCCTTAGTAAGGTACCTGAATGTGTATAAATGGACTTCAGGATACCCTCCTGCTTTCTATCCGCAGCATCTTTTAGGCTGGCCGTATCCTGTGACGGCAGGGCTACCCTCTTGGATAAGCGTGTGAGAGCTTTGTCCACCCTAGGGGAGGATTCCCAGCGTAACCAGTCCGTTGGCGGGAAAGGATACGCCATAAGCATTCGTTTGGAAATCTGCAGTTTTCTATCTGGAGATTCCCAAGCCTTTTCACATAACTCATTTAACTCATGTGAAGGGGGAAAGGTCACCTCTTGCCTTTTTTCCCTATACATATAAACCCTCTTGTCAGGGACTGGGGTTTCCTCTGTGATGTGCAACACATCTTTCATTGCTATAATCATGTAACGGATGGCTTTAGCCATTTTAGGCTGTAACTTTGCATCATCGCCATCGACACTGGAGTCAGAATCCGTGTCGATATCTGTGTCAACAATTTGGGATAGTGGGCGCTTCTGAGACCCTGACGGCCTCTGCGACATAGGATCAGGCATGGGCTGAGACCCCGTCTGTCCCAAGGCTTCAGCTTTATCCAACCTTTTATGCAAGGAAGTAACATTATCATTTAAAACCTTCCACATATCCATCCAATCGGGTGTCGGCGCCGTCGGCAGCGACCCCACATTCATTTGTTCCCGCTCTGTTTCCACATAGCCTTCCTCGTCAAACATGCCGACACAAACGTACCAACACACCACACACACAGGGGATGCTCTATTTGAAGACAGTTCCCCCACAAGGCCCTTTGGAGAGACAGAGAGAGAGTATGCCAGCACACACCCCAGCGCTATATGTCCCAGGAATCACACAGTAACTTAGTGTTAACCCAGTAGCTGCTGTATATACTGTTTTTGCGCCAAATTTATGTGCCCCCCCTCTCTTTTTACCCTCTTCTACCGTGATTCTGCAGGGGAGAGCCTGGGGAGCTTCCTCTCAGCGGAGCTGTGGAGAGAAAATGGCGCTGGTGAGTGCTGAGGAAGAAGCCCCGCCCCCTCAGTGGTGGGCTTCTGTCCCGCGATTTTGTGCAAAATAATGGCGGGGGCTCATGCATATATACAGTGCCCAACTGAATATATGCCCACGTTTGCCAAGAGGTCTCTAATTGCTGCCCAGGGCGCCCCCCCTGCGCCCTGCACCCTACAGTGACCGGAGTATGTGGGTTTAGTGTGGGAGCAATGGCGCACAGCTGCAGTGCTGTGCGCTACCTCATATGAAGACTGGAGTCTTCTGCCGCCGATTTCGAAGTCTTCTTGCTTCTGCCACCGGCTTCTGTCTTCCGGCTCTGCGAGGGGGACGGCGGCGCGGCTCTGGGATCGGACGACCAAGGGTGCGATCCTGTGTACGATCCCTCTGGAGCTAATGGTGTCCAGTAGCCTAAGAAGCAGGACCTAACTTCAGTTAGTAGGTTTGCTTCTCTCCCCTCAGTCCCACGTAACAGAGAGCCTGTTGCCAGCAGATCTCTGTGAAAATAAAAAACCTAACAAAATACTTTCTTTTTAGCAAGCTGTAACGATTTCTAGAGTTCTCTGTGTGTGCGTGCTTGGAAAGATGTCAGCTGAAGCCAGGTGAAAATTAAGCAAAGTTTATTGTGGAAAAAGTGGTGGTAAAAATAAATATAAACTGGATGCTTGATTACATGGAACAAAACACGATAAATGGAATATTTCAGGTTAAACATAGATGCAAAATAAACATGAAGAAATCCGGGTTTAAATCAAGCAGGGGAAAAATAACATACCAAAAATGAAGTGATCAGGCAGGAATGGAAACAAACTGCAAATAATAGTCCAGAAATGTAGATGTTGAACTGGCAGGGTAAGAAGTCCAGAAGCAAGGCACATGCGTTTTAGCAAACTGCAGGGAAGTCTCCAAGAAGCAAATAAGGCAGAATCTGGACAGGGTTACTGGAGAGAGCCCAGTCTCACTCCATACGGAACCGCAATGATCTGCAACTAAGTGCCTGTGAGCTGGAGTTAAATAGCAGCAGGGTGTTGGGCTCCAGGTGCACACAATCAGGTAATTACCCTGCAGAGGCAGTGTGCAACTGCCATTCAGACCTGAGGCAACAAGTGAGACCCCTAGAGGCAGGAATGAGGTAATGCAAGGCAAAACAAAACACAAATATTCCTAACATTATCCCCCCCTTAAACAGGCGGATTCCAGACGCCTCAAAGTTCACCTTCTCTTCTTTTTTCCTTTTTTCTTTCTGGGTTGCCTAACCCTATTTGAAGGTGTCACAAAGACACTATTAGGCAATACAGGTCCATCAAAAACGAGTCTCGGATCATCCAGAAGCTCACTCTCAGAGTCGGAGCCACCACCCAGCGGTAGAACTGACCTCTTATTTTCCTGGATGGAATCAAGAGCGGATGGTAAACTTGTAGATGTTAAACTTGCCAAGCAATCTGCGTGAACACCTAGAGATACCTGCCCACATCTGAAAAACTGAGGGTGCTCCCCAGACTGCAAAGGCAGGTTCTCAGAGGGGCACACCTTAGTAGATTCATCTAGGAGCGTGAGGACAGTTGGTGGACTGAATCTTTCGGTCACAGCCTTGAGGAAACCGGGCAAATCTTGTAACACTGGATCTCCCTTATCTATAAGACCATTTACCCACTTCAAGGCCCTCCCTCTGAATCTCATACATACGTTAGCAATGATATCAATAGGGGACAAGTCATCAAAACTCAGATAATATCTGAAGAGACCTAAACAGTGAGAGATATTTCCATAAAAGTAAGGCAGATCCTCAGGCAAATCTTGGATCTCGGGCATGGCAGGCACCTCTATCTGGTGTTGGACAGGCGGAACCCCCTCCTGGGGCTGGACAGGCAGAACCCCCTCCTGGGGCTGGGCAGGCGGAACCCCCTCCTGGGGCTGGGCAGGCGGAACCCCCTCCTGGGGCTGGGCAGGCGGAACCCCCTCCTGGGGCTGGGCAGGCGGAACCCCCTCCTGGGGCTGGACAGGCGGAACCCCCTCCTGGGGCTGGACAGGCAGAACCCCCTCCTGGGGCTGGACAGGCAGAACCCCCTCCTGGGGCTGGACAGGCAGAGCCCCCTCCTGGGGCTGGACAGGCCTTGGCCGGACCTCTGGCAAGGTGGACACCTCTCGGACCTCTGGCAAGGCGGGCACCTCTCGGACCTCTGGCAAGGCGGGCACCTCTGGCAAGGCGGGCACCTCTCGGACCTCTGGCAAGGCGAGCACCTCTCGTACCTCTGGCAAGGCGTGGACCTCTGGCAAGGCGGGCACCTCTCGGACCTCTGGCAAGGCGGGCACCTCTCGGACCTCTGGCGAAGCGGGCACCTCTCGGACCTCTGGCGAAGCGGGCACCTCTCGGACCTCTGGCGAAGCGGGCACCTCTCGGACCTCTGGCGAAGCGGGCACCTCTCGGACCTCTGGCGAAGCGGGCACCTCTCGGACCTCTGGCGAAGCGGGCACCTCTCGGACCTCTGGCGAAGCGGGCACCTCTCGGACCTCATGCCGTGAGGCAAGGGCAACGGGGACCTCATGCCGTGAGGCAAGGGCAACGGGGACCTCATGCCGTGAGGCAAGGGCAACGGGGACCTCATGCCGTGAGGCAAGGGCAACGGGGACCTCATGCCATGAGGCAAGGGCAACGGGGACCTCATGCCGTGAGGCAAGGGCAACGGGGACCTCATGCCGTGAGGCAAGGGCAGCAGGGACCTCATGCCCAAAGGCAAGGGCAGCAGGGACCTCATGCCCAAAGGCAAGGGCAGCAGGGACCTCATGCCTGAAGGCAAGGGCAGCAGGGACCGACACCCCTCCTGGGGTCGCAGGGCCGGACACCCCTCCTGGGGTCGCAGGGCCGGACACCCCTCCTGGGGTCGCAGGGCCGGACACCCCTCCTGGGGTCGCAGGGCCGGACACCCCTCCTGGGGTCGCAGGGCCGGACACCCCTCCTGGGGTCGCTGGGCCGGACACCCCTCCTGGGGTCGCTGGGCCGGACACCCCTCCTGGGGTCGCTGGGCCGGACACCCCTCCTGGGGTCGCTGGGCCGGACACCCCTCCTGGGGTCGCTGGGCCGGACACCCCTCCTGGGGTCGCTGGGCCGGACACCCCTCCTGGGGTCGCTGGGCCGGACACCCCTCCTGGGGTCGCTGGGCCGGACACCCCTCCTGGGGTCGCTTGGCCGGACACCCCTCCTGGGGTCGCTTGGCCGGACACCCCTCCTGGGGTCGCTTGGCCGGACACCCCTCCTGGGGTCGCTTGGCCGGACACCCCTCCTTTCGAAATTTGAGCACCACAGTGGCATAACTGAGCAGAATTTGGCACTATGGCAGAATGAGGAAAGCTCTTTTTATGTTTGCGAGCAGGACATAACTGAATAAAATGTCCCGACCTGCCGCAATAAAAACAGAGCTTCTTATCCCTTCTATGTCTCCTTTCTTCCTCAGAGAGACTGGGTCGTGGAAAACTCCAAAACTTGCCTTTGCTTACGCTAGAAAAACAGCAGCCAGAATTGAGAGTACCAGACTGATCTTTTCCCCTTTTTTCCTGCGTCTCCTTAAAGGGAGCAGGTAACCTTACTGAATCTTCAGGCAGAGCAGACAGTATCTCTGAAGATAGGATTTGAATACCCTCCAGTTTCTCTCTGAAATCCACCAGCAATGCAGAACTCAAAAAGGGCAAAAACTTGAGAGGCAGGGAACCTTTCTGAAGTGAAGCCATTTTATGAGATTCAGCTGAATCAAAACAAAACTCCTGCACACGTTTATTTTGGCAGATCATTCTGTAACGATTTCTAGAGTTCTCTGTGTGTGCGTGCTTGGAAAGATGTCAGCTGAAGCCAGGTGAAAATTAAGTAAAGTTTATTGTGGAAAAAGTGGTGGTAAAAATAAATATAAACTGGATGCTTGATTACATGGAACAAAACACGATAAATGGAATATTTCAGGTTAAACATAGATGCAAAATAAACATGAAGAAATCCGGGTTTAAATCAAGCAGGGGAAAAATAACATACCAAAAATGAAGTGATCAGGCAGGAATGGAAACAAACTGCAAATAATAGTCCAGAAATGTAGATGTTGAACTGGCAGGGTAAGAAGACCAGAAGCAAGGCACATGCGTTTTAGCAAACTGCAGGGAAGTCTCCAAGAAGCAAATAAGGCAGAATCTGGACAGGGTTACTGGAGAGAGCCCAGTCTCACTCCATACGGAACCGCAATGATCTGCAACTAAGTGCCTGTGAGCTGGAGTTAAATAGCAGCAGGGTGTTGGGCTCCAGGTGCACACAATCAGGTAATTACCCTGCAGAGGCAGTGTGCAACTGCCATTCAGACCTGAGGCAACAAGTGAGACCCCTAGAGGCAGGAATGAGGTAATGCAAGGCAAAACAAAACACAAATATTCCTAACACAAGCTCAGGAGAGCTCACTAAGTAGCACCCAGCTCGTCCGGGCACAGATTCAAACTGAGGTCTGGAGGAGGGACATAGAGGGAGGAGCCAGAGCACACCAGTATCCAAATTCTTTCTTAAAGTGCCCTGTCTCCTGCGGAGCCCGTCTATTCCCCATGGTCCTTACGGAGTCCCCAGCATCCACTAGGACGTTAGAGAAAAGTGACTCTTATAGGCAAGAAGACCTGCTGGTGCACTCTATGAGTCTTACACCCAGGTGTCTGGGGTTATTGTCCAAAAGATATACCACGTGTCAAGTTCACCCACTCATCACTTGCAATCACCCAGTTTCCAGTTGCAATCACCCAGTTCTCTGCATCATTCAGTCAAGGTATATCCCTCAGATCACAACATCCTCCCATGCACTTGCAGAGCATACAGTCTTCATCTCCTGTACCCACGGCAGTAGAGAGCCTGGCTGGGTGCAGGTACTTTTCAGGAGGTTGGCCTAATCATAGGGGGCATGGCCATGTACCCTTAGAAAAAAATACATAAAAATTGTATTTTAAGCGCCTTCCTGGCCACACTGCAGTGTGTGCTGGGCTGAGGGGAAGAGCTGCAGTTGCTGCTGCCAGGAAAGGGGTGAGGGGGCTCAGGACCTCCACTGGGATCCTCTGACAGACATGGGGCCGTGTAATTAGTACCCCCACTCCTCTGACCACCACTGCCTCTACTTTCTCAGTTTGCTCAGCCACAGTTGGCAGATTTGGACAGTACTTAGTGAATGTGGGTGGGCAGTAAGTGTGTGTTTAGGAGAAAAGCGGCTCAGTGTCTGTATGTGTGTGTATGTGTGGGCAATCTGTAGTCGGAGTGTGTCTGTGTGTGTGAAAGAGACAGTCATTAGCGTGTGTGTGTGTGTGTGTGTGTGTGTGTGTGTGTGTGTGTGTGTGCGCACTGGGCTGCAATCCACGTGTGTGTGTGTGTGTGTGTGTGTGTGTGTGTGTGTGTGTGTGTGTATTTGTGGGTGTGAGGGGGCAGTCTGAGTTTTAGAAAGTGCGGAGGATCAATGGTGTTGAGTTATGCTAAATGTACAGTATGCACTTATGTAGAATGTATGTATTATCATATGACAGTATTATACTTACTGTATGTCATTCAGACCAAATGGAGAGCAAAATGACTGCATAGGAATGGAGAGAGTTAAACCTCCTGTGAGGGGTGGACCTAGCTGTGAGGAAAGTACAGCCTATGGAAAAAGGGGAGGGTTAATATATATATAGGGAATGCTAGGCCAGCTTGGTCTCTCTTGCTGCTGAATTGCCTCTGGTGAGTGCTGCATAGCAGAGTTCCACATTTGTTAGCCTTGTTTGCTAAAGCTTAGTTATTACCACTTCCCTTCCAAGTTTATTCTGTCTATGATGGCCGCATCTCGACCTCGCCGTACCGCAGGGGCCCCAGCCCGTTACCGCTCATCTGGCGGTGGGTCTGGGCCCGAGGACGGGCTGGCTGGCGCTGCTGACAGCTTCCCGGCTTCTGGGGCCTGCGCGGGCACTGGTGAGGACGGGGCGCGGCGGACCCGGTCCTCATTGCCGCTGGGTTCCAGGCGCGGGCGGCGAGGAGGGCTGGGGGCACAGGCAGGACGCCCGGAGGTGGACGGGCATCGGCCCTCACCTCCGGGTGCAGTGTTGGCGGCTTCGGTGCTGAGTTCGGGCGCCCGCGGGTGGCCGACGGCGGCTGCTGTTTCGTCCCCTTCTCTTCCCCCTTGTTGCGGCCGAGAGGCGGTGCCGGGCGAGGGGGGCAGAGCGGGCGGGCGGCGGTCGCAAGTCGGACGAGGCCTGTAGCGGGGTCTCGTCCGGCTGTTATCCACGCAGACACGGACGGAGGGGTTGTTCTACAGGTGGCGCCGTTCGCGCACGTGTGCGCGCAGCGGCGCCGCTGGTGTCCCTGTCTCCCCTGCTGCCTCCCTTGCAGCCGGAGTCCGGCGGGGAGCGGCGGCGGCGGGGGGGGGGGGGACGCAGGAGAAGCGAGCAGGGCAGCAGGGAGTCCCGCCGCGGCGCCCTCCCAGCGGGCGGAGGGAGCTCCGGCCTGCGGGGGGAGGGCGCGCGCGGGGGGTCAGAATGTGGAAGCAGCGCTGGCAGCGACAGGCAGGCGCTGGTGGGGAGCAGTGACTGGTGGGGGACGGGCCGCTGATGTTCAGGGGCGCTGCCGGTTCCCCATCGGGGCAGTCGGATTCGGGCATAGGGCCCCCTGTTGGCGCCTGTCGGGCGACGGGTAGGGAGGCGCGCGCCGGCAGCTGCGGGGGCTCCCGCGGGTGCCGGCAGTGAGTTTTGGGGTGGTCAGGACCCCTCCGGAGAACTGGCGTCGGCCCTGTCAACGGTGGTGGCGGCATTGGGTTCCGCTGGCCGCTGCCGCATCCCCGGGGGTGGCAAGGCGTTCCGGCATGCACGCAGTAGCAAGCGGGTCCGGTGCGCGGCCGGTGTCGGCGGCGCAGCGAGTTGCTCACGCTTGCCGCGAGCTGGGGGCGGCCGCGGTGCAGCTAGGTCGTCGTTCCATGCGGGACGAGCAGGGGTGCGAAGTGGGGACGCCTTCGCCCCGGGGGGCTAGGCATGCGCCTCGATTGGTTTCTGGGTCCTTTGCTCCGTCTTCTACTTCAGGTGATCGCGGCGAAGTTGAGATAGTGGGGAGCGAGGGCGAGGATGTCGCAGTGGCCACACCGGAGGATTCCCTGTCCGAGCAGTCGACAGCATCAGGTGAGGTTGAGCAGTCGGTGTCGGGCTCCAGCACGCGCTCTAGTTCTCGCAGCTCTTCCTCTTCTTCTTCCCTGTCGTCGCCGGCGTCCAAAGTCAGTAGCACGACTAGTGCGAAAAAGCGCGCGACTAAATACGCCAAGAGGGCGGCGGGTCAGCAGGAGAAGCGGAAGAGACGTAAGCGGCTTAGCGAGGACGCTCGCATTGCCAAGAAGCGCTGCGATTTGCCTGGGGTAGTCCACTGCGATTACACTGCCGTGATGCGGGGACTTCGGGATAGCTGCTGTAGGAAAATCTGCAGGGGCGATTACGTTGATATGTTCGTCTTGACGAAGGACGCAAAGAAGGACTATAAGTCGGCGTCAGCGAAGAAGGACATCGGGGCCGAGGCTTTCCGTACCTTCGACAACTGGCTGGCCGGTTTTTGCGTCTTCGCGGCTTGTTACCTAGAAGATAGGCCTAACGAACATATGAACGTCATTAGATACCTGCATTTAATACACGATATGCAGCGCACATCGTCGGGCATCGAATGGCGGATGTATGACGAGAAATTCCGGGAAAAACAGGACTGCTTGCAGGTGATTGACTTTGGTTGCAAGGACGTGGAAGTCTGGCTCCAAGTCACCCGGGCTTCTCAACCTGCTAGGGAACCCCGGAATCCGGGGGCGGACGGGCACCGCGCAGGGTCGTCCGCCCAAGGGACCGGCGCGGACGGCGGATCGGGCAAGGCAGGTAGGTCGGTCGTCCGTGGGGGGGCGGGCAGGCCGCCGCAAAAGGGAAGTGCTTCGCATTTAACAATGCGTCCTGTTCCTTTGGCAAGCAGTGTCGGTTTCGACATTTGTGCTTGCAATGTGGCGGCTCCCACCAAGCCTCTACCTGTTTTAAGGGCAGTCGCCAGGGTGCACGGGGTAAGCAAAGTTACCCAAGACCCGGCGTGAGCGGGAGCGCTCCGCAGGGCACCAACGCCAATTAATTTGGATACAATGGCCAAGTGGTTGGATTGGTATCCAAATAAGGCGGACGCTCAGTTTTTGTTTCACGGTTTTCAGTTTGGTTTTCGCTTGCCTGTTGCGAGCAAGGTTTCGGTCCGGGCCTAACGGAATCTCCAGTCTGCTCGTGCCTTGCCGTCGGTTCTGCGGGAGAAAGTGGATAAGGAGGTAAGGCTGGATGGAGGGACCGTTTATCTCACCCCCGGTGGATGACTTGGTCATCTCCCCAGTGGAGGTAGTGCCCAAGAAGACTCCAGGTGCTTTTAGGCTCATTCAGCATCTTTCTTACCCGTCGGGGTCGTTGGTCAACGACGTGATACCGCCGGCTCATTGCTCGGTGGTGTATCAGTCGTTTGACGAGGCGCTAGAGTTGGTCCGTAGTTATGGCCCTGGGGCCCTGATGGCTAAGATCGATGTGGAATCCGCGTTTCGGTTGCTGCCGTTGCATCCGGACTCATTCCGTTTTATGGGTTTTCGGATTGGAGCGGAGTATTTCATCGACAAATGTTTGCCGATGGGATGTTCCGTTTCCTGCTCGTTTTTCGAACGGTTTAGCACATTCCTACATTGGTGCGTGGAGTCTTCATCAGGGGGTCACAGAGTCACCCATTACCTCGATGACTTCCTGTGTGTGGGTCCGGCGAATTCGCCACGCTGTGGCGACTTGCTGTTCAGCATCCGAGCTCTGTTTTTTTACTTTGACATTCCTGTGGCCGAGGATAAAACGGAGGGGCCGGTCTCCTGTTTGTCATTCTTGGGGATAGAAATCAACACGGTGGCGGGATCGTGTCGACTGCCTCCGGACAAGGTTGCAAAGCTCCGCGAGGCTATCTGCCGGTTCGTAAGGTCGCGCAAAGCCACGCTGCGGCAGGCGCAGTCCTTGCTGGGCCTTTTGAACTTTGCTTGTCGGGTAATCCCGATGGGCAGGGTTTTCTGCCGGAAGCTGGAAAGGGCGACTGCGGGGTGTGCCAGGCCGCATCATTTCGTACGCTTGTTCTCCGAGATTAAGAGGGATTTGGCCGTATGGGCCTCGTTCCTGGAGGACTTCAACGGGGTGTGTATATGGCAGGCCCCAACAGTCGACAGCGCTGGGCTGCAGCTGTTTACCGACGCGGCGGGTTCCTCTGGGTTCGGTTGCTACCTTGAGGGATCTTGGTGCGCGGCTTTGTGGCCGGCGGAATGGCATCGCAAGGGTTTAACTAAGGACCTTTTGCTGCTGGAGCTTTTCCCCATTATGGTGGCGCTGGAGGTTTGGGGCGATCGTCTGGCGCATCGCAGCATCCTGTTTAGATGTGACAATCTGGGCGTGGTGCATGCGATAAATAACCAGAGGGCGAAGTCGCTGGTGGTCCTGAGGGTGCTGGGGTAGTTGCTGTTGATATGCTTGTATAGGAATGTGTGGTTCCGCGCGCAGCATGTGCCTGGTCTGGAGAACGGAATTGCCGACGCGTTGTCACGAGGTCAGTGGGAGAGGTTTTGTTTGTTGGCACCCGAGGCCGATGAGCAAGGGTTTCAATGTCCCGGTTATGTCTGGCAGGTGATCGGGCCGGACTGGAGGGTCTAGCGATGCGGTCAGTCGCTCCGAAAACGCTCAAGGCTTACGGACAAGCTTGGAGCGAGTGGGAGGAGTTTGTCCGAGGACGAAGTCAACAAGGTAAGAGCGGGCATCGGATGATGCATTCTTTTATTTGGCAGCTGTTTGTTACGGGTAGGTCCAGAGCGGTGGTATCCCGGTGCTTAGCTGGTATTTCATTCTTTAACAAAATCAAGGGTGTCCCTGACGTGACAAAGAGCGGGATTCTGCTTAAGGCGATGAAGGGGTGGGCGCGCGTGGCGCCAACGCCGCCTGATAGGAGGCAGCCCATTGATGCGGCCTTGCTTCCGGCTGTCATCATGGCGGTTGGCAGTATCGCGTCGTCTATTTTTGAGTCGCTGCTGTTCCGTTTGGCGTTCTCAATGGCTTACCACGGTGCCTTTCGGGTTTCGGAGCTGGTGGCGCCATCTAAGCGAGCAGATTTGCGCATGCTTCTCAAGGATGTGGTGGTGGGTGAGAGGTCCTTGCTGTGCAGATTGCGTCGCTCTAAGACGGACCAAGTAGGTAGAGGTCGATGGGTCACCTTGGTTTCGGCGCTGGAGGAGAGCATTTGCCCAGTAAGGTTGGCAGTACAATATGCGGCAGTGCGGCCCGATGGTCGGGGGTCGTGGTTGCTGCATTATGACGGTCTGCCAGTGACGAAATATCAGTTTCGTTGGAAGCTGGGGCGCTGTCTGGCGAGCTTGGGCCTTCCACCCGATGCTTTCGGAACGCATTCCTTCCGGATCGGGGCTGCGATGTCGGCTGCGTCGGCAGGGTTTTCCGTGGCTGAAATCCAGGCGGTGGGGCGATGGAAGTCGTCGAGTTACAGACGATATATTCGCCCCGTTGCATGATATGTTTGCTTGAATATGGTTTTGTTTATTTGTAGTTGTATAAGTCCTGTTGTAAAGTTCAGTACGTCCTTGTGTGGTGTATCTGTTTGTCCCCCCTGTTTATCCTACTCAGGGATTAGCCACTCGCCGCTGCTGGTAGCGGGGGTCTGGAGTTCTTTTGCGATTTTTTGCCTGACTTGACGGACTGAATTCTAATCTACAATTCGGCTGATCAGTTCTAATCAAAGTCCCTCAGCAGGTTTTTACGCTTTCACCTCCAGCTGAGTTCTTACATGTTTTTTCCCATTTTATACCCCCCTTGCCACCCCCCCACCCCCCGTTTATTTTCTTATTTTTAATTTGATTTTTCCCATTGTGTGTTTATGTTCTGCTTCAAATTGGCTGGAAGCTTGTGCAGATCGGCTAGGCCGTTACTTCTGCAAGACACGAAAATCCATTTTTTCTTTTGGCAGATCCTTCAGGTTAATGCATTTAATAAACTCTGCTTTAGATTCTTATTAACCAAATTTTTACCCCTTTCCTTCTCTTCAGGTTGGGTAGAAGATGATTTGGCAGTCTGGGTGGTTGGCCACTCTTATGTGTACTGGGCAGCCAGGTTTTTGGCCTCGGAGGGGGCACAGATGTTTCCTAGGGCTCATGGCGTTCGTTGGCTTGGTTGGCGGGGGATTATGTGGAAAGATCTGAAGAGTAGATTAGTCAGTCAGGCCAGCGAGCATGGAGTCCCTAGGGTGCTGGTTGTCCATTTAGGTGGCAACGACCTGGGGAAAAGGACATCTTTGGAGCTGCGGTGGGCCATGATGAAGGATCTGGCCAGTGTGGCCGCAGCATGGACCAATTGTGTCTTGGTGTTCTTGATGATGGTGCCAAGGTTGAGTTGGCGAGGTGTGGCGGACGGTCGCCTGATTGATGAGGCCAGGCAGAAGGTGAAGGGGGCGGTGGCGAAGTGGGTGTTGTCCCACGGAGGCAAAGTGGTTTGCCACCCTAGGATTCGGTTTCGAGACAGTCACCTTTTTCGGCCTGATGGTGTGCATCTGTCCAATGAGGGGATGATGCTTTTCCTGGAGGATCTGTTTCTAGTGTTGCAGGAGTTAGGTTGAGGTTATGGTGGCGGTGCGAAGACTCTGGGGAGGAGTCTTTCGCTGTTGGCGGAAAAGAACTGCAGTTTGTAGTTTGTCTTGTTAGCTGTAGTGATTTACAGTTTGGTGTGGTTTAGGTGCACTCACCTCCATTGACTTTTAAGGCCGCTCGACCACCCGTCCGGGGGCAGCGGCATCACCCATCAGGGTGGGTAGTCACCGTGGGGGTATGAGTCGGGCACCTATGACCGATTTTATAGTTTGTGTTTAAATTAGGATAGTTTTGAATTTTAATGTTTTAAGGTTAGCGTCAGTTGAATAGAGCCGTTCTTTTTTCTGCCACCATATGCCGGCTGAATCGGCATGTTAACTAAAATTTTAAATTTACAGGTTTGCTAATGGTTAGGGTACAATAAATAGCTAACAATTTTCTGCCACATTCAAGTCTCCGTGTCATTATTTCTTGGTATTAAAGGTAATGAATGCTTTACTTTGAATAAGGGGTCCACAGATTATCATTAGGAGGTTTAACATTTCTTGAGTAAAATGGGTGTAGGTATGCATTTATTAATAAATGACAAAAAATGTCATCCTTAAAATGACTAAAGGTAAAAAGATTAACAATTTCTAACAATTAGAAATGTCCTAAATATATGTGCTCAACCAAGCATACAGTATATATATGGTTCTCAAACTGTGTACTGTGGCACCCTGGGGTGCCTAAAGGCACTTGCCTCTGGGTTGGTGGTCCAGGACCAATTCAAACTATTTATTTCTGGTCAATGTAATAGGCAAAGCCAGTGCTGATAGCTGTCAATAACAACATATGTGGACAAACAGAAGCACACTTTGCCCCTCGCCACATAACTGAACCTAAAGATGACATATAAACACAATTTACTTAATTTAATATTTATTTCTAAATTTCTCAATAAGAAACTTTTGGCTAAGATGGGGCGGTGAAAAAAATTCTGATGCTCTGGGGTGCCGTGATTCAAAAATGTTTGGTAACCACTGCAGTATACAGGGTATCTTTTGGTGTATATAAAGTATCAATCAAGGAAGTAGTTTGGAATACAATTAAACTATTTTTAAACTAGTCTATTTAAATAAGTACTATCAGATTACATGGCTGATTTATAATTTGCAGTACATCCAGCAAGTTTGTAAACACTATTGTCACTGAAATGAACAGTATATAGTAGTTGAGTACACTATGGCGTCTATTCAATTACTGTCTGAATTCCCGACTTGTCGGAAAACGCCAGTTTCCGATCTTTTTAGGTCGAATCCGGATTCGACCTATTCAAGTCAAGTGCCATTTTTCCGACAAGTCGGGAATTCCGACTTGTTGCAAAACACATGGATCAACGGATTAGCCATTAATCCACGTATTTTGTCGGATTTGGGGGCATTTTCAACAGCTTTTTGGCCCATTTTCGACAACGCCGAAAAGTCGGATTGACATTGTCGAAAACAGGCTAAACCTGTCGAAAATGGCCACAAATTGAATAGTGCAGTGTCGGATCCTCTCTGTCGGATGTCAGATTGTGTTTGGTCTGTGTCCCCGGAGGGGGCGCTAGTGGGTCAGTGGAGGTAGAAGGAAGGAAACGAGGAGGTTGGATAACGTTCCTGCGCATGAGCGCAATGGTATTTTTATTAAGCAGATGATATAACAGTATTGAAGCAGAAACAATAATAACAGATGAAAAAGTCAATCGTTCAGTATGGTAACTGAAAAGTCTATGGCAATGAATGACAGATGAATTGAGAAATAATAACCGGAAATATAAATCAGCAGAACAAATGTTAGTGAATGGTTCTGGCTTGGAAACCAGTGCAGGGTTTTAAAACAGGAAACTTAGGCAGTGGATGGAAATGGCTAACCTGAGCATAAGCAGGAGTCTGACTCACAGTGCAGGTGATGAGGCACTGGCAGCAGCAAGCTGTGTCACAGGTGGAGGAATGAACACACCTGGAGTCAGTCTTCAACTGCAGGCTGAAGCACACAAGGTGGTGATGAGTGTGAAGCCTTATGCAGGTTGCAGGTATTGCTGAGCCTTGAAGTTCCACGGGAGCAGAGCAGAATCACCAGGAGTATAAGTTCTTTAGCAGAGAACCAGGAACTCAGGAGAAACAGGAGCCGATCCTTTCATGCAGGTTGTCAGAATGACACAAAGTCCAGGATGCCTGTGAGGTGAAACTGCAGCCTCCCATATACCCCATGGTGTGCAGGGATTGGATGGAGGAAAGGAAAGTGGGTGCGGCCACGCACCGGATTGGCCGCAGCATACTAGCTTGTTTGGAGACTGTCATGGCGGCGCCCACGCCGCGGCCTAGCGGGGACGCGGCGCGCACACGCCTGCTGGCTCAGGAGTACCCCCAGGATCCAGATGATGTCCCATGGCAGGGGCATAGGTGACAGGTGACCGCAGGGAGCCAGGACGGAGTCCGCAGCGGCGGACGGATGCCAGCCTGGTAAGTCGATTCCTGACAGTACCCCCTCCTTAAGGGTGGACACCGAACACCCACGTGGTTTGGAGGGATGAGTGCTATGGAAGACACGGACCAACCTAGGAGCATGGACATCAGATGAATTCACCCAGCTTCTCTCCTCTGGGCCATAACCGAACCAATCGACCAGGTACTGGAGACGTCCATACCGGCAACGAGAGTCCAGAATCTTGCTGATCTCAAATTCCACGCCCCGCTGAGTTCGAACCTTGGGACCTGCTGGAAGAGTATTCTGAAAGCGGTTTAGGACTAGAGGTCTGAGGAGAGAAATGTGAAAGGCATTAGGAATACGAAGTGAAGGTGGTAATTTCAACTTGTAAGCCACTGGGTTGATGACACTCTCAATAGGGTAAGGACCAATGAAGCGTGGTGCGAACTTCATGGATGGAACCCTGAGACGAAGGTTGCGGGTTGATAACCAAACCCTGTCCCCCGGTTTCAAATGGGGAACCGCACGTCTCTTACGGTCAGCATAGATCTTGTATCGACTGGAGGCTTTTTTGAGGGAAACGTGAATTCTTTTCCAAATAGAGGAAAACTGGGTCAGAGTAGTAGTGGCAGCAGGAACATCCATGTGAGGGAGTTCTTGGAATTCAGGTACTCGGGGATGTTGCCCATAGACTGCAAAGAATGGTGTTGTGTCTGTAGCAGTATGGTAGCGAAAGTTATGGGCAAACTCGGCCCATGGGAGCAGATTAAACCAATCATCCTGGGAGGATGTCACATATAGCCGTAGGAAAGTCTCAAGTTCCTGATTGACTCTCTCTGTCTGCCCATTCGTCTGAGGATGGTATGAAGACGAGAATTTTAATTTTATCTGCATGGCAGAACAGAGGGCCCTCCAAAACCTCGCTACAAACTGTACCCCCCGATCAGATATTATTTCGGAGGGTAACCCGTGTAAACGGAAGATCTCCTGTAGGAAGATCTGGGCAAGTTTCGGGGCAGAAGGGAGACCCTGGAGAGGAACGAAATGAGCCATCTTGGAAAATCTGTCCACTACAACCCAAATAGTGTTATGTCCCTGAGAAGGTGGAAGATCAGTGATAAAGTCCATTGATAGGTGAGACCAAGGACGACTAGGGACTGATAAGGGTTGTAACTGACCTGCTGGAGACTGACGAGGAGTCTTGTGCTGCACACATTTAGGACAGGATGCCACGAAATCCTGGATGTCCACTTTCATCTTTGGCCACCAATATGAGGCAGAAAGGAACTTGAATGTCTTCAGGACACCAGGATGACCAGTGAACTTGGATTGGTGGGCCCAAGCTAGCAACTTGGGACGGAGTTCTGAGGAAACAAAAGTCTTACCCGGAGGTGGAGCTGGAGAGACTTGAGAGGTAGCGAAAACCACGGGACTCAGGATGGAATGTGGCACAGAGTCAGATGTCCCCTCGTCTGATTCCATGGACCGGGATAATGCGTCGGCTTTCACATTCTGTGAACCTGGGCGGAAATGAAGCCTGAAATTAAAACGTGAGAAAAACATAGCCCACCTGGACTGGCGAGGGTTAAGGCACTGAGCTGCTTTTAGGTATAGCAGGTTCTTATGATCCGTGAAGATGTTAAACGGATGTTTGGCCCCTTCTAGGAGATATCTCCATTCCTCGAGAGCCAGTTTGATTGCCAGTAACTCTTGATCTCCCACGGAGTAGTTAGCTTCTGCAGGAAGAAACTTGCGAGAATAGAATCCACAAGGGTGGACTTTCCCATCAGATCCCTTCTGGGAGAGAACAGCTCCAACCCCAACATTAGAGGCATCTACCTCCAACTCGAATGGCCTGTTGACATCTGGCTGAGACAGCACTGGAGCAGACATAAAGGCTAGCTTGATCTTCCGGAAGGCTGCCAAGGCTTCTTCTGACCAGTTGGAATGATCTGCCCCTTTCCGAGTCAGGTTGGTAATAGGAGCGATGAGAGTGGAGAATCCTCGAATAAATTTTCTATAATAGTTGGCAAAACCCAGGAACCGCTGGATAGACTTGAGGGAGTTTGGAATGGACCAATTGGCAATGGCTTCCAATTTTGCCGGGTCCATCTGAAGATCCGATCCAGAAATTATATACCCCAGGAAGGGTATAGAGGGAACTTCGAAGGTGCATTTGGATAATTTCCCGTAGAGACGGTTCTCACGAAGACGTCGGAGAACTTCACAGACTTGTAGGCGATGGGATGGAAGGTCTTGAGAAAAGATAAGAATATCATCTAAGTAAACAACGAGGTACTTATACAGGACATCACGAAAAATTTCGTTCACGAAGTGTTGGAATACCGCTGGAGCATTACTCAACCCAAATGGCATTACCAGGTATTCATAATGGCCGTCTCGAGTGTTGAAGGCTGTCTTCCACTCGTCACCACTCCGGATTCTGATGAGATTATAGGCACCGCGGAGATCTAACTTGGTGAAGATGCGAGCCCCCTTAACTCTATCAAACAGTTCGGTAATGAGTGGTAAAGGATAACTATTCTTGACGGTAATGTCGTTGAGACCCCGATAGTCAATGCATGGACGCAGTCCTCCATCCTTCTTTTTGACAAAGAAGAAACCTGCACCAGCGGGTGATGATGACGGGCGGATGAATCCTTTCTGAAGATTCTCTTTAATGTAGTTACTCATCGCCTCTGTTTCAGGAACAGACAAAGGATAGGTGCGCCCCCTGGGTGGCTTCTTGCCAGGAAGGAGATCAATGGGACAATCCCATTCCCTATGGGGCGGCAGGATATCAGCAGCCTTTTCACAGAAGACGTCTGCGAAGTCTTGATAAACTGCTGGGAGACTTAGCTGTGACTTCACTTCGGTAGACTTAATAGGACACACTTGGGCTAAGCAGGAATGATGACAGTGGGAACCCCATGAGGTAAGCTGCAATGTTGTCCAATCGAACTGTGGGTTATGTAGCTGGAGCCAAGGCATGCCCAAGACAATCTCCTGGGTGGCTTGAGGAATGACCAGGAACCTGATAATTTCTGAATGGAGAAATCCAACTCCCAGGACCACTGGGGTAGTTTGATGTGAAATGTTCCCTTTGGATATTCTACTACCATCCACAGCAGTAATGTAAACAGGACAAGAAAGTTCACAGGTAGACAGGCAAAATTTGTTTACCGCAGCTTGGGTGATAAAATTTCCTGCAGCACCGCAGTCCACTAATGCTGACGCAGACTGGAGCCCAACGGAAGTTTCTAGCGTCACTGGAATAATGAGATCTTGTGGAGAAGGAGCTTGACTGAATGATCCTAACTTGACTCCTCCCTTACAAGTCAGGATCTGGCGTTTCCCGAACGCATCGTGCAGGAGTTAATTTGATGACCCGCAGCAGCACAGTATAGGCAGAGCCTCTCTCGTATTCTTCTTGCCCGTTCCTCAGGGGTTAGGCGGGACCTATTTACCTGCATAGGCTCGTCAGAAGAAGAAGGAGGCTGGAACTGTGCAGGAGGTATGGACCTTACTCTGCGAGGCTCACTCCGAGCGCGTTCAATATTGCGTTCGCGGATGCGAGAGTCCAGCTTTATACACAGGGAGATCAAGTCAGACAGTTGAACGGGAATGTCACGGGTTGCCAGTTCGTCTTTGATCCGATCCGAAAGTCCGTGCCAGAAGGTTGCTACCAGAGCTTGGTTGTTCCATTGGACCTCTGCAGCCAACGTCTGGAACTGGATGACATATTGTCCCATGCTTCGGTTACCTTGACGAATTTGGATCAGGTCTGCCGAAGCTGATGTTGCACGACCAGGCTCGTCAAAGATCCGTCTAAAGGTTGACACGAAGTCAGAGTAGTTATTGATCAGAGGGTCAGCACGTTCCCACAGAGGAGACACCCAACTCAAAGCAGATCCAGAGAGCAAGGAAATGATGTAGGCAACCTTGGACCTTGGCGTAGGAAAGTTATGTGGCAATAACTCAAATTGTATTTCACACTGATTAAGAAACCCGCGACATAATTTAGGACTGCCATCATATTTGCTCGGCACGGGCAGGTGCAGACGTGACATTGGAGCTGATGCAGCCAACACAGAAGAATTTACAGCACTGGCAGGTGCTGAAGTAACAGGTACAGTAGGTGAGAGCACACTGGGCAGAGATTGCTGCAGTGTATCCAGTCGGGAGGACATCCCTTGTAGAAAGTGAAGCATCTGCTGCTGCGCAACCTCTTGACCATCCAGACGGGAGACCAGATTTTGCAAGGCCTCTGACCCCACACTCCGTCCACCATCCGAGTCCATCGATCCTGGACTTACTGTCAGATTGTGTTTGGTCTGTGTCCCCGGAGGGGGCGCTAGTGGGTCAGTGGAGGTAGAAGGAAGGAAACGAGGAGGTTGGATAACGTTCCTGCGCATGAGCGCAATGGTATTTTTATTAAGCAGATGATATAACAGTATTGAAGCAGAAACAATAATAACAGATGAAAAAGTCAATCGTTCAGTATGGTAACTGAAAAGTCTATGGCAATGAATGACAGATGAATTGAGAAATAATAACCGGAAATATAAATCAGCAGAACAAATGTTAGTGAATGGTTCTGGCTTGGAAACCAGTGCAGGGTTTTAAAACAGGAAACTTAGGCAGTGGATGGAAATGGCTAACCTGAGCATAAGCAGGAGTCTGACTCACAGTGCAGGTGATGAGGCACTGGCAGCAGCAAGCTGTGTCACAGGTGGAGGAATGAACACACCTGGAGTCAGTCTTCAACTGCAGGCTGAAGCACACAAGGTGGTGATGAGTGTGAAGCCTTATGCAGGTTGCAGGTATTGCTGAGCCTTGAAGTTCCACGGGAGCAGAGCAGAATCACCAGGAGTATAAGTTCTTTAGCAGAGAACCAGGAACTCAGGAGAAACAGGAGCCGATCCTTTCATGCAGGTTGTCAGAATGACACAAAGTCCAGGATGCCTGTGAGGTGAAACTGCAGCCTCCCATATACCCCATGGTGTGCAGGGATTGGATGGAGGAAAGGAAAGTGGGTGCGGCCACGCACCAGATTGGCCGCAGCATACTAGCTTGTTTGGAGACTGTCATGGCGGCGCCCACGCCGCGGCCTAGCGGGGACGCGGCGCGCACACGCCTGCTGGCTCAGGAGTACCCCCAGGATCCAGATGATGTCCCATGGCAGGGGCATAGGTGACAGGTGACCGCAGGGAGCCAGGACGGAGTCCGCAGCGGCGGACGGATGCCAGCCTGGTAAGTCGATTCCTGACATCGGAGAGTATATGACACCAATTGAATATACCCCTAAATCGTATGTGCGCAATGTGCACTTATGGATATACTGTAACTGAAATCACAAAGTATAAGCACATTAAACATGCTATGTAAATAATATTGTCACAAGGTATATGTCCGAATTATACAGTATGTGCTCAATTTGCACTTATAAACATAGATGAATTCTCAGTTAGGGGGTAATGCAGAGTTGATTGCAGCAGCAAATTTGTTAGCAGTTGGGCAAAACCCAGAGGCGTAACTAGGGTTTTTGGAGCCCAGGGCAAGATCAATAATGCCCCCCCCCAAAAAAAAAAAAAAAATTATAAAAATAATAAATTAATAAAATGATAATAATAAAAAAAAAAATACAAAAGGAAAGTATGTGCAGACGCCACCGGTGTCACTGCATATAAAGATGTCAGGGTGTGTATGTATGTGTATGTAGGTGCAGTGGTCGAAGTTGAATTTTTGAAGGTGGAATGAAAGAGTGCAGACAGCAATTATGCGCGCGCGCTCCGGAAAAGGGGCGTGGTCACTCAAAAGGGGCGTGTCCTTCAGTGTAGTAGGACCCCTTATACTATCTAGTACTGGTGCCCCTTTCACATTATAGCACACGGTATGAGCCGAAATTCACATTATAGCACACAGTATGAGCCGAAATTCACATTGCCCCACACGGCATGAGCCGAAATTCACATTATAGCACACAGTATGAGCCGAAATTCACATTACCCCACCTGGTATGAGCCAAAATTCACATTATAGCACACGGTATGAGCCGAAATTCACATTATAGCACACGGTATGAGCCAAAATTCACATTACTCCGCATGGTATGAGCCAAAATTCACATTACCCCACATGGTATGAGCCGAAATTCACATTACAGCACACGGTATGAGCCGAAATTCACATTACAGCACACGGAATGAGCTAAAATTCACATTACCCCACATAGTATGAGCCGAAATTCACATTATAGCACACGGTATGAGCCAAAATTCACGTTACAGCACATGATATGAGCCAAAATTCCCATTATAGAGTTAGGGGATCCTACCCCCAGAATTAACATGGCCTGTGGGGCACTATGATGAGGGGAGCCCACCCCCTTAATAGACTAATTGCAGAGTTTAGTAGCGGAAGGGCTGCAGCGGTTTCTCACCCCAAGCTGCGGAGCTTCTGCCACCTCCGACACTCCACATCTTCGGCACCACCCGGGATGCAGAACACCGCACCGGGTATGCACCCTTTTCAGTGTGGTCTGCTGCGCTCCGAAGGGGTTCTTGTTTCATGCTGCAGGATCCCGATGTGTGCCTTCCTCCCCGCTGTTACTATCACGGTAAGCATTAGTATCGTTTACCGCAGAGGCCATTTTCTGAGGCATATGTGTTAAACCTCAGGAACTGAGATGCCCTTCTCACCATACAGCTGTGTGGCCGAGCCGGGCGGGGGGACAGCCAGCAGCAGCATGCCGGATATCAGCAGCAGAGGGTGCGGGCTGTACATACTTGAGGCAGCTGGATATTCAACAGTGCTGAAAGCCTCCGGAGCCCGCACCCCCGGAGCTGCAGTACACCGGCAGAGGACACCCATCCCCCGAACCCTGCGTAGCCCAAAGCCGGAGATCAGCAGCATGTTGAACGCGGAAGCAGAAGCTGCTTATTGCCGGTCAACATGCTGCTGATCTCCGGCTTTGGGCTCCGCACGTGCATTACAGCCCCTACCCTCGGCTGCTGATATCCGGCATGCTGCCCCTGCTGCTGGCTTTCCACCCGCCCGGCTCGCCCACCCAGCTGGATGGTGAGTGAGAAGGGCATCTCAGTGCCCGTGGTTTAATACATATCTCTCTTCGGTAAATGGCCATTAGTACATCCCACACACACTGATTACACACACACAGACTGGCCACCCCCAAATCCTACACACACCCACTCAGACTACACACACACATTCTCTTACTTTCCTCTCCCCCACACACACACTGGACTGCAAAAATTTACACACACTGACACTGTTCCACACACACACAATTAACACACACTCACACTGTCCCACACACACAATTAACACACACGCACACTGTCCCACACACCAGTGGCGTGCGGTGAGGTCAGTGGCGTGCGGTGAGGCACTACAGCCATAATGTCTGCCGAATCCTGCCGATGACCCCTACCGCCACCGAGCCAATGCCCGCCACTGCCTCTGAGCCGATGCCCGCTGCCACCACCAATGGCTTACAAACTCGCCCACCATCAACTGACCCAGCCCTCCGCCACTAATTTGCAACTCAGTCCAAAGCCGCCAATGCCCGCTGCATGCCTGCTCATCATACTGGTGATATATTGTACATTTTTATAGAAAAAAATAATAATTTGTGTTTGGGACTGGGAAGGGAGTGGGAGGAGGACATGAATGCAATTTTGTTGTCCAGGGCTTCCATTAACTTAATGGAGAAGGGTCTGAATGGGTTAAAAATGTAAAAAAAAAACTGAGTGAGGTCCCCCCTCCTAAGTATAACCAGCCTCGGGCTCTTTGAGCCGGTCCTGGTTGTTTAAATACTGGGAAAAAATTGGACAGGGGTTCCCCGTATTTAGACAACCAGCATCGGGCTCTTAGTCCGGTCCTGGTTCCAAAAATACGGGGGACAAAAGATGTAGGGGTCCCCCCCGTATTTTTAAAACCAGCACCAGGGACATAATGCCACAGCCGGGGGACACATTTATGTAGGTCCCTGCGGCCGTGGCATTACCCCCCAACTAGTCACCACTGGCCGGGGTTCCCAGGAGGAGTGGGGACCCCTTAAATCAAGGGGTCAACCCCCTCCAGGCACCCAAGGGCCAGGGGTGAAGCCCGAGGCTGTCCCCCCATCCGTGGGCTGTGGATGGGAGGCTGATAGCCATGTAAGTAAAAAAAGAATATTGTTTTTTGTTCTGGAACTACAAGGCCCAGAAAGCCTCCCCCGCTTGCTGGTACTTGGAGAACCTCAAGTACCAACATGCAGGGAAATAACGGGCCCGCCGGTACCTGTAGTTCTACAACAGAAAAAATACCCAAATAAAAACACAACTCACACACCGTGACAGTAAAAATTTATTAAAACACACTGACACACTCACACATACTTACCTATATCCCACGCCGGTCACGTCCACTTGTCCAGTAGAATCCAGTCGGGGAATCTGTAAAAATGAGAGACAGATTACTTACCTACATCCCACGCCGGTCACGTCCACTTGTCCAGTAGAATCCAGTAGGGGAATCTGTAAAAATGAGAGACAGATTACTTACCTACATCCCACGCCGGTCACGTCCACTTGTCCAGTAGAATTCAATAGGGGTACCTGTAAAAATGAGAGACCGATTACTTACCTACATCCCACGCCGGTCACGTCCACTTGTCCAGTAGAATCCAATAGGGGTACCTGTAAAAATGAGAGACAGATTACTTACCTACATCCCACGCTGGTCACGTCCACTTGTCCAGTAGAATTCAATAGGGGTACCTGTAAAAATGAGAGACAGATTACTTACCTACATCCCACGCTGGTCACGTCCACTTGTCCAGTAGAATCCAGTAGGGGAATCTGTAAAAATGAGAGACAGATTACTTACCTACATCCCACGCCGATCACGTCCACTTGTCCAGTAGAATTCAATAGGGGTAGCTGTAACAATGAGAGACAGATTACTTACCTACATCCCACGCTGGTCACGTCCACTTGTCCAGTAGAATTCAATAGGGGTACCTGTAAAAATGAGAGACAGATTACTTACCTACATCCCACGCTGGTCACGTCCACTTGTCCAGTAGAATCCAATAGGGGTACCTGTAAAAATGAGAGACAGATTACTTACCTACATCCCACGCTGGTCACGTCCACTTGTCCAGTAGAATCCAATAGGGATACCTGTAAAAATGAGAGACAGATTACTTACCTACATCCCACGCTGGTCACGTCCACTTGTCCAGTAGAATCCAATAGGGGTACCTGTAAAAATGAGAGACAGATTACTTACCTACATCCCACGCCGATCACGTCCACTTGTCCAGTAGAATCCAATAAAGGGACCTGTAAAAATGAAAATGATACTTACAAAATTCAATCCACAGGAGGAGAGAGAGAGAGAGAGAGAGAGAGGGGGGGGAGAGGAGGAGGAGGAGGGGGGGGGGGGGAGAGAGAGCGACTAACCTGCTGCTGCTGCTGGGGAGACCGGCACACACTGCAGGGCCACGACGGGAGGACGGAGCCGGCGGAGGAGGGGGAGAGCCGCACACCGCCGCTCCTGTCAGCGGCAGCGGAGGAGGACGGGGCGCACACTACAGACGCCAATAACCGCCGGGACAATTAACACACACACACACACAATTAACACACACGCACACTGTCCCACACACACACACAATTAACACACACGCACGCACACTGTCCCACACACACAAATAACACACACACACAATTAACACACACTCACACTGTCACACACACACACACAATTAACACACCCACACAATTAACACACATTCACACTGTCCCCCACACACACACACACACAATTAACCGACTCACACTGTCCCACACACACAATTAACACACACTCACACTGTCCCACACACACAATTAACACACATTCACACTGTCCCACACACACACAATTAACACACATTCACACTGTCCCACACACACACACACACACACAATTACCACACTCACACTGTCACACACTCACACAATTAACACACGCACACTGTCCCACACACACACACAATTAACACACACTCAAACTGTCCCACACACACACAATTAACACACTCACACTGTCCCACACACACACACACACACACACACACACACAATTAACACACACACACTGTCCCACACACAACACACATGCACACTGTCCCACACACACACAATTAACACACACACACTGTCCCACAAGAACAATGTCCCACATACACACACTTAACACACACACACAATGTCCCGCACCCCCTTCCCTCCCCTGTCCCTACACTGCAAGAAAGTATAAAGTTTACCCCAGCCCGCTCACCTGAGGCTGCACTGTTCAGGGGCCGCGCACCCCCCCCCCCCCCCGAGGTCGCGCATGCGCGCACCTCCGCGGTCGCGATCGCGCACGCGCAATCGCATACTTTGCAGGGGGGGGAGTAGGGGGAGGCTCCTGGCTGCCGCTGCCTGTCTATTGTGACAGGCACAGCAGCCGGGGAGACAGGGAAAGCGCCGCGGGTAGCATCGGCGGAATCCCTGACGCATGGGGCGAGTGGGCCGTGCAGGTGCCGGTGGCGCCCCCCTCTGTTGGGGCTCCCCTGCTCGCCCCGTGCTAGATACGCCTCTGGCAAAACCTAGGGGGTTATTCCGAGTTGTTCGCTCGCCAGCTGCTTTTAGCAGCTTTGCACACGCTAAGCCGCCGCCTACTGGGAGTGAATCTTAGCATATCAAAATTGCGAACGAAAGATTAGCAGAATTGCGAATAGACACTTCTTAGCAGTTTCTGAGTAGCTCCACACTTACTCGGCATCTGCGATCAGTTCAGTGCTTGTCGTTCCTGGTTTGACGTCACAAACACACCCAGCGTTCGCCCAGACACTCCTCCGTTTCTCCAGCCACTCCCGTGTTTTTCCCAGAAACTGTAGCGTTTTTTCACACACTCCCATAAAACGCCGTGTTTCCGCCCAGAAACACCCACTTCCTGTCAATCACACTCCGATCACCAGAACGAAGAAAAAACCTCGTAATGCCGTGAGTAAAATTCCTAACTGCATAGCAAATTTACTTGGCGCAGTCGCACTGTGGACATTGCGCATGCGCATTAGCGACTAATCGCTCCGTTGCGAGAAAAAAATAACGAGCGAACAACTCGGAATGACCCCCCATGTGCACTGCAGGTGTTGCAGATATAACATTTGCAGAGAGAGTTAGATTTGGGTGGGTTATATTGTTTCTGTGCAGGGTAAATACTGGCTGCTTTATTTTTACACTGCAATTTAGATTTCAGTTTGAATACACCCCACCCAAATCTACAGTAGCTCTCTCTGCACATATTATATCTGCCCCCCCTGCAGTGCACATGGGGGGTCATTCTGACCCGATCACACACTGCAGTTTATCGCAGCGGTGCAATCGGGTCAGTACTGCACATGCGCTGCGGCACCGGCGCCGCAGCGTGCCGGCGCATGCCAGACGGCCGAAGGCCGTCGTTGCCTAGCGATCGCCTCTGCCTGATTGACAGGCAGAGGTGGTCGCTGGGTGGGAGGGGGCTGGATGGCGACGTTAAGCTGCCATTTAGGGGGCGTGGTTCGGCCACAGGCGTGGCCGGATCGTTGGGGGGGGTCGGTCTGCAGCGGCAGCGTGACGTCACACGCAGCCGCTGCGACCCGGGCAGCGAAGAGGTTCTCCCGGCCAGCCGCAGGAGCTGAGCTGGCCGGGAGTGCGATGCTTTTGCACTTCTGCGGGGAGGGCCGGCACTGACATGCGGGGCGGACTAGCCCTGTGCTGGGCGTCCCCCCGCATGTCTGAGTGCCTGATCGTAATTTAGCACAGCTACGATCAACTTGGAATGACCCCCATGGTTTTGCCCATCTGCTAACAAAGTTGCTGCTACAATCGGGTCTGAATAAGGCCCTATGAGTGTTTATGTTACAATGATCTGCCTATCCCAATTGCATGTGTGCAATATACTGTACATTTCAGGAAATAGCAGTTATTCAGAGTGGAAAACATTTCCCATATTGTGGCTCAAATTGCAATAAAAGCAATTTAGTTATACCAGACACTGATAATTATATGTAGGGAATGACATTTTTTTTTTAAAAATGCTCTAATATACTGTATGGTATAGTGCATTGTAAAATGTATCTGTGTGAGCGAAATTTGGGTGGAGAAGAAGTCTATTTGGACAAACGAAAACGCATTGAGTATCATATGCACCCTGGACCCTCCTGCTATAGACATATAAGCTTTCATATATTTATCTCCTACATGTTTGCTATCTGCAATTTTTATCATGGATATTGTTAAATAAAACTATGTTTGAATAAAATCTAAAAGTTCTTGGAGTGGTATATATATATATATATATATATATATATATATATGCATCCAATAAATACGGCACTCAGAGAAAATATGATGAAAAACTGGATATATTCATTAACGTTTCGGGGCAGCAAGCCCCGTCCTCAGAATGAACACAGAGACATGTCTCTGTGTTCATTCTGAGGACGGGGCTTGTTGCCCCGAAACGTTAATGAATATATCCAGTTTTTCATCATATTTTCTCTGAGTGCCGTATTTATTGGATGCATATCTTCTTACTTGTTCTGGCACCGGAGACAGCTGCTTTTTGATTTAGAGTGCCGGCTGATTTTGGAAGTGTATATGTATATATATATATATATATATATATATATATATATATATACTTGTGGAACTTGCTGTATCCCCTAACTCCAAATAAGTACAGTATTTTATTAGATATGCAGTGTTAACAAAAAAATGTTAAACACAACGTCTTGCCTTTTATTCATTTCGTGTACCATGAATTATTATTGGTCAGTCAACCGAAGACAACATAAATAAACTAAGTTGCCTCTAATGCCTACCATTATTTCTCTTTCACATTGATGATTTATGCTTTGACACTACTAGGCACTTGGAATTTCAGGAAGATTCCACAGGTTTAGGGGCCTATTTATCACTGTCCGCATCCAATGATGCAGATGGCATGTGATAAAATTTCCAGAATCCGCACTGCGATAATTGAATACATCACACGGATCTATTAATTATCGCATGCAGGGACAGAGCTTGCGATGACAATCCGCAGCATCATCTGAGTATTTTTCTGAAAAAATACCCTGAAATCCTGCTGCGCATGCGCCATCAACACCGCTTCTGCTGCCGGGTAGACCCCCCATCACGACACTGCAGTGTTTTTTGTCATTTTTCTTTTTTTAGTAAATTCGGCCACATCACATTTCACATTATAAGTACGGGGAATGCGATGTGGGTTACTAAAAAAATGACAATTAAAGGGTTTGGAGCAGTTTTTTATGAAAACTGCTCCAAATAGCCTTTAATACATAGAAGTGATACTAAAATAATGTTAAAGGGTGGGAAAACACAATTTTCCACATTTTTTAGTAAAAATAATGTTAATATATAGGCCTTTTAGTCCCCTTGATTTTGCCACTAACAGCCTACAATGGGAACTTATGCTGGTTTAGCTTTGTGGGTAGGGTGGCATTATAGCAAAGCGTATATGCATCTTAGTCATCTCCACATATTGACATATTGTGCATGTAACTTTAATACGCACTTTCTGTAACTGAGTTTTACCAACGCACCTCTTCCTTCCTGTAGAGTTATGCAACTGTGATACCCTGCATTTTGTGACTTATCACTTTCACTGGTGCTTAATGATGGTACTGAGGCTGCAGGAATCTGCAGCTGCCAGAAACTACACACCCCAGGATGTGTAACACCCCAAGTGATGTTTAATCTTGTTCCTGTCTGGACCATAACTGTTCTTCTTCAAGACTCCTCATGTCACAGCAGAGAGACAGACAAACCCCCAGATCCCTACACAATAATGGCGTGACTGGTGAAGTGCCATCTAATTTATTTAACCGATCAATCCGTCAATCTTTGACTGTATTAAATAAAAGCAGGGAAACAAAGCATAGTACAATACTATTTTGGTTAATTTGATACAATGTGAATAATTCTGATGCTAATTACTGTACATTGCCAAACAACTTTTGAGAGATCAAATCTGAAATAAAATACTAAAAGTGTAGGGATCACAGTATGTCTTTGGATGCATATATAATATACTGTATCCTACCCGGGTAGAGTGCACCAAATATTTTCAAGAGATCCTTCGCTATATTCACCAGTTAAAACTGATATGGAAACAATGTCAAAGCACAAAAATAAGTTTCAAGGGCCCTCATTCCGAGTTGTTCGCTCGGTATTTTTCATCGCATCGCAGTGAAAATCCGCTTAGTACGCATGCGCAATGTTCGCACTGCGACTGCGCCAAGTAACTTTACTATGATGAAAGTATTTTTACTCACGGCTTTTTCTTCGCTCCGGCGATCGTAATGTGATTGACAGGAAATGGGTGTTACTGGGCGGAAACACGGCGTTTCAGGGGCGTGTGGCTGAAAACGCTACCGTTTCCGGAAAAAACGCAGGAGTGGCCGGGGAAACGGTGGGAGTGCCTGGGCGAACGCTGGGTGTGTTTGTGACGTCAACCAGGAACGACAAGCACTGAAATGATCGCACAGGCAGAGTAAGTCTGGAGCTACTCTGAAACTGCTAAGTAGTTAGTAATCGCAATATTGCGAATACATCGGTCGCAATTTTAAGAAGCTAAGATTCACTCCCAGTAGGCGGCGGCTTAGCGTGTGTAACTCTGCTAAAATCGCCTTGCGACCGATCAACTCGGAATGAGGGCCAATATTAATAGTATTTATTGTACATTAATCAACCAGTTGCTATAAAACAAGCACAAGAATAAAATGTCAGATCAGTATTTATCATATCAATAGAAATTGTTATTAAAAGATTCCTAAGGAGGGGGATTATATGCTGGAATATACTATTCCAGGGGTACTCAAACTCGGTCCTCAGGACCCCACACAGTGCATGTTTTGCAGGTAACCCAGCAGGTGCACAGGTGTATTACTTACTCACTGACACATTTTGAAAGGTCCACAGGTGGAGCTAATTATTTCACTTGCAATTCTGTGAGGAGACCTGCAAAACATGCACCTTGTGGGGTCCTGAGGACAGGCGTGCGCAGAGACTGACTGGCGGGTGCCACTCCGGACTTCCCCCCCTCCACGGCATTATAATGTTCTCTCACCTCCCCTGTCCTGGATATAAACTGCTCACCTGGGCGGCCCAGGTGAGCGGACCAGGTGAGCAGTCTATATCCAGGACAAGGGAGGTGAGAGAACACTATAATGCCGTGGAGGGGGGGAAGTCCGGAGCGGCACCCGCCAGTCAGTCTCTGCGCACGCCTGTGGTCCTGAGGACCAAGTTTGAGAACCTGTGTAGTATTGTAATACCAAACTTTGAATGTCAAGAGCAGGCATTCCCAACCGCGGTCCTCAAGGCACACTAACAGTGCAGGTTTTAGTGATATCCAGGCTTCAGCACAGATGGTTAAATCAAAATAACTGAGGTACTAATTAAGTCACCTGTGTTCAAGCCTGGATATCACTAAAGCCAGGACTGTTAGTGTGCCTTGAGGACTGATGTTGGGAAACACTGGTCTAGAGGTACATACCAACATTTGAAGATCACTGTGTCCACACCTATATCAGAGTTCAGATTAGGGGAGAAACAATTCTACTGTATGTCCCTTTTTCTTCAGGCTGGTCAAACAGTGCATATGGAAAGTTCTCTTTCCACAAATGATCGACCTCCTTAGGAATCTTTAAGATAATCTAATACAATGTACATAACAATATAAAAAGATATTGTAACTTGGAGCCGGATGTAATGAAGTCTGAGTTTGCCGGAGGTGTGGGGTCCCGGCCAAACTCAGACTTCTTTTAAAGCAGCAATCATTTACAAGCCATGGTTTACCTTGTACATGAGTGCAGCTTTAAAAAAGTCAGAGTTTGGCCGGGAACCTGCACCTCCAGACAACTTGGACTTCATTACATCCGGCCCATGATACTTAAACCACAGCTGTTGCCGTTAGCAACTCAGCCACTCTGACTTCTAAACTAAACTTTTCTGAGCTACACCAATGGTATCTATCTAAATAATAAATTTCACAAAGGCTATATGATATAGCAATAAGAGATACACATCAGTAATGCAATTCCTTTGCAATCAACAAAGTTGATCAACAATAAACAACCTTACGAGTGGAGTGTCCCGCAAAATATTAATAATATTTATATAATGAGTCCCATAATATATTTAGGTAACCTTAGAATCTACCCTGACCAGACTTTTGTCAGTGCACATACTGTAGGGGGTCTGGGACTGAGGGTCGACAGCACACAGGTCGACACACCTTAGGTCGACACCAATTGGTCGACACACCTTAGGTCGACATGGACAAAAGGTCGCCATGGACAAAAGGTCGACAGGAACAAGGTCGACATGGAAAAGGGTCGACATGAGTTTTTTATGTTTTTTGGTGTCATTTTCTTCGTAGAGTGACCGGGAACCCCAATTAGTGCACCGCGTCCCCTCGCATGGCTCGCTTCGCTCGCCATGCTTCGGGCATGGTGCCTTTGCTCCGCTACCGCTTCGCTCGGCACACTTTACCATTCCAATCGTAGTCCACGTGGATCGTTAAGTATGAAAAGGTTCAAAAAAAGAAAAAAATCCTGAAAAACTCATGTCGACCTTTTTCCATGTCGACCTTGTTCCTTTCGACCTTTTGAACACGTCGACCTCTTGTCCATGTCGACCTAAGGTGTGTCGACCAATTGGCGTCGACCTAAGGTGTGTCGACCTTTGTGCTGTCGACCTGGAGTCCGGATACCACTGTAGGATGCAGAGAGATGTTGTTGAGTGTCTGGAATTTCTGATACTGAAAGGGTTAACAGACTGCTATAATAACAGTGAGGACCAAAGGGTGCTGTTCCAAATATTAGAATACTATTGTCTGTTGAAGCTGTGGATACTTAATGCTGACAGAATCCTTTTGTACTGTCTGAATAATGACACTATTCCTGTGGCTGAGATCACAGTGAGATTGGGACTGAGGTTTGCTTTACACTGTGTGTAGGAAGATGATCCTGCTTGTTGTAATCCAATGGTAATATGTATCAGGCCAACTCCAGGATGTCTATACAGGGCTGTGCCCCATAAATATCAGAGAATGTCTGTTGGCAGCTCTATCCTCTATTTGGGTAGTGAACTATGGGGGTCATTCCGAGTTGATCGCACACTGCCGATTTTCGCAGCGCAGCAATCAGTTAAAAAATGGCAAAATTACACATGCGTATGCACCACAATGCGCACGCGCACCTTACGGATACAAACTGCATCTTTGCAGTGCAATGCTTCTAGCGACGAATCCATTCGCACAGCCGATCGCAAGGGGATTGACAGGAAGAAGGCGTTTATGGGTGTCAACTGAGCGTTTTCTGGGAGTGGTAGGGAAAACGCAGGCGTGACCAGGCGTTTGCAGGGCGGGTATCCGTCGCTGGAATCATCGCACAGAATAAGAAACTACAGGGCTGGTCTTGTTTTGCACAAAATGTTTTTGTACCGCTCGGCTGCACATGCGAACGCACACTTGCAAAGCGAAAATACACTCCCCCGTGGACGGCGACTATGCCTTTGCACGGCTGCTAAAAGTAGCTAGCGAGCGATCAACTCGGAATGAGGGCCTATGGCTCTAAGATATATGTGTGCAATTTGTCAGCAATTCTTAAAGTAAGTGGCAGTTTCTGTTATCAAAGTCTCTGTATACAGGAACTACAATGGTGAAGTTAGTGCTTTGTTGTGCTGCTTTGTGTACTTAGGGGGTCATTCCAAGTTGATCCCTCGCTGCCGTTTTTCGCAGCGCAGCAAACAGGTTACTACTGTGCATGCGTATGCACCGCAATGCACAGGCGCGTCATATGGGTACAAAGCGGATTGTTGCTGGGTGATGGATTTTACGAAGAATCCATTCGCACAGCCGATCGCAAGGTGATTGACAGAAAGAGGGCGTTTGTGGGTGGCAACTGACCGTTTTCTGGGAGTGTTTGGAAAAACGCAGGGGTGTCCAAGCGTTTTCAGGGCGGGTGTCTGACGTCAATTCCGGGACCAAAAAGACTGAAGTGATCACAAGGGCTGAGTAAGTCTAGAGCTACTCAGAAACTGCAAAAAACATTTTTCGGCCCGCTCGGCTGCACACGCTTTGCACACTTGCAAAGCGAAAATACACTCCCCCGTGGGCGGCGACTATGCATTTACACGGCTGCTAAAAGTAGCTAGCGAGTGATCAACTCGGAATGACCCCCTTAGTTAAGCACATGTTTAAGGTGGGGTGAATTAGTGCAGAAGTTAGTATGATGTCACAGATCTCTTCCATGCAGCTGCCACTACCTCTGCATTTGTACTTTTCCCTAATGCTGTCCTAGGAGGTCTCTCCACAGCTCCCCAGTTCACTGCAATGGCTGCCTTACAGGGGCGAAGGGGGCAGCAATGGCGCCGCAGCAGGATAAGGAGGAGGGGTGCCGGGCGGCCCGAAGGCGTGAACGCCGGGGGAGGGGGGGTTGGCTGCAGGGAGGCAGGACCCCCTCCCCTTTGCATCACCTGCAGGGAGCCCTGGGCCAGTAAAAGGTGCGGCCCAGAGGCGGGGGGGGGGGGGAGGAGGGAGAGGCAGATAAAGCAGCAGCCGGGGGGGAGGGAGTTAATAGCTCCATTTTCCCCACACAGGAAAGGAAGTACCTGTGTCTGTCCAGTGGCTGCTGCAATTCCAGGGATCCAGGCATGGCTTCCACAGTGACCGGAGGCAGGTCACCATCACAGCAGGGAGCAAGGGTCGGGCAGCGCTTGGCAGAGCGGCCAGAGAGGAGAAGGGAGCTTCCAGCACGATACAGAGGCCGGGAGGTCAGCATTTCTGGCCAGCAGCTGCAGGGCCCATCCGTTCGTTCCTCTTCAGAAAGGCAGCACAGGAGCAGTGAAAATGGTGCTGTGGCGCCATCTGGTGGCCGGAGGACACATAAGAAGAAACAACCAGCGGAATAAAGAAAGAAAGCAGGAAAAGCAACGGCTAGATCCGGAAGGCAGCAGCGACCAGCAGCCCTGCGAAAGGAGCAAGGGCAAGAGGGGGGTGAGTACCAGCCGGGGCAAGAAGGCATAGGAGAAAGGGGGAATGGGGCAGCCATTTTAGGCCCAAGGGGGGAGGGGCAGAGCGGGGGAACCCCTATTAACGTTGCAGCACAACGGTTGCAGAATACCCCAACACAGGCTAGGAACGTAGGAGCAGCATGCCAGGAAGGGGGAGTTATTCTCACCGACACAGCTAGCGGGGCAGGGTCACCCGAAGTGAGGGGGAGATGGGTATTCCTGGCAGAGACACAGCAATATAATAGCCCGGCTAGGCAGCCAGAGGGCACTCCTAGGCAAGGGGGTAACTGGGGACAGGGCGCAGGGAGCGCACAGGACAGGGACATTACGCTAGGGTTGCGAAACCAGCTTGCCCGCTCCCCTGCGTTTATATCCCCGCCCAGGAGAATGTACCAGCAGATACCAACGCCAGTCACAGGACAGAGCAGGGGCCACGAAACGCCGCAAGCAAGCAATCGGGAGCAAGGAGCCACATCGCAAGATTTCACATCACAATCGCAAAATTTCACATCACAAGCGCAAAATTTTACATCACAAGCACAAGATTTCGCATCACAATCGCAAGATTTCACATCACAACCACAAGCGAGAATCCAAGACAATTACAGCAGTTACAGAGACAGTGCGGTCCTCGCCATGCCCAGCGGCCCGTCAGGGCAGCATCTTGCCGCTGCAAGAACGGCGGAGAAGAATACAGCGGAGGCCGGTGCCGTGACCAGCCCGGCCAGAGAAGACGTCTCCACAGCATCACTCAGGAACGGTGAGATGAACCATGTGTTTAATATGCAGAATGTGAATGTTATGCCGTTGTATAATAGCAATACACAAAGTGTGAGGGGTGGTACTGAAAAGGGGCAGGGGGACAGGGAGGCCTGGCACGCATAGACAAGATATGCTCAAATGCTACGCCTTCAATGACACCCGGTGCACACGGGCGTTCTGCAAATTCAAGCACGCATGCACGCACTGCAGCGGAAGTCACCCGGCAAAAGACTGCTTTAGGAAAAAAGGCCGCCAGGGAGAGAGAGGGGAGAAGGTATCTGGAGCGCTTGTGCCTGTCAAAGGCAAGTAGCCCAGTGAGGCTGGAGGGTATGCAGGCATGGCTAGCCAGGTACCCCAAGCGTTTAGAAGCCCAGCGGTTGCAGGAGGGTTTTAGAGTAGGGTTCAAGATCCCAGTAAGACGGGAAGTCCTTCCGGGCGACCGCAATAGGAACCTTCATTCCATCAGGGAGCAGCCGCAGGTGGCGCGACAGAAAATTGGAAAAGAATTGGAGATGGGCAGGATAGCCGGGCCATTCGCGGCCCCCCCAATTGAAAATTTGGTAGTGTCATGGCTGGGGTTAGTTCCCAAGAAAGCACCTGGAAAGTTCAGACTTATTCAACACCTATCTTTCCCGGAGGGGGCATCGGTTAATGATGCCCTGGACGTGGAACAGTGCTCGGTGCAATATCAGTCGTTTGACCATGCGATAAAAATGGTTAGGAGGCAAGGGAAAGGGGCCTTGTTGGCGAAGCTGGACATCGAGTCAGCATTCAGGCTACTCCCCCTGCATCCGGACAGTTTTTACCTTATGGGTTTCCAGTTTGAGGGCCAATATTTCGTGGACAAATGTTTGCCTATGGGATGCGCAATATCTTGCGCGTTATTCGAAATTTTCAGCTCCTTCTTGCACTGGTGCTTGGAAGCACAGACAGGCTGTAGGGCAGTAGCGCACTACCTGGACGATTTCTTGCTGGCAGGCCCAGCTCAGTCTGGGCAGTGCGCGCAGTTGCTGCAAGAGCTCACAAAGATGCTGAACGAGTTCGGAGTCCCCATTGCGGGGGAGAAAACTGAGGGCCCAAAACAGGTCATCTCTTACCTAGGTATAGAGATCGACACAGAGAAGATGGAGTGCCGGTTGCCAACAGAAAAAATCGAAAAGTTGGAGCGAGAAATCAGTGCATGCGCCCAAGCGAAGTCAGTTACCTTGGGCCAGTTGCAGTCATTGCTAGGGTCGCTGAATTTTGCTTGTCGCGTAATCCCTATGGGGCGGATTTTCAAGCGACGTATGGAAAGGGCAACAGCGGGAGTGAGGAAGAAACATCACTTCATCCACATCAGCGGGGAATTGAAGGAAGATTTGTTAGTATGGCAGGATTTCTTAAAACAGTTTAACGGGGTACGCATGTGGCCGAGCAAGATATCGCCAAACCATGCACTGCAGCTGTTCACAGACGCAGCAGGAGCCATAGGCTTCGGAGCGTACTTGCAGGGAGAGTGGTGCGCAGAAGAATGGCCGCAAAGGTGGAAGGACAGCGGTTTGACTAAGAACTTGGCAGCTTTGGAGTTGTTTCCTATAGTGGTAGCCGTAGAGGTTTGGGGCCGCAGGCTAGAGAATAAGTTCATACAGTTTTGGTGCGACAATATGGGCGTGGTACAGGCCATAAACAGCCAATCTGCCTCGTCCGCACCGGTGATTAGGTTGCTGAGGTGGTTGGTAGCGGCATGCTTGAGGCACAACATCACATTCAGGGCAAAGCATGTGCCAGGAGTCGAGAACATTATCGCAGACGCGCTGTCACGTCAGAAATGGGAGGTGTTTAGGGCGGCAGCGCCGTTCGCGCGGGGCCAAGGTTTAACATGCCCTTCTCATCTTTGGCAGATAGCCGAGCCTGTTTGAACAAGCTGGTGGAAAGGTCCCTGGCGCCCAAGACCTGGAAGCGTACGTGGCAGCATGGGAGAAATGGCAGCAGTTCCAGGGGAACGTAAGCTCAGAGGGCCAGGCGCCCCTGCAGCAATTGTTGGAATTCTTAGGCAAGAGTAGGGAGGAGGGAGCATCAAGGGCAGTGGCAAACACCAGGCTGGCAGGGGTATCTTTCTTTTCAAAGTTGCTAGGGAAAGAGGACCTAACTAAGGCATCCGTAGTGCGCACAGTGATGAAGGGATGGGCCAGAGCGGAGATACGGAGCCCGGACTCCCGGGAGCCAGTAACCATAGAGAGGCTTAAGAGCATTATTCACATAGTGGTGAAAGTATGTAGCGGAGAGTACGAGGAAACACTGTTTAAAGCAGCGTTTATCATGGCGTTTAGCGGAGCATTTAGGGTCGGGGAGCTGGTAGCGCAGTCAAAAACGGCCACAGGAACAGGCCTGTTGGTAAAAAACGTAGCGGCCTCGCAGGGCGCGGTCTTGTGCAAAATTCACAAGTCAAAAACGGACCAGATAGGGAAGGGAAGATGGGTCCAGTTGGGCAGGCACCAGGACACAACAGTCTGTCCAATCGAGGCGGTACAAATTTTTTTGGAGGTCAGGCCAAAAGGGGGCGAGAATTTCCTTATTCATGTGGATCAGACAGCACTTACCAGGTTCCAGTTCACAGCCATATTTAAAAAATGCATCAGGGAGTTAGGCTGGAACCCGAAGAAGTTCGGAACCCACTCATTTAGGATCGGCGCGGCAACATCCGCCGCAAGCCAGGGATGCTCAGCCGAAGAGATAAAGGGGAAAGGGGGGTGGAAGTCAAACAGTTACAAATCTTACGTCAGGCCGGTGGCCAGGGCGCCGCCGCAATAGAAGGAATTGACAACTGTCCTAACACCCCCTCCCCCCCCCCCCCCCCCCCCCCGCTTCCTCTAATCTTCGCAGGGATCATCGGGAAGCGGTGTTGGATCTTCGGCCATTCATACATATTCTGGGCAGCGGCACGGGCCGCAAAAAGACCATACGGGCGCCAGCTGGGGATGAGGCGAGAAGAGGCAGCAGTTTTTTGGCTGGGCAACAGGGGCATGGTATGGGAGCAGGCCAGGGAGGCCTGGCTCAAAGCCGAGCGGGCATTGGGAAAGCCCGACGTGTTGGTGTTGCACCTTGGGGGAAACGATATCGGGAAAACAAAGTCGCTAGACCTGATCAGGCAGGCCAGGGAGGACATTGCCTGGATAAAAGGGCGGTGGAGCAACGTGCGCATAGTCTGGTCAAAAATTATCCCGCGACTAGCCTGGAGGGGGGCTAGGTCAGGGCACGGAATAGACAGAGCTAGGAAGAAAGTCAATGCGGCCATCGGTAAAGTGGTCACAGCCAACGGGGGAAGCGTTATACACCACAATGACCTTGCAGGGAGATGTGAGGGTTTTTACAGGCACGATGGGGTGCACCTGTCGGACATAGGCCTTGATATCTTCAACAATGCGTTGCAGGATGCGTTGGAGGGTTTGCGGTGGTAGCGCAGGGTGGGGCTTCGGTCCGCAGGTCGCTGGGACCTCGTGTGGCGGGGAAGGAGCGGTGCACAAGGCATGGTAAGGGGGGATTGTCAGAATGCCTCGCATAAGTCACCAATTAGTAGGCCGTACGCCTGGTTCCAGCTAAATGCGGCAGGGGCCATACGGGTTGCGCGCCGTGGTAGGGTGTTATGCGCATGGTAGCTGGTCCCCCAGCGCAGGGGGCGTGGTCCGTCGGCCCAAAAGGGCGGGCCGGGTACGCCTCAGGCGGGGAGGGGGCGTGGCCGTTGCCGGTAAGGCACGCCCCAGGCGTTTCTCTAAACAGCGGGAGAGCCGTGCACCGCTTCCTCTCCTTTTTACCCTTAAATGGTGTGTTTTTGGTATTAGGTGGAAATAAAGCTGTGACCATTTATTCTTTGCACAAAATTACAAGTCTCGTCTCCAGTTATTTGATTAGAGCAAGCCGGCGGGGCACCAGAAGGTCACCCTCTCCATCCTTACAGGGGCGAAGGGGGCAGCAATGGCGCCGCAGCAGGATAAGGAGGAGGGGTGCCGGGCTGCCCGAAGGCGTGAACGCCAGGGGAGGGGGGGTTGGCTGCAGGGAGGCAGGACCCCCTCCCCTTTGCATCACCTGCAGGGAGCCCTGGGCCAGTAAAAGGTGCGGCCCAGAGGCGGGGGGGGGGGGGAAGAGGAGGGAGAGGCAGATAAAGCAGCAGCCGGGGGGGAGGGAGTTAATAGCTCCATTTTCCCCACACAGGAAAGGAAGCCCACCCACCCGCCCTGAGTTGGCAAGGAACAGGGTTGGTAGTAGCTAGGACAGGGGTATGGGCCAAGGGAGCGCAGGACTTAGGCAGCTTTTTTGTTTGTTTCATCACTTGCTTACAAATGACACGTTGTGAAAAGTTATTACGGTGTTTTGTTTTATCGCAATAAACATGGTTTGGTGTAAATCGTTTGTATTTTCTTGTCACAGCGGGTTGCGGGGAAGGAGCGGTGCACAAGGCATGGTAAGGGGGGATTGTCAGAATGCCTCGCATAAGTCACCAATTAGTAGGCCGTACGCCTGGTTCCAGCTAAATGCGGCAGGGGCCATACGGGTTGCGCGCCGTGGTAGGGTGTTATGCGCATGGTAGCTGGTCCCCCAGCGCAGGGGGCGTGGTCCGTCGGCCCGCAAGGGCGGGCCGGGTACGCCTCAGGCGGGGAGGGGGCGTGGCCGTTGCCGGTAAGGCACGCCCCAGGCGTTTCTCTAAACAGCGGGAGAGCCGTGCACCGCTTCCTCTCCTTTTTACCCTGCAATGGTGTGTTTTTGGTATTAGGTGGAAATAAAGCTGTGACCATTTATTCTTTACACAAAATTACAAGTCTCGTCTCCAGTTATTTGATTAGAGCAAGCCGGCGGGGCACCAGAAGGTCACCCTCTCCATCATTACAGCTTCTGCCCTACACTGACTGTCCAGCATTTATCACCACTGCCGTCCAGCATCTGCAGCTACCTCCATCCTCAATACAGTACGCAGCCCACTTATGTCAAGTCTCTGTACTGCACTGCCCAGTGCTTCTCACTGCTGCAGCAGTACAGAAATCCAGATGATAAATGGCAGCTGGAGTGAGTATGGTTAGGAGTGAGTCAGGGGCGTTTTAAGAGAGGAGGAGGCCCATGTGCAGCCTTCTGCTTCAGGGGCCCCCTCCTCTCTGACTGATGAACAGGTATTTTAATACTTACCTCTCCTGGGTCCCCCGGCGGTGCCATCCCTCTCCGCAGCGCAATAGAGTCTGAGAACAGACTCTATTGCGCATGCGCAAACCTCCGGGAACACGGCGCGGCGGCCATTTTCCTGAAGATTTTGCTAATGTGCATGCGCGAAACTCCGGAATAATGGCCGCCGTGTCATCTTTCCGGAGTTTTCAGCAAGCGCAATAGAGTTTGTTCCCCCTAGTGTTCAAACTCTATTACGCTGCTGAGAAGGGATGGCTCCGACGGGGGACTCCAGAGAGGTAAGTATTAAACAAATGGGTGCAGTGTGTGCGGGGTGGGCCCCCCAGGACCCTGGGGGCCCGTGTGCCTCGCACACACTGCACCCATTATAGATACGCCAATGGAGTGAGTATGTCAAACTAACAGTGGGGGTCATTCAGACCTGATCGCTCGCTAGGGTTTTTTTTGCACTGCTGCGAGCAGATAGTCGCCGCCCATAGGGGAGTGTATTTTTGCTTTGCAAGTGTGCGAATGCATGTGCAGCCGACCAGTACATAACAGTTTTGTGCAGTTTCTGAGTAGCCCAGGACTTAGTCGCTGCGATCACTTCAGCCTGTCCAGGATGGGAATTGACGTCAGACACCCGCCCTGCGAATACTTGGACACACCTGCGTTTTTCCTACCACTCCCAGAAAACGGTCAGTTGACACCCAGAAACGCCTTCTTCCTGTCAATCTCCTTGCGATCGGCTGTGCGAATGGATTCTTCGTACAATCCATTGCCCAGCAACGATCCGCTTTGTAGCTGTACGACGTACCTGCGGATTGCTGTGCATATGCATGTGCAGTCCTGACCTGATTGCAGCGCAGGGGAAAATCCTAGCACGCGATCAGGTCTGAATGACCCCCAATATCACTGCCAGGATCCTAACTAGGGTGTAATACTACATAGAGCATTTTTACTGGCAGGTATTATACTTTGACACATGCTGCTTACTGGGATGTTAAAACAGTTATAACACCCGTATGTTTTCAATGCTGGAATTGTCAGGTTGACATACAGTACTCACTGTCCACATAGTACTGTACTGAACCAGTCTTCTCTTTTCTTCAGCACTGTTTCAGCACACACTGACAGATTTTCAGTAGAAAGAAGATGTGGGAAATATTTCTCTCAGTGGAATAAGTTTAGAATGGAAAATGTAGTATGCAATTTAATTTTATAAATTGATTTAAGATAAATTAAATGCTTGCGGGAGCTTTTATATAATCAATAGGTCATTTCCCCATTAACTACGTAAAGGAGATCTACTGTACTGTAAGTTACAGAGGGGAAAAGGTAGGTACAGAGGCATCAAGAGGGGTGGAGACATCTGGTGTGCACTCTGCACTATCCCTCCCTCCCCCCCGTGCCGGAGGTGGGTCTGCCTGAAATGGGTGTGGCATAACAAAGTGGTCATGGCCTCACAGTGGTCTCCATTTCTTCACTCTGGGGGGCGTGTCCAACACCCCAGAGATGCTGGTTGCCCCCGGCGACTGTGCTGAGTGCAGGGCCGGCTCTTCATCTGTGAGAGGAGCCGAGTGCTGCAGGTGAATATCACACTGCAGCATTTGGCTCCTGTCACTGCAGAAGAGTCAGTACTTTGGTGTCACCCCTTCCAAGGGTGACACCCGAGTGTGGGCCGCACCCCTTGCATCTGTCTTGTGACACCACTTGGTAGGTATCAAGAGACTTGTAGTGTAAAAAAATAAAGCAGCCAGTATGTATCATGCACAGAAACAATATAATCCACCCAAATATAAATCTCTCTGCACAGGTTACATCTGTACAATATGGTTTTGCCCATTAGTGGGCTTTTTGGTTTGATAACAAACCTGATTATCCCCCATTGTGCATGAATTTGCATTAAGCATACTGTGGAAACAGGCACTCACAAGCAGTGCTGTAATTAGACATTTTAGCGCTGTGTGCAAGAAACCGCATCGACGCCCCCCCCACACACACACATAAATAAGGGCCAGTGTGCGCCTAAGGTGCACGCAAAAAATATAGGAGCGTGGCTTCATGGGGAAGGGGTTGTTATTTTTTTTTTTACACATTAAGCAGACAGAGTGCCCTTTTTTTTACACATTAGGCAGGCAGAGTCCCCTATTTAAAAAAAACAAAACATTGTGGCAGGCAATCCCCCTATTTGCACATTGTAGCAGGCTGTCCTCATTTTTTTTTTTAAAACATTATGGCAGGCAATCCCCCTATTTGCACATTGTAGCAGGCTGTCCTCATTTTTTTTTTTTTTTTAATTATGGCAGGCAGTCTCCATTTAAAAAAAAACCCATTATGGCAGGCAGTCCCCGTTGTTTTTTGTTGTTGTTTTTTTTACACATTATGAGAGCAGTCTCCTTTTTTATGAGAGGGGGGTGGGGAAGAGAGAGAGAGATAGAGACTCACCTGTGACCTGGCATCCATCTGCTGTGTTAATTCGGCAGGCTGGCTGTTGAGAGAGGCAGAGACCCGGGAGCTGATTGAAGCGCTCCCGTGTCCCCTGCAGAGGCGGTGAGAGGAGACAGGCGCTGGCAGGACTCAGAGCACGGCGCTCAGAGTCCCATCAGATGTGGCGGCTCCGGCGGACGGCAGATGACGGGAGACAGGCGGCACTGTGGTTATGCTGGGGGGAATGCGGAGCTCACAGGACATCAGCGGCGGCGGCTCTGGCGGGCGGCAGATGACGGGAGACAGGCGGCACTGTGGCTATGCTGGGGGGAACGCGGAGCTCACATGACTTCAGCGGCGGCGGCTCCTGCAGCAGCAGATGACAGGCGGCAGCGCTGTAGTGTGTAGTGACAGTAGCTGTGACCGTGGCGGGGGGGGATTTGGGGTCGGTTTGGGTGCTGCAATGGTGCGCCTTCAGTGCAAGTGCGCTGTGGGCAAGGCACCATCGGCACACACCTAGTTACGGCCCTGCTCACAAGTACTGGTAATATAAAGTTATACATATATTGATGGTATCTACACTTACACCCAAAGCATTAGGACTGAGGTGTGATAGGGCATCCTGATTTAGGAAATTTCACTGGGGGCATGTTCACACAAATAAGGACCAAGCAGGCCAACACATAAGCAATGTGTACAGATAGCATTGGCTAGGAGAAGTCTATGGCCTTCTTTCCATATTCTGCTCTTAGTGTCCTCCACAGTGCGCATGTCATAAACCCAGAAGTCTATCATTGCAAAGGACATTGATTTTAATCACAAATGTGTTGGCAGAGTGTTGCGGTGTCGGATAGGGATGTTAGTCCACACAACGGCACTTAACCAGGATGATTGGTTTATTCAGATAACAGAGATAACAGTTTGTAGTATATAGAAGATGTTCTGCAGCAGCAGGAACTCACAGTATACATGTGACGCAGTACAGCGGTGACTCAGAGATTTAGTACACACAGGATGCGGCTGTACACACTCAGGGTGCAGCTGTGGGGTAGACAAGGTCACACACTGAGGAGAGCAGATGCTGCATGTCAGCAGGGGCGGATCCAGAACAAAACGACAGGGGGGCACCACGATAGGGAAAGGCGGGGGGGGGGGGGGTCTTTTGTGCGAACTCCTGGGATGGTGGGTGTGGCCTCACAGGGAATTCTGTACTACAAGCCACAACCTTATTTCATCACGCTGGGGGCATGGAGTACAGGCTTCTCCATGTCACTGTGCCAGCAGAGCCGGATTAAGACCATGGGGGGCCCGGGGCACTTAAGACAGTATGGCCCCTAATAAAGAGAAGGTATATATATATACATATACACACACACACACACACACACACACACACACACATATATATATATATATATATATATATATATATATATATATGTATATACATATACACACACACACACATATATATATATATATATATCCCTCCAACGGCGGCACTCCGAACGTATTAATAAAGCTCAGAAAAACTGCATGACTGTGCAACGTTTCAGCTCATTCATTGAGCTTTTTTCAAGCAGGTAACATGATATAAAATAACTCACCTCGTTTAAATACCCTCCACCAATGCACTAATAGGACGCCGGTCCCTGTTTCCAATCAAACCATACAGCAGCTTAATAAAACTGAAACTTCCTCCCCAAGTAGCACACGCAGACCTCCTGCCCTGCACTCCCGTCCCCACTGCAGCACAGCGGCCACACAGACAGGACAGCTGAGCTGAGCGACGGCTCAGCTGTCCAATAATGTATGAATGAAGCAGCCTGCCGCTCAGTCATTGGCTGGGCACGCAGGCTGCTTCATTCATACATTATTGGACAGCTGAGCCGTCGCTCAGCTCAGCTGTCCTGTCTGTGCGGCCGCCGCTGTAGTGTGGACGGGAGCCGGGGAGCGCAGCACCTCAGATCGGATCGTAAGAGAGATCCGATCTGTGGTGTGGCAGGGGGAATCGGCGTACATAGTGATCCTAAATGACAGGGGGGGCACGTGCCTGAGTGCCCCCCCCTCCCCGACTGAATCCGCCATTGCATGTCAGTGTAGTTGTTTCTCCCAGGAAGAACTCTCTCAGACTATGCAGTAAGCACCCCCTCCTGCACTGAGCTAACACTAGGAGGGAAAACACTAGAGCAGGGAAGCTGCCGCTAGTGCTGGGAACGGAGACAGACAGCAGAGTGATCCACTGTCTAACAAAATGTATGTATGATGGTGAAGCAGACACACATATGTGATAGACACACATGTAGGAAGGAATGTATTTAGATACAGATGCACATAAGGGTGAATACACACTTTTTTTACGTGCATGTTTCTTTTGAGCAATGTACATCTGATTACTGCCCATCTGCCCTGGTCTTGTAGGAGATCTAAGTCCACATTTTGCTTGTTGACTACATAGAATTATAAACATATTTATTTGAGGAACATTGATAATGAAACCTGATGACATCATCTCTTTACATTCCCAATATATTTATAATTGCTGTCATGAGATGTACAAAGGTCGCCATGATATAGCCAATTATTTCAAGAATACTATTTAAAATAATTCTTTACAAATTTGTTTCATAAAGCCCTGCATGTAACAAGAGAGGTGATGATAAATTGCTCCCAGCCACCCTGTAGACAGGTTTACAGAAAAAAGTATGTTGAATAATAAAGTGATTACCAAAACTCATCCTAAGACTGTTGGAAGAAAAAGCTATTTTACAGCATCCGGATTCCTGCCAAAGTCTGCTCTTGTTTAATGTATGGTGTCACTGCAATAGCTTCTTACCCGCAAGCATGTACTAATAGGTTATATGTCTCTCTGCACCGGAATACTTGGATAACACTACTTAAGCTCATGAGAATGAGTTCCTCTTTGCTAAAGCATTCATTCCAAAAATTACACACCGAGAAGCTGCCTTTAGGGTTCATACAGTATTACCCAGCTTAAATTTACTGAGTTTAAAACTTGCTTTGCTATACTTATACTTACTGTACTACTAATTCCAGCCATATAAGATGACAAAAAGACCAAAAGCCATTAAGAAAGAATTGCAGCACATGATGTAAACAATGCCAACCTTTGAAAACTATCCTATGCTTTGTGTAGGCTTAATTACTAGTGTTACATGTGCTCCATTCTCATATAATAATACTAGCTGAATACCCGTGCTTCGCTTCCGGAATTTCAAGTTTAATCACAAAGAGATGAAAAGAGCTGGTATTTAAGCAAATGTAATACTGCTTTTACATTTTTTTTACATATAAAACACAAAACTACACATAAAACAATTGTGATATATGAATAAGATCAACAAATGACTAAAATGCAATTAATAATAGACAACAAAACAATAAACAGATTTTATTATATGGGAATCTGTAGTCTCTGTGTCTTATTTTCTGGACAATGGGATATACACTTCTCAAAAAAATAAAGGGAACACTTAAACAACACAATGTAACTCCAAGTCAATCACACTTCTGTGAAATCAAACTGTCCACTTAGGAAGCAACACTGATTGACAATCAATTTCACATGCTGTCGTGCAAATGGAATAGACAACAGGTGGAAATTATAGGCAACTAGCAAGACACCCCCAATAAAGGAGTTGTTCTGCAGGTGGTGACCACAGACAACTTCTCAGCTCCTATGCTTTCTGGCTGATGTTTTGGTCACTTTTGAAAGCTGGCGGTGCTTTCACTCTAGTGGTAGCATGAGACGGAGTCTACAACCCACACAAGTGGCTCAGGTAATGCAGGTCATCCAGGATGGCATATCAATGCGAGCTGTGGCAAGAAGGTTTGCTGAGTCTGTCAGCATAGTGTCCAGAGCATGGAGGCGCTACAAGGAGGCAGGCCAGTACATCAGGAGATGTGGAGGAGGCCGTAGGCGGGCAACAACCCAGCAGCAGGACCACTACCTCCGCCATTGTGCAAGGAGGAACAGGAGGAACACTGCCAGAGCCCTGCAAAATGACCTCCAGCAAGCCACAAATGTACATGTGTCCCAGTTCAGTTGCCATTCCGCATCAGTATTATTCTAAGCTACTGTGCACATCATATGAATTCCTAGTTCAGCTGTTATTCCTTCTTTTTAGCCGCAGTAACACTACACATATAAAAAAATCTTTGTGATTGCACCTTCTGAGCCTTGAATGGTCCAATTATGAGTAACATGTGGCTATTTATTATCGTATGTAACATAGCAATCAAAGAATAAACTATGTTCTAATTTTCATCACTTTTTTTTTCCGTGGACTCTCATTTATGATCCAGGGGCACAATACCACTACAGTGGGATTTGATGTCTCCTGCCTAACATAGAAAGCAGATCCACACTGCAGTCTTGTGACAAAAACAGTCACCCTCTCCTACATAGGTGCACTCTCATTGGAGTCTGACCCACTCTCTCTACTATCAAACCACACTGCTAATGCCCGATCTCGTTCGATCTTGGAAGCGAAACAGTGTTGGGCTGGGCCAGTACCTGAAGAGGAGACTCACAGGGAATACCCAGTGTTGTAGAGCTTCAATCATTTCATATGATGTGTGGTATGTGACTTCAACAGCATCATCACCACTTGCTCCTGCATTTCCATCTACTTCTCTTTAGGGAAGGTACATATTCCAGGTTGGAGAACCAAAGTTGGTCCTCCAAGGATATATACAGCCAGAGGTTACTAGTATACTCTGTGCAGTTGTGTAATAAACAGCAAGAACCTTGTACTGTCCTGTCAATGATAATAATTTTCTTTGATTATGACAGACTTATGACTTAATTGACCAAATCGGTCCTATCAATACAGATTGCCTGTACTGGTCGGGTGAAATGGGTGTATAACTTTGTGGTGTCTCATCCATTTCTATCTCATTTTCTGAGGCAGGACCAGAACATTTTATTATATATTTTTCTAATCTAACCCTGTATGCGTAAAACTTACCTTGGATCATTTATATTCTTGACAATGGGCAATTATATTGATCTTAATGAATATTTCAATAAAATTATGTTTTATCAGCACTTTGAATAATTAATTTGAGAATCACTATAAGTGATTACAATTAGATAAGAGTGCGCCCACACAAGAGCCTTCTTTCTTCTCCCCCTCCTTACATTTGCAGAGAACACCAAGATTGGCAAATTCACCACTGGCACCCTGTGCTCTTCACAGATGAAAGCAGGTTCTCACTGAGCACATGTGACAGACGTGACAGAGTCTGGAGACGCCAAGGAGAACGTTCTGCTGCCTGCAACATCCTCCAGCATGACCGGTTTGGCAGTGGGTCAGTAATGGTGTGGGGTGGCATTTCTTTGGGGGGCCGCACAGCACTCCATGTGCTCGCCAGAGGTAGCCTGACTGCCATTAGGTACCGAGATGAGATCCTCAGACCCCTTGTGAGACCATATGCTGGTGCGGATGGCCCTGGTTTCCTCCTAATGCAAGACAATGCTAGACCTCATGTGGCTTGAGTGTGTCAGCAGTTCCTGCAAGACGAAGGCATTGATGCTATGGACTGGCCCGCCCGTTCCCCTGACCTGAATCCAATTGAGCACATCTGGGACATCATGTCTCGCTCCATCCACCAACGCCACGTTGCACCACAGACTGTCCAGGAGTTGGCGGATGCTTTAGTCCAGGTCTGGGAGGAGATCCTTCAGGAGACCATCCACCACCTCATCAGGAGCATGCCCAGGCGATGTACGGAGGTCATACAGGCACGTGGAGGCCACACACACTACTGAGCCTCATTTTGACTTGTTTTAAGGACATTACATCAAAGTTGGATCAGCCTGTAGTGTGTTTTTCCACTTTAATTTTGAGTGTGACTCCAAATCCAGACCTCCATGGGTTAATAAATTTGATTTCCATTGATAATTTTTGTGTGATTTTGTTGTCAGCACATTCAACTATGTAAAGAACAAAGTATTTAATAAGAATACAGGTTGAGTATCCCATATCCAAATATTCCGAAATACGGAATTTTTTGAGTGAGATAGTGAAACCGTTGTTTTCTGATTGCTCAGTGTACACAAACTTTGTTTAATAAACAGTTATTAAAAATATTGTATTAAATGACCTTCAGTCTGTATGTATAAGGTGTATATGAAACATAAATGAAATGTGTGAATGTACACACACTTTGTTTAATGCACAAAGTTATTAAAAATATTGGCTAAAATGACCTTCCTGCTGTGTGTATAAGGTGTACATGAAACATAAATGAATTCTGTGCTTAGACTTAGGTTCCATCACCATGATCTCTCATTATGGTATGCAATTATTCCACAATACGGAAAAATCCGATATCCAAAATACTTCTGGTCCCAAGCATTTTGGATAAGGGATACTCAACTTGTATTTCATTCATTCAGATCTAGGATGTGTTATTTTAGTGTTCCCTTTATTTTATTGAGCAGTGTACCTAATACCTAATGTTAACTGTTTAGTTTACCACAGAAAATCAGCAATTAGACTTACAACAGGACATGCTCCGCCCACCGCTGCCAATCTTTGGAAGGCCGCAGCTCCGGGTGGGCCTTCCCCGGATTGATGCTGTCAAAAGACTGGCGCTGAGGAGAATAATCCGCCTCCTTCTCTGCCCCGTCCACCTCTGATGCTGCCCTAGGTCTCCTTGCTGTTACGATTCCTGTACTCCAGACTGGAGAAGATCTTATGGCAGAGATCTGAGTACAGGAATGAAATACAGGTTGTGGGAGCTGGAGAGCCTAGTAACCCCTGGCGCCCTAACTCCGTTGTCTCGCCCGTGTTATCAGAAATCCCCTGCGAGACTATGGTTGCTTGAGCCCATGGCAGCCGCGTTCGAAGGGCGGATTATGTCTGCCCAACCCCGATGCCCCCGCAGGTCTTAATGGGAGACAAGGGGAAGTCCGAGACAGGGAGATAACAAGGGGCCCTCTGACTAAGCAACCAAGCCAGGGGTTACAAGCTAACTTAACTAAATCAAAAGGTATGTGCGGACTAGCCGCCAGGGAAAAGGACAACCAAGGATCCACGGATCCGACACTCCTATCCGGCACCGCTGGACACCAGAGTGGATCTTGTGGAAGCGGAATCCTCCGCAAAGCACCAGAACTCAAAATAAACACAATAATAAATAGTAGCGGACAAGCCGCAACACACGGCTGCGCCGCGACTCACGAACACCACCAGATGTTAAAGGTGCTCGGTCAGACTCCAGGAACAGATGGTAACTTCCGAGTACTGGATCACTGAGAACAGGAACAAACGAACAGACCGGGACTGGGAACTCTCTCTGCAGCAGAATCAGGCAAACAGGAAGCTATCACCGGCGTCTGTGAGGAGTCCTGGGAGTGCTTTTAACAGAGAGTCTTCCAATCAGCTGTTTGGAGGCTGATTGGATTAAATGCCATGCAGCTGACAAGCTGCATGGCCAGGGAAACAGATGAGTGATAATTACAACATGCCGTGCAGCTGCATGCTACACAGCCAGGAAACCAGTGATGATATAAACTTAGACCCAGCAACGGGGAACACGATCCGACAGTGGCGTCCCCGTTGCTAGGCGCCGGCCGCACTGACGAGCGGACCCTCGGCGCCTAACAGTACCCCCCCCCTTGAGGAGGGGTCAAGGAACCCCTAAATCCGGGTTTCTGAGGAAATTCTTGAAAAAATGCCCTTTTGAGCCTTGGGGCATGAAGGTCCTCATCTAGGACCCACGACCTTTCCTCAGGACCATAACCTCTCCAATGCACCAAAAAATAAAGCCGACCCTGGGACAGCTTGGAATCGAGAACCTTCTCAACCACGAACTCCTGCTGACCCTGTACATTAACTGGTGATCTCCCCTGAGGTTTTTTACGAGGAAATCTGCTAGATGAAACATATGGTTTGAGCAAAGAGCAATGGAAGGTATTTCCGATTCGTAACGTTTTTGGTAGCTGTAACCGGAAAGCAACTGGATTGACTTTTTTGATAATGAGAAATGGTCCAATAAATCTAGGACCCAATCTGGCTGAGGTTTGTCGAAGCTTGATATTGCGAGTCGACAGCCACACCCTGTCTCCTACTCTAAAAGTGCACGGCCGCCGGAACCTGTCCGAAAAATCTTTTTCCTTGAAAGCTGCTTTTCTGAGAGCTATGTGCACTTTTTTCCAAATAAGTTTAAGATGAGAGGTCAGGGCCAGAGAGGAGACAGAGGAATGTTGGAAAAATGAATTAGCTCTGGGGTGGAAACCAAAAACTGCAAAAAATGGAGACACATTGGTAGAGGAATGACAGGCATTATTATAAGCAAACTCTGCCAATGGAAGAAACTCAGACCAGTCATTTTGGAGTTTGGCCGAGTACAAACGCAAATATTGTTTTAAGGATTGGTTCACTCGCTCAGTCTGTCCATTTGATTGTGGATGATAACCGGAGGTTAATGATAATTTCATTTTTAACGAAGCACAAAAAGACTTCCAAAACTGTGCAATGAATTGTGGACCCCTGTCAGAAACAATATCAGTGGGTAACCCATGGAGTCTGAAAACATGACGGAGGAACAAGACTGCCAATCCCTGGGCAGATGGCAATCGGGGAAGACCAATAAAATGAGCCATCTTACTAAAACGGTCCACTACCACCCATATGACTGTGCATCCAGCTGACAGAGGGAGATCCACCACAAAATCCATGGAGATATGCGACCATGGTCTAAGAGGAACATTCAATGGCATAAGTTGACCAATAGGCAAAGAACGGGGAACTTTATGCTGTGCACAGACCTGACACGAAAAAACAAACTCTTTAATGTCTTTAGAAAGACCAGGCCACCACACTGCGCGGGATACCAATTCAAAAGTTTTAGCGACTCCCAGATGCCCTGCAACTTTGCTATCATGAAATTCCTCCAAAACAGTTGCTCTCAAAAACTCAGGAACAAAAAGACGACCAGCAGGAGTATTTCCCGGAGCTTGATGTTGAAGCAGCTTCAATTGAGAAAAAACATCCTGTGTGAGACCTGCCTGAATGACTGAAGGCGGAAGTATGAGAGTAACAGGACTGTTGTCTTGAGCTGGAAGAAAACTGCGTGAGAGGGCATCTGCCTTGGTATTCTTGGAACCAGGTCTGAAGGTGATAATGAATTTGAAACGAGTGAAAAATAAAGCCCAACGAGCCTGTCGGGCATTCAGTCGCTTAGCTGATTCAATGTATTGAAGATTTTTGTGATCTGTCAAAACAGAAATGGTATGGGTCGCTCCTTCAAGCCAATGTCTCCACTCCTCAAAAGCCCATTTAATAGCCAGCAACTCCCGATTACCAACATCGTAGTTGGATTCAGCAGATGAGAATTTCCTGGACATAAAGGCACAAGGATGTAACTCAAGGGAATCTGGATCCTTCTGAGAAAGGATAGCCCCTACACCAACCTCCGAGGCATCTACCTCAATGATGAAAGGCAATTCTGGGTTGGGATGTCTAAGGACAGGGGCTGAGACAAAGGCTTGTTTCAAGGCCTGAAAAGATACTTTAGCTTCACATGACCAATTGGTAGGATCTGCTCCCTTCTTAGTGAGTGCCACAATGGGAGCAACTATGTCAGAGAAAGAGTGAATAAACCTTCTGTAGTAGTTCGCAAACCCTAAAAAGCGCTGAATTGCTTTTAAGTTGGTGGGTTGCGCCCAACTCAGGATGGCTTGGAGCTTCTTAGGTTCCATTCGGAATCCCCGAGGGGAAATAATGTACCCTAAAAAGGATACCTCCGTGACGTGAAATTCACACTTCTCCGGTTTGGCATACAAGTGATTTTCACGTAATTTCTTAAGTACCTGACGCACCTGGGTAACATGTTGTTCTATAGAGTCAGAAAAAATCAAAATGTCGTCTAAATAGACCACAACGAATCTTCCCAGAAACTCACGGAGCACATCATTAATGAGATCCTGAAAGACTGCCGGAGCGTTAGATAGGCCGAAAGGCATGACCAGATACTCATAGTGACCTGATTGAGTACTGAATGCCGTTTTCCACTCATCCCCCGATCTGATTCTAATGAGATTATATGCTCCTCTCAGGTCAATCTTGGAAAAAATAACAGCCGAACGTAGCTGATCAAAGAGGACAGAGATCAGAGGCAGAGGGTAAGTATTCTTTACTGAGATTTTATTCAGGGCTCGAAAGTCAATGCAGGGTCTGAGGGAACCATCCTTCTTCTCTACGAAGAAAAAACCTGCACTTAAAGGGGATTTAGATGGCCTGATAAACCCTTTCTCAAGACTTTCTTTCACATACTCATTCATGGCCACAGTTTCAGGACCAGACAATGCATATAACCTTCCTTTAGGCAACGTGGCACCAGGAATTAACTCAATGGTACAATCATAAGGCCTATGGGGAGGCAAAATATCCGCATTGCCCTTGGAAAACACATCCAAAAAATCTTGGTACTCTCCAGGAATATGTGCGGGCCTGGCAGCAGCTACTCGGATAGGAAGTGTAATACATTCTTTATCACAGATGGTACTCCATTGTAGAATCTCCCCAGACTGCCAATCTATGATGGGATTATGAAAGGCCAGCCAAGGGTGATCCAGAACCACAGGAACTGCTGGACAAAGGGTAAGAAAAAACTCAATCTTTTCAGAATGTAGAGCTCCCACCGAGAGCAAAACAGGAGGTGTACATAGAGAAATAACCCCATTGGATAAGGGACTCCCATCTAAACCATGCATGGTGATACACCTACTTAAGGTTAACTGAGGAATACCTAAGGCCTTGGCCCATGTTAAGTCCATAAAGTTTCCTGCAGCTCCACTGTCCACAAAAGCAGAGACCGAGGAACAGAGGCTGTCATAAGAAACTTTAGCAGGAACCAATAGTGAATTATTTGAGGAGATGAGCTGTAGACCAAAGTGAACCCCCTCACTATTCACTTGGTCAGGAAGTTTCCCGACTTGTTTGGGCAACTACGGGCAAAATGTCCCTTACCTCCGCAGTACAAACACAGACCAGAATTTTGCCTCCTGGTTCTTTCTTCCGGAGACAATTTGGAGAGACCAATCTGCATAGGCTCCTCCATGTCTATCGGAACGGAAGAAACACAGGGAAAAGAAACTACAGATGCCCCTTTCTCAGTCCTCCGCTCTCTGAGCCGACGATCTATTTTAATAGAGAGCTCCATGAGTTTATCAAGGTTCTCAGGAGCGGGATACTGAAGGAGGCTGTCTTTTATAGATTCAGATAAGCCGAGGCGAAACTGACTGCGCAGGGCAGGATCATTCCAGCCACAGTCGTTCGACCAACGGCGAAACTCCGTACAATAATTCTCTGCAGGATTCCTACCCTGTCTTAGAGCACGCAACTGACTTTCTGCGGATGCCTCTCTATCAGGGTCGTCATACAATAGCCCTAAAGATTTCAAAAAAGCGTCTACAGACGATAAGGCCGGATCGTCTGTCTTTAAACCAAAAGCCCAGGTCTGAGGATCCCCCTGAAGCAGAGAAATTATAATTCCAACCCGCTGAGCCTCCGTACCTGAGGAAACTGGTCTTAAACGAAAATACAGTTTACAAGACTCTTTAAAATTAAAAAACTGTTTTCTATCCCCAGAAAAACGGTCAGGCAGATGCATTTTTGGTTCAGGGATGACCCTCGGGGAAGTCCGTAACAGATCTTCCTGTGAGCTCACCCGGAGGGACAGATCCTGAACCATCTGGGTAAGTTCCTGAATCTGACTAACCAAAAACTGGCCAGGATTTGGCCCAACACCGGTGGGATTCATGAGGCCGACAAAATTCTCCCTACTGGATAAGTGAAAAAAAATTAACTCCTGTTGAAATTTTTTCTTTTGTCTGGCCGGTGATAATGTTACGATTCCTGTACTCCAGACTGGAGAAGATCTTATGGCAGAGATCTGAGTACAGGAACCATATACAGGTTGTGGGAGCTGGAGAGCCTAGTAACCCCTGGCGCCCTAACTCCGTTGTCTCGCCCGTGTTATCAGAAATCCCCTGCGAGACTATGGTTGCTTGAGCCCATGGCAGCCGCGTTCGAAGGGCGGATTATGTCTGCCCAACCCCGATGCCCCCGCAGGTCTTAATGGGAGACAAGGGGAAGTCCGAGACAGGGAGATAACAAGGGGCCCTCTGACTAAGCAACCAAGCCAGGGGTTACAAGCTAACTTAACTAAATCAAAAGGTATGTGCGGACTAGCCGCCAGGGAAAAGGACAACCAAGGATCCACGGATCCGACACTCCTATCCGGCACCGCTGGACACCAGAGTGGATCTTGTGGAAGCGGAATCCTCCGCAAAGCACCAGAACTCAAAATAAACACAATAATAAATAGTAGCGGACAAGCCGCAACACACGGCTGCGCCGCGACTCACGAACACCACCAGATGTTAAAGGTGCTCGGTCAGACTCCAGGAACAGATGGTAACTTCCGAGTACTGGATCACTGAGAACAGGAACAAACGAACAGACCGGGACTGGGAACTCTCTCTGCAGCAGAATCAGGCAAACAGGAAGCTATCACCGGCGTCTGTGAGGAGTCCTGGGAGTGCTTTTAACAGAGAGTCTTCCAATCAGCTGTTTGGAGGCTGATTGGATTAAATGCCATGCAGCTGACAAGCTGCATGGCCAGGGAAACAGATGAGTGATAATTACAACATGCCGTGCAGCTGCATGCTACACAGCCAGGAAACCAGTGATGATATAAACTTAGACCCAGCAACGGGGAACACGATCCGACAGTGGCGTCCCCGTTGCTAGGCGCCGGCCGCACTGACGAGCGGACCCTCGGCGCCTAACACTTGCTTAGTTTCTCACTCTCTTTAAGGCTCCTCCTTTGAGGTAAAAAGGTAAAGATTTTCACACAACATTTAAGGTCACTGGGAGAGCTATCAGCAAGGGCGTATCTACAATAGGTGCCAGGGGTGCAGCAGCTATGGGGCCCAGAGCTGAGAGTGGCCCGCCTTGCCTGTCACAGTTACATGTGTTATATACAGGTGCGTAGCTACCATAGGTGCAGGGAGTGCAGTTGCTATGGGGCCCAGAGCTTAGAGGTTTCGTTATCATTATTAGCTGTACTGTGTCCAACCTGCACTGTATCCGAGCTGCAGTGTGTGTCCCACACTGTAAACTGCATTGAATCCAACCTGCACTGTATCTTGTTGAGAAACAGCATTCAATAGATTCAGACTTGATGTGTTACTCAGGAGGGAGAGCAGGTGGAGCTGTCGTATATATGTTTTGTGTTTTACAGTCTGTGATGTATGTCTTACACTTGTTTGTTCCTGTATTCTGAAGGTTACATGAAGGAGAGAGATGGAGCATGCATGATGGCAGCTCATGCACAGATATACTGTTTTGACTATCAGTATGTATTATGATCCGTTCCAGTTTCAATATATAAACAAGTTTTACCACAAAGAACTTTCCGGTGTGTGCCTACATGATTCAAAGGAAGATCAGAGGTGATCCTGACTGCGCTGGTAAAGTACTCTGTAATGACAACAGGTTATGGGCCCAGACACAGACAAGAGGATCCCAGTTACCAGGAGCAAAGAATACAAGGATCAAGACACAAGAAACATCTCTGAGAGATCTGCACAGCAACTGTGAGTAAACCCAATATTATTACTAAAGGGGAATAGCAGACAAACAGAAAGAGATGGCAAGCAGCACAGATCTTAGACTGGCAGTAACCAAGCTGTCTAATGATAATGTCGAAGTCAAAAATATTACATACAGAAAACATCCACACTCCAAACAGATGAGTTGCTATGCTTGCGAATACGCGCAGCGAGCACAGCAATATATGGTAACATACGCACTCACACAGACATGCCGCAAAAATATATTCAACACATATTTCATACAACACATAAATTAAACATATAAAGCACTAGACATTATAAGGTTTTAAATTATATAATGGAGTATCATGTCATGTATGTGTATTGTTGGAGCGGAGCAAGATGGACATGTCGTGTATTAATTTGATACTGGTGGTTAGATTGTAGCACATTGCAATGAGTAGTTATGATCAAATGTAGGAATATAAAGCCACAATTCTAGTGAACAAAAGAACATTCCAAAAGACAGCATTTGTGGCCAGGAAACCAGAGGCCAGCACCTATGATGTTATCTTCAAGGCTTGCATATGAACTGACCAATGACTCATTATGAATGAGAAAGTTCCTTCCCCTGGACCAATAGTGGAAGACATGTTATCCCCCAAGATACACAGTGTATAGCTGATCCCAGAGACAAGATGTTGCTGTTTTGCTGATACTCTGCTGCTGTGAGCATTGAGGGAGAGCTAAAGATGGAGGAGATGGAGCATAGTGAGCATGAGACAGGGAGATGATAATTGTATGCTGGCCGTGACTGTATGAATTCTCTTGTAACAATTGCTTCCTATGAAAACGTACTCTGTAACCATATATATACTGTACATGTGATATATTGTATACATACCCTTTTAAATATCAAATATATACAATGAGCACTGGACCTCAATCAGACAATGTATGTGAGTACTTGTTTTCTCTTAAGGGATGTAGTGTTTGCGATGTACAGTGCACTTTTATCGTATATGGTAATAAGATTCGCCTTGCATCAACAACATATATTAGCGCTGGCATTTTAAATATTTATTAGGAATATATCGGACTCTTACAGATGGGGGCTCGCAGCCAGGATATCACGTTCTTAATGATTTCACTGTACAGACGCAGAAGGTCTACCAGCTAAATATGGATGCATCTTGATGCTGCTAAATCACATCCGTTTGTTTTTTTATGTTATCAGTAAGGCGCTGATATGAAATTCAAGGGACAATATATTTCTTTGTTGTGGGAGTGTGACATGCACAATATTTGAAAATGCTACAGCGTATTTTTATTGTTGCCAAACAAAGTACAAATAAGTCATATTGTGTTTGATTCAGATTGGATTGTCTATCTGTTAAGTAAATTTAAAAGAGCATTTAAAAGTTGGTGCATAGGTATAATATAGCTGTGTTAGCATGCTGAGGCCTATTCGCATACATTTAAACCCAGGCCTAAAGTAACTTTTGGTGCTTGTATAGATTGTGATTTCTTTGTGACAAAGGAGCTAGCCACATGGTGTCCTCCATTTTGGGCTAGCCACATGGCTTGTGAATAAGGGGGAGGAGCAGTGGACATTTTAGGAAGGTCACTTTATCCAACTTAGCTAAATAGCTGACTTTCAGTCTGGTTAAAACAATCAGTTTCCTTTGTCACAGAGAAACAACATATATGTACAAATCCAACACCATTTATAAGCTACCAATGAATTTATTTAACCCATGCCATAGTCAATTACAAATAGTTTCAATTGGGCCAAGTGAGAGTTAATAGTGAAATTATTACTTGATGTAAGAATTACACACAGATACATATATAAAAAAAATAGTTTTTTTTCTTTTCCTCCAGGATTTGTTAACTCTCTGTTTGCTAAAAGATAGTCATTGAAATGTTAATTAACTTGTTTAACCACTAGTACAGCCAGGCAAACATCTTTGATATGCAAAATAGAGGCTCTGAGAGAAACTACATTCATTCGGTGTGTTTACTAATACATATGCTGGGTGAAGGAGTTACACAGAAGTGCAGTAAATGGTGTGTGTGTGTGTGTGTGTGTGTGTGTGTGTGTGTGTGTGTGTGTGTGTGTGTGTGTGTGTGTATATGTATATATATATATATATATTATTATATATATTATTATATATATTATTATATAATATGGGTATTTATATCAGTGTATGTTCTGCAAGATAACTATCCAATCTGAATTATAGCATTTAAATTATAGTCAATAATCATTATAGATTTGCATAAAATTGGATACGTTTATTTGTTATACATTTGATATATTTCGTTAAGGGAGTAATTATAAATATCACAAGACGCAATTCCGGCCTAAATGTTTAGGTAAACACTCAAAGGAGGAGTACTCTTGTGGGCGAGTTCTGGCGGGTGCAAGGAACCAAAGTGTATTGTGTAGTAAGCAGTAGCATTTTGCTCACATTGATCGTGATAAGTGTGGTGTAGTCAGTTGCGAACGCACGGTGTAAACGTAGTACGGTACGTGAGGTAAACGTACGGGAGCATGCACGTGGCGAAGGAATGCACAGTTGTGTGCATACGCACGGTTACGTGAAGCAGCGAGCGCAAGTCATAACCACACAATAGTAGTTCAAGTTATGATGGGGTAAAAGCATTTGTAGTTATAACAGTAGCAAGTAACTATCTGATTTTAAAAGCAGATTACTATAATATTTTGTTTAAAGTGTAATATCTCTGGAACAGGCTATCAATCAAAGGGAGTGATATTTTTCTGTACAGAAAACATTGTGTGTTAGCGTGAGTTGAAAGTAGGTGTGGATGTATTGAACCCCAGAAACCGGGATCCCGTAGGTGAACGCGTGAGTTAGAAGAGGCTCAGCGGCGTGTAAGGGTCGCAACCTTGCGTATTGATCAAGTATTGAAGCACGTAGTGTGTGTGTTTTTACAGGAAAAACGTGCAGAGGAGCATGATAGGTATAAGTAGGAAGTACGGTCCCTACACGGATAAACTAACCAAAGGGTTAGTGTCACGCTCCGGCTGAGGAGCGCAGCTTGTGAATTTGACTCCTGTGATCGTAGGGCGTAGGGCGTCCGTGTGTTATACGCGACGCAACGTGATACCATTTGCGTTATTTTGCACAGTTGTGTCATATGCGCTTTGTAAAGCATACGCAGACGTGATTTGTGTAAACAAAGGGGTTTTTCGCTGAGTTCCTCAGGAAATCTCCCTGGTGGGCATTCACTGGAAAGGGTGATCGATAAGTTGTTTCTCATCCTACAAAACTTCCAGTGGATAGAGACCAGATTCTGGTAGGATCCTCACTGGGTACGCGGTGGTCACTAGTACTTCCAGCGGAGAAGGAGCTGGTGAGAGAACTCTGAGGACTTTCACCATTTGCTCGTATTGTTCATTTGGGGATTGTGTCAAAAGTCCGCGATGGGAACCAAGTGAACAAGCGAGAAATGTTTGGCAGCCAGTTTTCAGGCTGGATAGCGGAGGCCAAGAGGGCCCGCTTGGTTTATTGAGGCACGTACTGTGTGAAAAAGTGCGAAAGAGATAATGTGTGGAAAGTATGGTCCACACGGAAAAGCTTTTTAGTGACGAATGGGTGCGAATGACAGTGGATGATATGGCATCATTTCCTAGGGTTGGTGAGTTTGATCCTGAGGTATTGCAGGTAGTATGTCTAAACAAAGTCATATAAGACAAGAACGGAAATATAATAACTGTTTGAGCTTGTAGCAACAATAAGTAGAAAAAAAAGAGATAGCAAGTACACCGCCATATGTGGATGTGAAAGCAGTTACAGCCAGCATACAAACTATAGAAAATAATAAAAATAAAAATATGAAAAATATGAATGTAACCTATATATGTACTAATGAATGTCAAAGTTTTATTTAGGAGGAGAAGGCGACCTGACTGGTTTCAGCCATTTCTCATGCACTCAGAGGAGTATCCAACCAGTAAAAGAGGAGCAGTAGCCTGCAGGGGAAGTGGTTGAGACCAGTGGAACTGGTAAGTATGGAGTCATTTGAGTACATAGATAGTAAAACCCAAAAATAAAATAAAAATCAAGTAAGTAACGTCATAAATGGAGAATATCCTGTCTGCACATTAGTATTTGCCAGTAGGAAAGCAGAAAGAGATAGGGTAACCCCCGGGTATTTCTTTTAGTTACCACATAAGAAGTATTAATTTCTAGTAATGCCTCTAGTCAAGATGAGCTCGGAAATGTTTGTTGGCCCATGTACAGACCCTTAATATGGGATGAGAAGGATTGAATGAATACTTCGCATGACCTAGAAGCTTATTCATTTTTTTTCTTTTGCATTACTAGAAAAATTATCTGTCTGGATAAGATCACTGGTAAGCACTAATTCGGCAAATGGGAGGAACGAGAGAAGTGCAACATTACCCTTTGACAAAACCTACTGAAGTTACGATTGGGCCTCTATGATGCTAAACCCTTTCCTCTTTTTCCTAGCAACAGTGGCCCCTGACTAACTTAATCGACAAAGATTTTGTTAAATGTGAAATACATATATTGTAGTCCCGCTCAGGAAGTACAAGGTATGTTAGATACCCTCAAAGACTAATGTTGCATTCCACTGTTCTAGATTCATGTCCATCACAGGTAGAGGAAATTATCTCACAGATACCAGGTTCCCTTTGAACTTAGGATGGACAGGACACTGGATTGATGGCTGAGGTAGTCCCAGTAGTGACACAGCAAGCACAAGCTTAAAGGGGGGTAGACCAAGTAGTTAATCAATTCCCCGTAGTGCCCAATCCAGTTGTCATTTTAATAAAATCCCCTCCACCTCTACAAACTTTACTGTCACCAACCTCTATTCTGTTTTCTTCACAGTTTTCCTCTTCATCTTTGCGTTCACACAGGGTGGTACAATACATGGACCTGACTCTCCCAAGATTAAGAGTGACAGCCTGAGTATTGTCTCCCAAGCCCTGCATGACTGTTTACAGTCCTTTCAGCCTGAGAGTGGGTCTGTGCTGATACAATATGTTGATGACTTGTTGTTGTGTGCTGATTCATTTGAGTCGTCCCTGGCAGATACGAAGCAGTTTCTGTTTCGTCTCTTCCAAACAGGACACCAGGTATCAAGGGATAAACTACAGTTGTGTAGGACAAGGGTCAAATACCTGGGACGTAGTACTGGTACATGATTTGACAGTTCATACAGCACATGCCGTATTGGTCCATCAAAGTTCTGCCCGAACCCGGTTTGTCTCATCAGCATGATGGCACCAGTATATTACTGCAGTGTGCCTTGTCATGCACAAAGGGTGGAGGAAGTATGAGAATACTGGTGAAGGGAAACTTTGTATAGGCACTGATATGCATGATGGTATGGAATATCTGAATCAGACCTTTACTACGAGACCAGACATAAGTGACAGCCTGTTGATGAACGCAGACCTGATATTTTCTTTTTCTGTTTCTCCTCTAGAGATGTTTTTCTTTTTCTTTTTTTGAGTTATGCTCATGGTACTCTACATTTACAAACACACAACAGTTAAATTAAGATGCAAATTTGTGTTCCCTACAGGAAAAGGAGGTCTAGAAGGTGAAGGGGTATGGTCAGGAGTCCTCGGGACTCTGGATAGATGGACATGGTAAGCCAGTGGCCCCCAGAACGTATTTCCCAGGCCTAGCTGAGGCGGCACATGGTCTGACTCACCTAGGGTAAGGAAGGTATGTGCAAATTGATAACAGCTTACTGGCATGCATCAGGGTTCTCTTCTCAGGCAAGCAGGAAAGCAGTGACCTGTCTCACTTGCATGAGGAAGTGTTACGCACACCAGTGCTAACAGGAGTATACCGGTGTATGAACAGAGAGGGAAGCGAAGCAAACGAACTCACAGACAGTATAACATAACATACACAGGAGGTGATGGAATAACTAATAAACACAAAGTGAACGGAGAAGCCCAAAGGCTCAGGAATTGGGTGTCTCCCTAGTGTCAGGAATGCTCAGATGGAATAGAGCGGACAATGAAGCGATGTGTAGTGATTTAACATGTGGAGCACCTGAAATGATGTTGCTAAGAGCAACAGAAAAAACCCCAAAGGGTTACCAACGGGTGTGGGAATAAACTCCTTGGTCAGAGATAGAAATATAGACACAAGGAGAGTATCCACAATCCTAACCCCCACTTGCAGGGCACAGGTTCAGCCTACTGCCACTAAACTGACACCTGGACGCCCTGCACAGTGAGGGAGGATTAAGCAAGCAGGTCTGAGAGTACAGCCGCAAACCTGCTGGGTTCACAGAATAGCAAAAGAACCCCAGCAGGTCAAATAACTGACTCCAGTCTTACTGCTAGGTCCGGATTGGCAGAATGAAGTACCGAATCCCAAGGCCTATTCGCAGTAAGCAACAAGTAAATACAAAGTCACACAGTACTAGCTAACTCTCTGGAACTGACTAACAAACAAAGATTCAGCAGCCTTAAATGTAAAAAAAGGAGTATAGCGCCACGTGTGAGGGAAAAAAACACCTAAAAATGAGAAATATATTTATATATAGAAAACACTCCCTTACGATGATAGGGTGTCAGCCGTCCCCTAAAATTTCAGCATTGGTAAGATGCTGTGAAAATGTTAAAGTAAATATGGGTAGGTAGGGGCTGTGGCGACCAACTGGTGTTTATTTAAAAAATATATTAGTGGACTAAAATGCAATTTTTAAAGGACAGGATAAAAAGACCTTTTTTGTAAAAGAATAAAAACAATTTATTTTGCAAAAAGTAAAAAACATTAATTTTTTAGAAGTAACTGTTTTTTCACAGAGCTACATATATGAGAAAAATGTAGTAAAACAGGATAAATACTAAAGAATGGATGTGTAAAATTCTTAAGACATAAATAGAATAAAAGAATTTATAATTAATAAAAAACAGCTTAACTTAAGATGGAGGGTCATACAGGGTATCCCAACGCGTTTCGTCTATCTGACTTCATCAAGGGGTGATGAAGTCAGATAGACGAAACGCGTTGGGATACCCTGTATGACCCTCCATCTTAAGTTAAGCTGTTTTTTATTAATTATAAATTATTTTATTCTATTTATGTCTTAAGAATTTTACACATCCATTCTTTAGTATTTATCCTGTTTTACTACATTTTTCTCATATATGTAGCTCTGTGAAAAAACAGTTACTTCTAAAAAATTAATGTTTTTTACTTTTTGCAAAATAAATTGTTTTTATTCTTTTACAAAAAAGGTCTTTTTATCCTGTCCTTTAAAAATTGCATTTTAGTCCACTAATATATTTTTTAAATAAACACCAGTTGGTCGCCACAGCCCCTACCTACCCATATTTACCTTAAAGATTCAGCAGCATTTACCTAGCCTGAGAGGATGGTTTATATAGCAGGTGCTGTCCACGCCCCACTCAGACCTCACAGACTGTGAGTACAAAACCAGCGCCGGATTCCCTGCCGTGCACAGAGCCTGTAACCACTACACAGTAAAAACCCGGACCGGAGTATCAGCTGCGCTCAGGTTACTTTGCTAACACATGCCTCCCGGTTGCCATGGCGACGTGGCAGCACAGAGCAGGAGATCCTAACAGTACCCCTCCCTCTGACGAGGGGTCAAAGAACCCCTACCACCGGGTTTATCGGGGAACTGCGAGAAGAAAGAGCGTAGCAGTCTGGGGGCATGAAGATCACAACTGCGCACCCACGACCGCTCCTCCGGGCCATACCCCTTCCAGTGCACCAAAAATGACAGCCGACCCCGAACCATCTTGGAGTCAAGAACCCTTTCAACCACAAACTCCCTCTGACCCCGTATCAGAAGAGGAGAAGGTCTTCCACTGGAAGAAGGGTTACTAACCGCCAGTTTTAAAAGGGAACAATTAAATGTTTTATTGATACCCAATGAACGGGGCAGATCTATCTGAAATGCCACCGGATTGATAACCCTGGTGATCTTATAAGGGCCGATGAACCGGGGGCCAAACTTATGAGATGGCTGTCTCAACTTCAAATTCTTGGTGGACAACCAGACGAAGTCTCCTAATTTGAAGCTGCAGGGTCTTCTCCGCTTATCAAAAACCCTTTTGGTCACTAATGACACAGACACAAGGGCTTTCTTCACTTTCCTCCAAATACCCCTAAGGACCAAAACAACAGAGGAACCACCAGACGTGGAATCCAGGGGGTCAAAAGAATTGGCCTTAGGATGATGCCCATACACACAAAGGAAGGGAGAGATTCCTGTAGCAGAGTGAGCCGCGTTGTTATAGGCAAACTCCGCCATGGACAGATGAGCAACCCAGTCAGTATGACACTTGGAGACATAACACCTGAGGAACTGCTCCAAGGACTGGTTCACCCTCTCAGTCTGCCCATTAGACTGTGGATGGTAGCCTGACGACAAGCTCACAGAAATCTGGAGATCAGAACAAAATGCCCTCCAGAATTTGGCCACAAACTGGGATCCACGGTCAGAGACCACATCAAGTGGCAACCCGTGGAGGTGCACAACATGCTGCATAAATAACTCAGACAGGCGTCTGGCCGATGGCAACCCAACCAGTGGAACGAAATGCGCCATCTTCAAAAACCTGTCAACGACAACCCAAATGGCTGTCATCCCCGAGGATTTGGGCAAGTCCACCACAAAATCCATGGAAATGTGGGTCCATGGCTTAGACGGAATAGAGAGTGGATGTAATGGGCCGACAGGAACCCCTCTAGGAGTTTTATTTCGGGCACAAGCGTCACATGCCCGATCCCACTGATCCACATCCCTAGCCACGAGGGCCACCACACCGCTCTAGACAGCAACTCCCGAATTCTGGCAATACCCGGATGCCCTGCCGACCTCTTGGCATGGAATTCCAGGAACACTCGCTGTCTTAACCTAGGAGGCACAAACAAGAGACCTACCGGAAGGTCTTGAGGAGCCTGCTCCTGTGCTCTAAGGACTAATGACAAGAGGTCCTGGGTAATGCCCACTTTAATACATGATGGGGACACAATGGGCAATGGCTCCTCGGTGGTCTCTTGAACTGGAGCAAAACTCCGCGAGAGCGCATCAGCCTTGATGTTTTTTGACCCAGGGTGATATGTTATCAAAAAATTAAAGCGAGCAAAAAACAAAGCCCATCGTGCCTGCCTGGCATTGATCCGCTTCGCTGACTCTAAATATGCCAGATTCTTATGGTCGGTGAGAATTGAGACCACAAACTTAGCCCCCTCAAGCCAGTGTCTCCACTCCCCGAGTGCATCCTTTATAGCCAACAATTCCCGGTTACCCACATCATAATTCATCTCGGCAGACGAAAATTTACGGGAAAAGTAAGCACAGGGATGAAGGCGATTATCAGACACCCCCATCTGAGAGAGCACTGCCCCAATACCTATCTCAGAGGCATCCACTTCTACCACAAAAGGACGCTCTGGATCTGGGTGTCGCAGCACCTTGGCCGAGACAAATGCCCTTTTGAGACGGGCAAAGGCCGCTTTGGCCTCACAAGACCAGTGAGCAACATCCGCCCCTTTCTTAGTGAGTGCCACCAAGGGGGCCACTATAGACGAAAATCCAGCGATAAACCGTCTATAAAAATTCGCAAAGCCCAGAAAACGCTGAAGCGCCTTCAAACTAGTGGGCTGTACCCAATCCAGGACTGCCTGTACCTTGGAACCCTCCATTTTGAAACCTTCTGAGGAGATAATATACCCTAGAAATGCGATTTGCTGGACTTCAAACTCGCACTCCTCCAGCTTCGCCCCAAGCTGGTGGTCTCTGAGTTTCTGGAGGGCTAAGCGTACATGCTTCCAATGTTCCTCCAGGGAATGAGAGAAGATTAGGATGTCATCTAGATAAACAACTAAGAATCTATCCAAATATTCCCTGAGCACATTGTTCATGAATTCCTGGAAGACTGCCGGGGCATTAGAGAGCCCAAAAGGCATCACCAAATAATCATAATGCCCTGAGTGGGTATTAAAGGCAGTCTTCCATTCATCCCCCTCTCTTATTCGGATTAGATTGTAAGCACCGCGTAGGTCAATCTTAGAAAAAATGGTGGCAGTACGAAGCTGGTCAAACAAAACCAAAATGAGAGGCAGTGGGTACGAGTTTTTAATCATGATACGGTTCAATTCCCTGAAGTCGATGCAGGGTCGCAACGAACCGTTCTTTTTACCCACGAAAAAGAACCCCGACCCAACTAGGGACTGTGAGGGTCTGATAAATCCCTTAGCCAAGTTCTCCTGAATGTACTCTGCCATAGCCTGAGTCTCAGGACGTGACAGGGAGTACAACCTGCTCTTGGGAAGCTTAGCATCCGGCAACAAATCAATGGCACAGTCATAGGGGCGATGGGGAGGTAGTACCTCCGCAACTTTTTTGGAGAACCCATCCGCAAAATCTGCCTAACATCCTGGCAATCCTGGCAAACTTAGCTGCAAGAGCCTGACTGGAAGGCTCAAGCAACTCCTGAAACAATCACTACCCCAACTAAGAATCTCCCCAGAGACCCATTTAAATTGAGGGTTATGGGCCCTTAACCAGGGTAACCCCAAAACCAATGGGGCAAAAGAACAGACAGTCACATAAAAATACAATTTTTCAGAGTGTGTGGCTCCAATAAACAAAGGAATTTGGCTGGTGCAGGAGGTAATTTTACCCTGGGACAATGGTTCCCCGTTTAACCCACAGATCTCAATCTCTGATGCCAAAGGTACTGAGGGAACAGAGTGTTCCAGGGCGAATTGACGGTCCATGAAAACCCCATCGGCCCCACTGTCAACAAAGGCCTCAGTCTTGACAGTTTGACCGAGGATCTCCAAAGTCACCGGAATGAGAAAAGTCTTTTTAGGAAATTCTGACTTCTGGCCTGACAGGATATTTCCCATCACCCTCAGGCCCTGAAGTTTTCATTTTTTTCTGGGCATGATACTACAACATGACCTTTATTCCCACAGTACAAACACAAACCCTGCTGTCTCCTCCGCGTCTTCTCACGCGAGGAGAGGCGGGTAGCCCCAATCTGCATAGGCTCCTCGGAATATTCCTCAGTGTCTGAGGTTCCCTTGGGGAAAAAAGGAAACTGTGGTCTCCCTTTCAAGTCTACGCTCTCTCAGCCGTCTATCCACCCGGATGGATAACTGCATGAGCTGATCTAAGCTATCAGGCGAGGGATATTGTACCAGTTGGTCCTTTATCTGGTCAGAAAGGCCCCTTCGGTACTGGTTTCTCAGGGCTGGGTCATTCCACTGGGTATCATGAGCCAACCTCCGAAACTCCGTACTATAAACCTCAGCTGGCCGTCGCCCTTGCTTAAGAACCGTAATCTGAGCCTCGGCTGAAGCCATCTTGTCAGGGTCATCATACAAAATGCCCAGTGCCGTAAAAAAAGCATCAACACTTTTAAGCGACGGACAGTCAGGCTGTAACCCATATGCCCAGACCTGTGGGTCTCCTTGTAGCAAGGAAATCACCATGCCCACCCGCTGAATCTCCGACCCAGAAGACTGGGGCCTAAGCCTGAAATATAGCTTACAGCTCTCCTTGAAACAAAAGAACTGCGAGCGATCTCCAGAAAAACGATCCGGGAGATTTACTTTCGGCTCCTTAACCCTTGAACTTGCCGCTGCTGCTGCGGGAGCTCCGCTAGCGGCCTGCGGGGTGTTCATTTTAATGGACATCTCATTAAATTGTCGAGTCAGGACCTGCACCTGATCGACCACCTGTTGCAAAGTATTTTGAGGGGTATGCTCCATATTCCCACAAAGTTTCAACAGGAGTAAGGCTGCTGAATATGTTACGCACACCAGTGCTAACAGGAGTATACCGGTGTATGAACAGAGAGGGAAGCGAAGCAAACGAACTCACAGACAGTATAACATAACATACACAGGAGGTGATGGAATAACTAATAAACACAAAGTGAACGGAGAAGCCCAAAGGCTCAGGAATTGGGTGTCTCCCTAGTGTCAGGAATGCTCAGATGGAATAGAGCGGACAATGAAGCGATGTGTAGTGATTTAACATGTGGAGCACCTGAAATGATGTTGCTAAGAGCAACAGAAAACACCCCAAAGGGTTACCAACGGGTGTGGGAATAAACTCCTTGGTCAGAGATAGAAATATAGACACAAGGAGAGTATCCACAATCCTAACCCCCACTTGCAGGGCACAGGTTCAGCCTACTGCCACTAAACTGACACCTGGACGCCCTGCACAGTGAGGGAGGATTAAGCAAGCAGGTCTGAGAGTACAGCCGCAAACCTGCTGGGTTCACAGAATAGCAAAAGAACCCCAGCAGGTCAAACAACTGACTCCAGTCTTACTGCTAGGTCCGGATTGACAGAATGAAGTACCGAATCCCAAGGCCTATTCGCAGTAAGCAACAAGTAAATACAAAGTCACACAGTACTAGCTAACTCTCTGGAACTGACTAACAAACAAAGATTCAGCAGCATTTGCCTAGCCTGAGAGGATGGTTTATATAGCAGGTGCTGTCCACGCCCCACTCAGACCTCACAGACTGTGAGCCCAAAACCAGCGCCGGATTCCCTGCCGTGCACAGAGCCTGTAACCACTACACAGTAAAAACCCGGACCGGAGTATCAGCTGCGCTCAGGTTACTTCGCTAACACTTGCCTCCCGGTTGCCATGGCAACATGGCAGCACAGAGCAGGAGATCCTAACAGGAAGAACATTTGGTAAGGTAGCACCAACAGAGCCATCCCATACTCCTCCTGCAGACGGACCTTTTCAGGTAATACAAACATCGACTTCGTACAGGTAACATCCTGTAGGAATTTGAAATATGTATTGGTGTGCACTGATGTTTTCTCAAACTGGGTTGAGGCATTTCCTGCCACCACAAATACTGCTGTGTTTACCGCAAAGAAAATTGTGCAGAAATTTGTGTGTAGATATGGTATCCTTAGGAGTAGGAGCAAAGCGATAGCTTGAAACTGGACTACTGTGGTCATAGACACTGCCACTAGTGTTATGTAGCATTGGAACCACTCCCAGATCCTCGCTTAACGAATCACCCTCTTCAAGATTTTTGTTTTTGTTTTGTTTGTTTTTTGTTTTTTTGGAAGACAACCTCATGTCATGATTGATCCACACAATGATCAGAAATACCCCAATGAGGTGACAGTACAGTACCTTATCGAGATGAGCCAGCATTTGAGAACTTGACAAAAGAACTTGAAACTGTTGATTCATGGTATGCCTAATACTAACTGTCTTGATTGTGAACCAAGAGACTGTGTAATTCTTCTTACGCTCAGGTTGCCTAATAGACAGGTGGGAAGGACCGTACAGGTTTTGTTGACAGCACGATCCCAGTGAAAGTAGCCGAGAGAGAGACTTGGGTCCACGATTCCCATCGCAGGAAAGTCAGTAGTCCAGAAGGAACTCGTAAATGGAGTGAGATCGCAGAAGTATCACCAGAGAGTCTGTTCCGTGAAGACTGAGAGGCGGCACTGTTAAACACTACCTGAGTGTACTAAAGGAGTACAGAAAGACCAGTCATTGTAATAGATTTGCTATGGACAAGATTTTTTTGTTCTATTTGTTCTTTTTTCCCGCTTACAAACATTTTTTTCAGGACATTCTATTTTTGTGAGGTTTTTCATGAGGAGTCGAGTGTGGGACTGGAACTGGTTCTGGAGAGAGGAGTGATTTCTTTATAGGATCCCAGGATCAGCCTATCACTTTGTTAAAGCTAGAGAAAATTAAAGGTCTAGTAGTTACGGAGTTTGGAGGTAACGTTATAGGCTATTGTCTGAGGAAAGCTGTATTTTGTAGCTATTGTGACCTCATAATTGAAGATGAGTGCATCCAGAGATGTCAGTCTAGCAATAAGGCTAGATTACCACTCACTAGTGGGTAAGGTCTTAAACCAAACGGAATGTTGGATGTGCTCACAGGTACCTCTAAGACCAAATATTGCAGGATTAGTGCCATATCCTTTAGAGTTAGCTGAGGTACTTGAATTACATGGGGGGGGGGCACCGGTGGACAAGGAATATAATATAACTATACCCCCTAGTCTTAAGATCCACCAGTACCATAGATAAATCCCTGGTATGTTTAAATCTCACCACTTTCAGGAAATCAGGAAATTGGGAGGTAATCAGGAACAATCAGACAGTGGCTATTCACACATAGCAGATAAAGAGCTCATTAATATATGTGGAAGAAAAGTTTATGAATGGCTCTCCCCGAACGCCGACGGTTTATGTTATCTAGGAAGGACACTACTAATAACCCTTGTTCAATAACGAAACAAACCTAGCATACGTTCCAGAAATGGAAACAATGTTCAGAGAGTGATGGGAATATATACCATGAAAATGTTATATGTCTCTTTCACGATTTGTTTGTTTTCTCCCTCTACCCAGCAAAACCTGTATCGAAATCTGAACATCAGTGTACAAAGACGTGGGTACATGTATGTGTGAAACGTTCGTTCAAATCAGCCATCATAGGCCACAGCACTGTCCCAGCATACTCTTTAGGTTGAATGTTGTCCCACACCCAACCAGTGGTCCCGTGACCGCCGAGTGCATATAGAGGATGTCTTGTCCTTCTCCCTGTCTTCCCCAAATATAGTCAAATGTCTGATTTGCGAAATTAATACATATGTGTGTCTAGGTCACCGATTATGTGTTTGAAATATTTTTCTTCTGTTAATTTATGGCAGTTATTGTTTACTGCCAAAGGGTGGACTGTCGAAGTCAAAAATATTACATACAGAAAATATCCAAACTCCAAACAGATGAGTTGCTATGCTTGCGAATACACGCAGTGAGCACAGCAATATATGGTAACATACGCACTCACACAGACATGCCACAAAGATATATTCAACACATATTTCATACAACACATAAATGAAACATATCAAGCACTAGACATAATATGGTTTTAAATTATATAATGGAGTATAACGTTATGTATGTGTATTGTCGGAGCGGAGCAAGATGGACATGTCGTGCTTGGTGTCAAAGTAATCAGATTAATGAGTGGATTGATTTGATACAAGTGGATAGATTGTAGCACATTGCAATGAGTAGTTATGATCAAATGTAGGAATATAAAGCCACAATTCTAGTGAACAAAAGAACATTCTAAAAGACAGCACGTGTGGCCAGGAAACCAGAGGCCAGCCCCTGTGATGTTATCTTTAATTCTTGCATATGAACTGACCAATGACTCATTATGAATGAGAAAGTTCCTTCCCCTGGACCAATAGTGGAAGACATGTTATCCCCCAACATACACAGTGTATAGCTGATCCCAGAGACAAGAAGTTGCTGTTTTGCTGATACTCTGCTGCTGTGAGCATTGAGGGAGAGCTAAAGATGGAGGAGATGGAGCATAGTGAGCATGAGACAGGGAGATGGTAATTGTATGCTGGCCGTGACTGTATGAATTCTCTTGTAACAATTGCTTCCTATGAAAACGTACTCTGTAACCATATATATACTGTACATGTGATATATCGTATACATACCCTTTTAAATATCAAATATATACAATGAGCACTGGACCTCAATCAGACAGTGTGTGTGAGTACTTGTTTTCGCTTAAGGGATGTAGTGTTTGCAACGTACAGCGCACTTTTACCGTATATGGTAATAAGATGTGCCTTGCGTCAACAACATTTATTAGCGCTGGCATTTTAAATATTTATTAGCAATTAATTTGACTTTCACAATAACTACCAACTGTGGAAATTTAAAGTTGAAATGCTGCTGACTCAAGATGATTTGTGGGAAGTTATAAACACAGCAAGACCAAATGTTGATAACCAGGAATTGGACAAGAAAAACAGACAGGCACGTGGAACTATAGGCTTATTAGTTGAAGATGACCAGTTAGTCCATATAAATCAACAAGGCACTGCAAAGGGCATGTGGGATACACTGCAAATGCTACATGAAAGAACCAGTTTAAACAGCAAATTATTCCTGCTAAGAAAACTGTACCAAATGAGACTTAGCAAAGGACAGACTATGCAAGAGCATATCAGTAAATTGCTGGGTATAGTAGCACAGCTCAGATCCATAGGAGAGGAGCTGAAATGCAGCCACACAGTAGCCATACTTCTGTGCAGTCTACCAGACACAGGGCCGGATTAACAATGGGGCGGATGGAGCTGCAGCTCCAGGCCCCCCATTGAAAATAGGCCCACAGGCTCCCTCTAGTGCAGCCAGCGTTGACAGGAGAGGAAAAAATCCTGTCATCACCAGCAGCGCACTCACCTCCACCCCTGATCGGCTGGCTAAAGTCCGACTTCTGACTACCCCAAGGCCTGTCCAGAACGGGCTGCTTCCCTTGCCATATATGCCTGAGGCTCCGCCCCAGTCACGTCCGAGGCTCCGCCCCCAGACAACCCGAAGCTCCGCCCCCGCACTCGATGTGGCTTGTGGCACTGGCAGCACACAGTAAGCCCCTTCAGTTTACCCTGTATGGTGTGGGGCTGCACATAATAAATACAACAGTTACAGCACAGCAGAAGAGCAAGGTAGGTGGTGGGGTGGTGTCATAACATCAGTACATATATTAGAGAACAGGGGGCATAAGTTAAATAATGATATTGCAAAAGGGGGGACAGGAAGCTCAAGTTATACAAATATATAAAAGGGGGGATTAGTGGGCATAAGTTAAATATAAGGAGGAAATGGGCCACAATTTTAATATAAACAGGGTCACTCAGGAGGCGCAACTTAAATATAAAAGGGGGGATGTGGGTACAAACTAAATATATATCACGGGACAAGTGACAATATAATTAAATATGTATGGGGGCATGTGGCATAAATTAATAAAATCATACATTAATATATTATTTAAGATGAGATAGCTGCACAAGTTAAATATATAAGGGAAGGATGGGCACAAGTTAAATATAAATGTGGGGTGCAGGTGGCAGAACAATATCTAACGCTGGGACAGTGGCATAAGTTAACTATATAAGGGAGAACTGGAAGCACAAGATAAATATATAATAGTGGGCAGGGGACACAAATTGATTATTTAAGAGGAGATCGGGGTACAACTTAAATATATATATGTGAGGGGAGAGCACGTGACTTAAATAAAGTACACATTAAAATTAAGCATAAAAGGGAACAGGTTGCACACATTAATGAGACGTTATGGTCCCGATTCAGTATCGTTAGCAGAAGTGCGAGCACTTCTGAGCATGCACACCGCTGCGGGCATGCGTAAAGTCTAAGATTGTGATTGCACGCAGTCTAAGTCCCGGTGTGGGCGGCGTTTTGGATTCGCTGATGCAGGGGTGCAGTCCGGGCAACGGAGGTGTTTCCGGACCGTTTGTGGGGCAGGCTGCGTAACATTCATTGCAGCCACTGCGATCCAAAACATGTCGGCCCGGTAACTGACAAGGGGCTTCCCTTAAAATGCAATTAACGAAGGACCTGGCATGCGGGGTGGCTTTGCCCTGTGCTGGGTGGCCCCCCGCATGCTAGAGAAAGGAGTTTTAGTTTTGCGACTTTTCGCAAGACTACAACACAAGCTGAATCCGTGCCTATATAAGGAGTGAAGGCAGGAGGCATATAAGAATTAAATACTGTATAAATATTTTTTTATAGGGAAATTGCACAAAAATGAAATTGGTTCATGTTATTTAACCCCAGGTATTGTCAGAATTTGGTATGGGTCTAAATGTAGGATGTGCTTGGTATTGTCATAGAATGGAACTTGTGTTGATAATCTGAAAGTGTATAATAGAGGGGCAGAGTTCTCTCATATTAAAGGTCATTTATGTATAATAAAGTTACAGATGACTCCATTTATTCACAGCACTGAGGTTGTGGGTTTGATTTCCACAATAGCTCTGTGTGGAGTTTGTATATTCTCCCCATACTTGTGTGGGTTTCCTCAAGGTGCTCTGGTTTCCTCCCACAGGTTAATTGGTTCTTGGCATAAATTAACTGTAGTGTGTAAGTGTGTGCGTGTACATGTGGTAGGGAACATAGGGCTTTGCAAATGCAATACTTAGCAATGCAAATGCAGGTCTCCTTCCTGCATTTGCGATCTCTAAACTGTGATGCAATCGCAGTTCTGGATGAACATAGCAACCATCGGTCACGATGTTCATCTGTGACTGCAGGCTAGTAAGCCTGAGTTTACTCAGACTAGCAGTCACTGTGCGGCTTGCGTGGCCAAGGAAACTGCTTCTGGGACACAGCCCTTAGCCTCGCCACTCCCGTTTCCATAAACGTCGGCCTCCCCTGTCCCTCCCTCTGAATGCATCTGCCTGTCAATCAGGCAGAGACGTTAGCATCCCTACGATGCGATCGCAGGACCTGTTCTGCACATGCGCAGTTTACCGTACATTGTAAAATTGCGCATTGGATTGCACATGCTTCCATGGATGTCAGAGCAGAGCTGGCATGCAAAACCCGGCGAGTTGCAGAACACACCAGGCTTGGGGGTCTCCTCTCCCATATTTAAGTGGTTTCTTTGTCAGTAAGTTTATCTGTGTTTTTTGTGTCAGTAAGTGGTATCTGAGTCAGTATGTGTGTGTCAGTAAGCGGTATCGATCATTAAGTGGTCTCTGTCTCAGTAAATGGTATATGTGTCAGTAAGTGGTATCTGTCGTGTGTGTCAGTAAGGGGTATGTGTGTCAGTAAGTGGTATCTGCATCAATAAGTGTGTGCATCAGTGTGTCAGTAAGTTTGACTATCAGTATGTTTGTCAGTAGGTGGAATCTGTGTCAGTAAGTGGTATCTGTCGTGTGTGTCAGTAAGGGGTATGTGTGTCAGTAAGTGGTATCTGCATCAATAAGTGTGTGCATCAGTGTGTCAGTAAGTTTGACTGTCAGTATGTTTGTCAGTAGGTGGAATCTGTGTCAGTAAAGGGTGTCTGTGTTAGTAAGTGGTATCCGTAAAGGGTGTTTGTGTCAGTAAATTTGGTTGTCAGTAAGTGTGTTTGTCAGTAAATGTCCATACACACGGCGCGATATAGCTAAGCGATTTTGACTATATAGTCAAATTCGCTCAGAAAGTGCATAACGCTCAGTCACAATCTCTCATAGTCAAAATCTCAGTGTGTATGCACCTTTAGTGTGTATGTGCCAGTAAGTGTGTCTGTATCAGTGTACCACGTCAGTAAGTGGAATCTGTTTTATTAAGGGGTGTCTGTGTAAGTAAGTGCCATCTGTCAGTAAGGTGTGTTTGTGTCAGTAAGTTGTATCTGTGTCAGTAAGGGGTGTCTGTCATTAAGTATGTGCCAATAAGTGATGTCTGTGTCCGTAATGGGTATCTGTCAGTAAGTGGTGTCTGAATCAATAAATGTGTGTATCAGTAGGTGTTTTTCAGTAACGTGTGTCAGGTGTATATGCTATATTTGTATCCATCAATCTTTCTCATTAAAGTGGTGCTGACACGGGAACTGGGCACATGTACCTCTACCAACATAAGACACCAGTAATAACATTATGTGACACTGACAGGTTTCCTGTTAAACACTGTTTATGTGTAAGCATAGAAAATTGGGCAAAGGTTTCCTAATGAAGTGAATGTTACAGTATCCCACTCCCTCACTCAGGCAGAGCACCGTGTACTGTGCCATGTCTGGACACCCGCCAGCCCCAATCACCTGTTTTAAATGTGAGCTGAGGATCATCCTTGGACCCAGACTCCTGGATCAGGACCACGAAGATGACCCCGCATGCGTTCTGGATGCCAAAGATGTACCCATTGCACCACATGGCGGAGAGCATGACCAGCCATCCCCAGCCACCTTCCGGGTGTACAAACTCTGTGCTGGTCTCCGGGTCCCATGCTCCCCCAGCAGCAGCAGCAGCGATCTTCTCTCCTCTGCCGCAGCTGCAGCACTGTCGTCCCTCGCCGGCTCCTCTTCTTCTGCTGCCGGGACATTGCTGGGCAGCTCTTCCTTACTCTGCGTCCTGTCTTCTGTCATCTCTGCACTAATGACACTATATTAGCGGGGAGGAGGTGGAGATGAGCGGGGCCAATCTGTCAGTGATGCAGCACAGATTCATCCATGTGCTGGCGGCGGAGTGAGGAGGATTCAAAGCGGGCGAACTGGCAGGAGACGCTGCAGGGATGATTGGCTGGAGACTACAGGAGGTGATTGGTTGAGGAAACAGCCAGTCACCTTCTGCGTGCCGCTGACTGGCTGGCGCGATCACAGATTCAGATGATCGCGTCCAGCTGCTAAATGTGAGTCCCGGAGTATTTGCTGCTACGGAGCGCGTCCCTGGGGACCCTCCCATTTTAGATAAGTGAGTCCCCAGACATTTTGCGATCACTGAGTGGTAAAGTAAAGCAGGCAGGGAGGGGGCAAAGAATGGAGAGAGCAGAGGAAGGAGGGGGTGGTCAGAGAGTAGGGGAAAAGTGGGGTGAGGAGAGAGATTGGGGGGAAAGGGAGGTGAGGCGAGTGAGTGGGGGAAAGAGGCGGTTGAGGAGAAGGAGCAGGGGAAAGGGGGGAGCAGAGAACGCAGGGAGGAGGAGAAGAATGGAGGGAGTAGAGAAAGAGGGATGTGGAGAGGGAGCAGAGGAAAGGGGGGAGAGTAGAGCAGGCAGGGTGAAAATGGGGAGAGGAGGGTAAAGGGGGGTGAGGTGGGGGAGTGGGGGAAAGGAGGGAGAGCAGAGCAGGGGAAAGTATGACGAGAACAGGGGAAAGGGGGGTGAGGAGAGAGAGCGGGGGAAAGAGGGAGGGCAGAGCAGGTGGGGGAAGCACAGCAGGTGGGGGGTGCAGGATTGGGAGAGCAGAGCAGGTGGGGGGCAAATAATGGAGAGAGAGTTGGGAAAGGGGGGCATGGAGAGAGCAGGGGGAAGTGGAGGAGCAGAGCAGGCAGAGGGGCACAGGACAGAAAGAGCAATGCAGAGCAGGCAGGATGGGCGGAAGACAGGGAGAGCAGAGCAGGCGGGGGGCGGGGAAGAATGGAGAGAGCTGGGGAAAGAGGGCTGAGGATGGAAAAAGGGGGGAGCAGAGCAGGCACACGATGGGAAGAGCCAAATAGAGCAGGCACATGCCTGGGTTCCGGAGTTCTCCTGCCCCGTTGCCGCCACCGCGCTACATCACCTCAGCGGCGGGCTGGGCCAGTCCCGTACTCAACGGCTGCGCTTCTCCTCCTGTCCTATGTGACTGCAGCATGGTATCCGGCTAGCCACACAACGTGAGCCAGCATGATGCGTTACACAGCATGGCCCCGCCCCTGCCAGGTTTCTCTCTACTATTGGCTGCCAGTGGTGATGATGAGGTGAGGGGCGTGGTCCCACATAAAGACTCTTCCCACCTCCGCTGTCCCTGTGGAGATGCAGCGCTACGGTCCCATCTACCGGCACTGTGATGGTGGGTCTCAAGTAAGCAGCGGTAAGACGAGTCACGGAGGCACCATGCAGTGTGCGGCGCTGGCGGGCGGTATTTGCACCACAGGTGGCCACAGCTTTTACATTAGCTTGCGGGGTACATGAAGGAGCAATGTCCCCCTTCAGGGCTGGACATACTCAGGGGCGGACTCCGTGCCTCCGGGAGTTCCGCCCCTGAGTATGTGTCAGTGGTGTGTGTCAATAAGTGGTGTGTGTGTGTGTGCATGTCTATATAAGTGTGTTTGTGTCAGTAGGGGGTTTATGTCAGTAAGTGTTGTCTGTGTCGGTGTGTCCCAGGAGCCCTCAGTTCCCTGTCTGCTCTGTATTGCCCCTATCTTTTGTAATCTTTCCACATCTGCTCTGTTTTGCCCCATCATTGCCCTTCATCCTTCTTTGCATGTTGATACAGCTCTCTGTATTATATGGAGGTCACTGCGATGCTCCATGCTTGATATTGTGGTCACGGATGTTCTGTATTATATGGTGGTCACAAACTTTTTATTGTTATAGTTAACTATTAAGTGGTTAAAGGTAAACACTAGCTATGATCTTCATGGATATGACCACACCACACTGGTCACATCACTAGTCACACCACCGCAGCGACTGTCACACCTCCATCAGAGGCACACAATAGGCCCTTCATAAATTTCAGCTCCAGGCCCATGTGAACCTTAATCTGGCACTGACCAGACACATACAGTGCACTGATAAACGCTTTGGAAACAAAACCTTAAACAGAACTCACACTAGACTTTGTGAAAAACAGGCTTATAGATGAATATCAGCGCAGGAAAGAAATCACACAGGATTACATGGACAGTGACACAGAAAAATCTCTCAAAGTTACAGATACTAGGGTGCATAACAAAGAAACAAGAGCATGCTTTAGATGCAAGAAGATAGGACATTTAAAAAAGGACTGCTCTATATGGAAAGGAGAACAGCAGAAACTATTTTTAAAAGGATTCAAGCAGAAAGCCAAGACTACACTTACAGACATATGCACAAATAAGTGGAATATCACTTTTAAAGCGACAGTAACACATACGAACTTTAGTTGGTACCAGTGGCGTCACAAGGCGGGTGCGGGGGGTGCGGCCCGCACCCGGGTGTGACACCTGGAGGGGGTGACACCAAATGTCAGCTCCTCCGCAGTGACAGGAGCCAGGTGCTGCAGTGTGAAATTCCGCTACAGCACCCGGCTCCTGTCATAGCAGAGGAGCCGACCGCACACTGAGACCGTCTCTGGGGGAAGCCCAGCATCTCCGGAGATGCTGGGCACGCCCCCAGAGTGACGATCCCGGTATCCCCGCGAAGCCACGCCCCCTAGCTGTAAGGCCACGCCCCCTTTTTGCCGCGATCGCGGCAGTACATCAGGGGTGCGCACCGGGTGTCACCACACCTGGTGACGCCTCTGGTTGGTACATAGATTCAGGAGCGACAAGTCACACGACAAGCGACAGAGATTTCTTCACCGAAATTGACACAAGTCATAGAGAAACAATCTATCTTGCAGATGGTACCAATATCACTGCAGAAGGTAAAGGGCATGGTATGCTCATATGCTCCAGTGCTAATGGAAGTGATAGAACAATACCAATTAAAAACGTATTATATGTTCCCAGATTGGAAGGCGGATTAATATCTGTAAAGTGTTTGACGGATAAAGGGTTTACCGTTAAATTCAAAGATAAAGTGTGCATCATTCAAAATGGAACAGAAACAGCAGCCACAGCCAGGGCAGAACAACACCTGTATCGTCTAGACACTGCGGCACAACAGGTGAGATTAAGCACACACGGACACACAGACTGTATTCACATGTGGCACAGACGACTAGGACACAGGCACCCAGACAGCATTAAGGATCTACAAAAGAGAGGCCTAACAAAGGACCTCACAGTATCAGACTGTTCAGAAACCATGAGGTGTGAATGCTGTATAAAAGCCAAAGCCACAAGAATGACAATTCCAAAACAAAGTGAGAACAGAGCCCAAAGACCGCTAGATCTCATACACAGCGACATGTGTGGCCCAATGCAAGTACGTGCACCAAGCGGTAACAGATATATAGTGACTTTCACTGATGACTACTCCAGTTATACAGTTACTTATCTTGATCAAAAGCAAGGATGAAGTACTGGACAAGTTACATGATTACGTAACAATGGCTAGAAATAAATTTCGAAGAAATCCACTAGTATTTTGTAGCGACAATGGAGGTGAATTCACGGGTCACAAAATAGAACACTTCCTGAGACGACTCGGTATAGAGCACCACAAGACAGTACCCTACACACCAGAACAGAATGGGGTAGCTGAAAGAAAGAATAGGACTCTGACAGAAATGATCAGATGCATGGTGACAGATTCAGGATTACCTGACAAATACTGTGGTGAAGCCGTAATGACAGCCACATACTTACAGAACAGATTATTCTCAAGAACAGTGGAGAAAACCCCATATGAATTATGGCATGGCAGAAAACCTAATGTGAAACACATAAGAGTCTTTGGATGTAAAGCATTTGTGTATATTCCAGCAGAAAGATGCAGTAAACTGCAGAACCGCGCAGTGGAAGGAATCTTTGTTGGATACAGTGAATGCTCCAAAGGATACAGAATTCTGAACCCAAAGACAGATACGATAACCATACGCAATAGTGTGACCTTCGTGGAGGAACGAAGAAATGAAGTGATGATTCCAGCAGATCTCGTTAAAGAAGACAACGCTGAGTCTTGTGACACCATCACAACAGATGCTGACCAAGAGGTTGAAATCAGTCTCGAACCAGATACCAAAGGTATGCAAGAGCACACCACAGATGAAGTAAGGCGCTCGACCAGAGAGAACAAAGGCAAGGCACCAGTGCGTCTCTCATATAAAGCTAGCACCATCAGTATACGTAAACCCGCATCATGGGAAGAAGTATCTGACTTACCAGAAAGGGAAGCTGAAAAATAGATAGAAGCAGCAAAAGAAGAAATGAAATCCATGCGCGACAACCAAAATGGACACTAACAGAACTGCCAGCAGGAAGAAAAACCATAGGCAGCAAATGGACATTCAAAGTAAAATACAACACAGATGGAAAAGTGGAGCGATACAAGGTCAGATTAGTAGCCAAAGGATATTCGCAAAAATATGGAGAAGACTGATGAGACATTTGCTCCAGTAGTAAAGTACACAACCATAAGGACATTAATTACAGTAGCAGCTGCAAAGGATATGCAAGTGAGACACTTCGATGTAAAGACAGCGTTCTTACATGGGGAGCTAAAGGAGGATATTTACATGGAACAGCCACCAGGTTTCAAAGACCCTGAAAGACCAGACCAAGTATGCAAGCTCCAGAAGAGTACATATGGTCTGAAGCAGGCAGCAAGAGCCTGGAACACAAAATTAAATGAAGTACTCATACAGGAAGACTTTGTGAAAAGCAAAGCAGATCCCTGCTTATATGTTAAGGAAATAGCTGACAGGTGGATCTACCTGTTAAACTATGTGGACGACCTTGTAGTATGTTTCGAGCAAGAAGGGGATAAAGTTTAATTACTGAAGATTCTGAACAAGGAATTTGAAACAAAAGACCTAGGAAATATAACACACTATTTAGGTATTCAAATAGTGAGAGAAGAAAATGGCGACTTTACCTTAAACCAGAGACAAAAAAATACAGGAAGCCATTGAGGAGTTTGGGATGCAAGATGCAAAACCGGCAAGTACTCCCATGGAGATCAACTACATAAAGAAAATGTACAATGAAGGTACACCATTACCAGACAATCACCAGTACAGAAAGGCAATAGGAAAATTACTTTACGTTGCCACTATTACCAGACCCGACATTACCACAGCAGTAGCAATTCTAAGCAGAAAGGTCTCTAAGCAAAGTCAGATGGATTGGAATGCCGTGAAAAGGGTTATACGTTACTTAAAGGGCACCATCAGTTTAGGACAGACTACCAGCAAGCAGAAAGTGTAATCTGATTGGATATGTAGATGCAGATTGGGCTGGAGACTCTAAAGACAGAAAGTCCACAAGTGGTTACCTAATTTCTACTTGGTGAAGGACTAATCAGTTGGACAAGTAGAAAGCAATCATGCGTAACACTTTCTTCCACAGCAGCAGAGTATGTTGCGGCAGCTCAAGCAAGTCAAGAGCTAATATGGCTAAGACAATTGTTAGCTGATTTGGGACAGCAACTAGCAGAACCTACAGAAATCTTTGAAGATAATCAAGGATGTCTCATATTAGCACTGACAGAACATGTAAATCCAAGGACCAAGCACATTGATGTGAAGTACCACTTCTTGAAGGATCTACATGAACAAGGTCTTCACAACTTGGAATATTGCCCAACAGATGAAATGATTGCAGACATTCTCACCAAGCCATTGATTGGAGAAAGACTTCACAGACTATCTAGAAAGATGGGTCTCGTGGATCAAGTCTCACCTATTGAGAAGGGGTGTTGAGAAACAGCATTCAATAGATTCAGACTTGATGTGTTACACAGGAGGGACAGCAGGTGGAGCTGTCGTATATATGTTATGTATTTTACAGTCTGTGATGTATGTCTTACACTTGTTTGTTCCTGTATTCTGAAGGTTACATGAAGGAGAGAGATGGAGCATGCATGATGGCAGCTCATGCACAGATATATTGTTTTGACTATCAGTTTGTATTATGATCCATTCCAGTTTCAATATATAAGCAAGTTATACCACAAAGAGCTTTCCGGTATGTGCCTACATGATTCAAAGATAGCTCAGAGGTGATCCTGACTGTGCTAGCAAAGTACTCTGTAATGACAACATATCTGACCTGTGGAGCCGCCACTGCTAGTCACCACATTGGAGGTTTGCTATATACAGTACACTAGTCACTATATTGGAGGGTTGTATATACACTAATCACCACATTGGAGGTCTGCTATATACACTAGTCACCATGTTGTAGGTCTGCTGTGTTGGAGATCTGCTGTATATACTAGTCACCACATTGGAGGTCTAATATATACACTAGTCACCGCATTGGAGGTCTGTTTTATACACCAGTCACCACATTAGAGGTTTGCTATATACACTAGTCACGACGTTGGAGATTTGCTCCGCATTGGAGGTCTGCTATATACATTAGTCACCACATTGGAGATCTGCTATATACACTAGTCACCACGTTGGAGATATGCTGCTGTATATACACTAGTCACCACTTTGGAGGGCTGCTATATACATTAGTCTCTACACTGGAGGTCTGCTATATACTGTACATGTTACAACTGTAGAATCTTCTTTCCAAGAAGGCTGAAGTTGTCGGAGATCTTCTTGGCAATGACCCTTGTACACCCAAGGTTGAGACCCGTAGAACTTACCAGCAGGTCTTCTTGCCTATAATAGCCGCTTTTCCCATAAGGTGAGGCATGCCTACCGGTACTGGAATGCCACCAGGACTTACGCCATTGGTGGTAGTACAAGCTCAACCCAGAGTGACCCAAATCAATGCCGGTAAAGAGGAAGACATAGACAAGACCAAGAGATAAAGACTTAACAAATTCAGGACAGGGAAAAGACCAATAAAGACTTAACAAATTCAGGACAGGGAAAAGACCAAACTGCGGAGATGGAGAAATAACAGAAGAGCATGTGAAATTACGACAGGCATGTCAGAGGAAAGTACGAAGAACAGATATAATTATGAGAATGAGAATAAACGAGAGCACAGAAATACAGACCCCATCAAATCTCAGGGAAGGCTTCTGGTAGAATGAGTACATAAATTATGCAGGGGAATGTGTACACAGGTGGGCTGTGTAATAGAGAAAAAGCGAATAGAGAGAAGTACAATAAGAAATTAGAGCACAAACTTCAACTGATAACGGGACTAACCCGGGGCTGGACACAAGAATACAGAGAAAGAAGGTCTTTACAGAAACCAAAGAAAGATATCCACCAGCTAGGACTAATTCTGAGAGACAAGGGCTGCAGCTGCAACCAGAGACTGTGACCAGCAAGGAGTGAGAGACAAACCAAAAATATAAAGGGAGCATAAACCAATGAGAAGCCGAGTACAGCTAAGCCTCCCTTAATTACTGATTCCTTGCATCCGTGCTGCTACACGTCCACCAGCCTCCTGTGTGATGTTCCTGCTGCCTAGCAACAATGACCACCACATTTGCTCAGAGTCTAGGTTGCCATGGAGCCGACAGCTAGGGTATGGAAGTTTGCAAATGCCCCGGTCACCTAGAAACAACTGGATGCTGCGGGGAACACAAGCTGTGGCTCGTGACAATACACTAGTCACCATATTGGAGGTCTGTTTTTTACCCTAGTCACCACATTGGAAGTCTGCTACATACACTAGTCAACGCGTTGGAGATCTGCTAATGTAGATACACTAGTCACCACATTGGATGTCTGCTATACACTAGTCACGACATTGGAGGTCTGCTATATACACTAGTCACATACTGTACCTCCCAACTTTAGAAAAACGGGAACGGGACTCAAGAGGGGGTGTGCTCTCGAGTCCGTGGGACCATGCCCCCAATGCCTGATGTTTTTTGGGGAGTGACCGCATGTCATGCCCCCATGTTTTGTCATGCAGGGGGCTTGCCCAGTGCTCTGGGAGCTGTTGGGAAGCCCCCCCCCCCTTCTTCCTGCCCTGTGTGCACGCATCATCCATTTACCACCACTCAGCTATGCAAAGCACTTACAGTCCTCTCTCCCTGTCCGCGCATGGACACTGTGGCCAGCAGGTGGAACAGTGGCTGAAAACTGAGGCTGTCCTGCAGAATTTGGGTCGGTTGGAGATATGTAGTCACCTCATTGGAGGTCTACTATATACACTAGTCATTACATTTGAGATTTGCTTTATACACTAGTCACCACATTAGTGTTTTCCTAAGTAGTACACACTAGCACATGCCACCAGTTAGATACCTTATTATATACAAGCTATCATAGTAAAATGGTTTTTGGTTATTATAATTACCGAAAGTATCATCTCAGTTGTTTGCCTTTCGAAGTCTCGCTCACTACATTTTACAAACAGTGGTATAGATTTCCCCTTGTAGAATTCATTATATAAATTGTATTGGCTTTTTTTTACTTCTCAAATATTGCTTTTACTTTTATTTAACACTGGCCTGTAAATGAAAATTCACTTTAAAGTCTTTGATATTTACAAATCAAATTCTAACTAACTAAAGCCATGAGTGAAAAACACAATTAACTTTAATATGCAACTGTGATATGGAAATGGACCAGTTACATCATGCTGAGATCCTAATTTCCCCGTTGACTTTACCATGCATTATTAAAGTTTTTCTTTCCATTTTGCTTTATATAATGCATTAGCTTTAATTGCATCATTTTTACATTTTTTATTTTTATTTCTGTTATGTGCATCTATCTTGTATTAAAGCTGTGACCTGACTATAATTATGCCAAGATAAATGGTATATGTTTACTAATTTTGCTCTATCTGTGTTAATTGTAATAGATGTACGGTAGCTGTTGACCTGTGGCACCGAAAAATATAGGTCAGTAAAATACACCTTAAAACTTGAATATCATTGTCCTACTTTAAACGGTCATAAATCCTTTAATGAAGCTGAATTATTCTGAGAAATTGCATTCAGAGAGAGGCAAAACTGATTACTGTTTTGACCCTTTGTAGGAAGAACACGACTAAAATTATTACCCCTCTTCTTGTTACTTTCCACTAGTTTATTAGGTTTGAGAGTGAATAAATCATCGAGGTGGAGAGTGTGAAGAGGAAAACCATCCGGTATTCAGTACTTGGATGAGGAAGGTATAACATGTAACAGATGCTCTCAGTTTCTGTCACTCATATTTATAAAAAAAATACGCTATGCATTCATTAATTTATGGGAATATATACTGTGATAAATAGAAATCTTAAATACAGCAATTATAACTCTCCTTCTCGTATACAAATAGATAAAAAAAAACTTTCAAAATGCCTAACATATATGCACAAGCAATGCAAAAAAATTTCAATCAAAACAAACACTTTAAATGGGAAGGGGGAAAAGGGGAAAACTACTGCACTAGAACACAGTTATTCATAGATAATCAAAACGGAAACCCCATATCTTATTATGTATCCTATATAGAATTAAAGGTGGGGGTGCTGCCACACAATATATTGTTGCCAATATATATGAAGTTATACACAAGGAAAGGAAAGAATTGGTCTGAGTGTGGCGCACTCAAATAGGAAATGAATATATAAAATATAACTTTTATTTCTTAGATATTAAAAGGCCTGTAACTGTGAAATATTAAAACCAAAAACAACTACTGACAAAACACCATGTAAACATATATTGTTAAAAACACACACCGTGCCCATTGTGTCGTGTGTCCCCTATATATTCAATTAATTGGTGCTATGACCTCCAATGATAATGTGAGTATTGTCTTATTAAATATTTTTGTCAATAAAGATATTGCTGTTCAAAAATATCTAGTGGTGAATCCCTCTTATTGCCTAATTCTTTACTTGGTACTGAATAGTATATCTTCAAAGGTAGATATACTATTAATATCTTTGAAGATATACTAAATGACCCAAATATATACTTATACCCATTTTTATGTACCCTAAATTCAATTTGAGCACTTATTTTTCTGGAAAAAAACACTTGCTTTTATAATATTTTTCCATTTAAGAAACAAAAAAAACAAAAAAAACATTTAACAGCCATTTCACCCAATGTAAGTACTCCAAAAATATTTATACTGTTGTCCTATGTTAGTTTTGCATTTTTGGAGGTACAGGCTGATTTCCCCATTTTCATCCTGAATTTTCACTTCTTTTTTTTTTTTTTTGCCCATGTGCCGTTTTCGCACGTTTTAAACAGGATAGGGTGAAAAATGGGAGCATGCATACCCACGAAAAGGCATTTTTACCACAATGTTTATGAAAAAGATGTAAAAAAAATTGCGCAATAAACTTTGATTTCGATTTCGCTGCTAAAAGGATACTGCCCCATATCAAATTTAAAAAAAATGCAGAAATAGTCCCAGCGCCAAACGGGACAATATTCAGATGGTAAGGTGTAATAATAGCAGCACACCTGGAAGATGAATGTCAGTCCTCTTAGGTATAACAGTCCTCTTAGGTATAATGGGGTAAATGTAATAGGGTCCGAGCTGCTGGAGGTCCGGGATTTCGTACAATGGCAGTATTTTTAAAGCAGCAATCATTTACAAGGCAAAACCAAGTTGGTTTTGCCTTGTAAATAATTGACACTTTAAAAATACTGCCCCTATTACATTTACCCCAACCGTTTTGTCAAGAAGCAACATTTTTCTTGACGAAGTTGCCCCATGTTGCAGAGAAATGCATTGAGGAGCTGCGGTCAGCAGTTGTTATAGCAAGAGGACTTACGTAAGAACATAGAAACATAGGGGCCTAATTCAGAGTTGATCGCAGCAGCAAATTTGTTTGAGGTTGGGCAAAACCATATGCGCTGCAGGGGGGCAGAGAGTTATGGGCCCTACACACTGGCAGATAACAGTGAATGATATGAACATTCTCGTTCATTAATGAACGAGAACTCGTTCATATCGTTCAGTGTGTAGGCACCAACGATGAACGTTGCGCGGCCCCGCGCTCGTTCATCAGTTGGTGCCCCATCGCTTATACATGCAGGCCAATATGGACAATCTTGTCCATATTAGGATGCACCCCCGTCACTCCCCCCGCCCCCCCTCCCACCACGTCGCCCGCCGGCTGTATCGTCCGTCGGGCACCTCGGTGGAACATCGCAGTGTGTGTAAGAGGCATTAGATTTGGGTGTGGTGTGTTCAAACTGAAATCTAAATTGCATTGTAAAAATAAAGCAGCCATATTTACCCTGCACAGAAACAAAATAACCCACCCAAATCTAACTCTCTCTGCAGATTATTTTCTGCCACACCTGCAGTGCACATAGTTTTGACCAACTGCTATCAAATTTGCTTCTGCGATAACTCTGAATTACCCTGATAGAATTTGATGAAAGATAGGAACCACTTGGCCATACTGGCCTACCTTTTAAGTCTCCTCTCCGGGAGAAGTCAGGAGAAGAGACACAGCAGGCAACTTCAGGGAGCAAGACCAGGGCTGCGACCAAAAATCGTGGGGCCCGGGACTGACAAAATAGGCAGTCCCCCTTGCCCCCCCCCCCCCCACACACACACACTTTTACAAAAAATATTTTAGGCAGGTAGAGCACATTATACACATTACGCCGGTAGAGCACGTTATACACATTACGCCGGTAGAGCACATTACGCCAGGTAGAGCACATTATACACATTACGCCGGTAGAGCACATTACGCCAGGTAGAGCACATTATACACATTATGCCGGTATAGCACATTACGCCAGGTAGAGCACGTTATACACATTACGCCGGTAGAGCATATTACGCCAGGTAGAGCACGTTATACACATTACGCCGGTAGAGCACAGTATACACATTACGACATGACAGCTACTCAGCCAGCCCCAGGCCCCCTTCTCAGAGTCACAACACACACAAACAACAACAATAACACACACACAATATATGATACATTACATACTTACCCTTTGTAAATCCGTCCTCTCTCCCACTCTGTCTGCGCCTCCTGTACTGAGCTCTTCAGTCCGGCGGCTCCTCTTCTCTCTATTCACCGGCGTGGCGTGACGTCACGCCGCATCCTAATACAATAACTTTATTAAACAGCAAGCTGCAGCAGCTTGCTTTTAGGATCTGCGGCGGGCGGAGGGGGGCAGGAGAAGGGGAGTGTCAGTCCCACCAGCAGCGGCCACAGCCGTGGACAGTAACACAGGTGGCGGCCGCCAGGATTATCGACGGCGGGCTGTTTGGGCAGCCCAGGCCCTCCACTCTCTGTTGAGTGGCTGGGCCCAAGACAACTGTACACAGGGCACCCCATTGATGGCGGCCCTAGGCGGGACCATACTGCAATGTCACTAGGCCCCGCCTCCAAGAAGATTAAAGGACTGCGATTCGTTGGTCTGCAGGTAGGGTGGGGCTAAATGATGCAATTACAGTGTATCCAGAAAGTATTCACAGCGCTTCACTTTTTTCACATTTTGTTACGTTACAACCTTATTCCAAAATGGAATACATGTATTTTTTCCCTCAAAATTCTACACACAATACCCCATAATGACATCATTTTTTATTTTTGCAAAACTAAGAAATCACATGTACATAAGTATTCACAGCCTTTGCTCAATACTTTGTTGATGCACCTTTGGCAGCAATTACAGCCTCAAGTCTTTTTGAATATGATGCCACAAGCTCGGCACACCTATCTTTGGTCAGTTTTGCCCATTCCTCTTTGCAGCACCTCTCAAGCTCCATCAGGTTGGATGGGAAGCGTCGGTGCACAGCCATTTTCAGATCTCTCCAGAGATATTCAATCGAATTCAAGTCTGGCTTCTGGCTGGGCCACTCAAGTACATTCAGAGAGTTGTCCTGAAGCCACTCCTTTGTTATCTTGGCTGTGTGCTTAGGGTCGTTGTCCTGCTGAAAGATGAACCGTCGCCCCAGTCTGAGGTCAAGAGCGCTCTGGAGCAGGTTTTCATCCAGGATGTCTCTATACATTTCTGCATTCATCTTTACCTCTATCATGACTAGTCTCCCAGTTCCTGCCGCTAAAAAACATGCCCACACTATGATGCTGCTGCCACCATGCTTCCCTGTAGAGCCTGGTGATGAGCGGGGCCTGGTTTTCTCCAAACATGACGCCTGGCATCCATGTCAAAGAGTTCAGTCTTTATCTCATCAGACCAGAGAATTTTGTTTCTCATAGTCTGAGAGTCCTTCAGGTGCATTTTGACAAACTCCAGGCGGGCTGCCATGTGCTTTTTACTGAGGAGTGGCTTCCATGTGGCCACTCTACCATACAGGCCTGATTGGTGGATTGCTGCAGAGATGGATGTCCTTCTGGAAGGTTCTCCTCTCTCCACAGAGGAATGCTGTAGCTCTGACAGAGTGTCCCTCTGGTTATTGGTAGAAATGTGCGGCGGATACTTTTCGGGTTTTTGTTTTGGATCTGGATATCTCTTTATGTTTTGGATCTGGATTGGTTTTGCCAAAACCACCCTTTCGGGTTTTGGTCATGGTTTTGGTTTTGTACCAGAATGTGTGTTTTTTTTTAAACATTAAAAACTGCTAAAATCACAGAATTTAGGGGTAATTTTGATCCTACGGTATTACTAACCTCAATAACATTAATTTCCAGTCTATTCTGAATACCTCACACCTCACAATATTGTTTTTAGGCCAAAAGTTCGCACCGTGGTCGCTGGATGACTAAGCTAAGTGGGCTGCACAAATAGCTGACCCATCTAGAAGTAGCACTGCAGTGGCAGACAGGATGGCAGTTTTAAAAACTAGGCCCCAAAGAGCACATAATGCAAAGAAAAAAAAAGAGATGCAAGATGGAATTGTCTTGGGCCCTCCCTCCTACCAGGGCCCTCCCACCCACCACCCACCCCTATGTTTTGTTTAGAGATGAGCGGGTTCGGTTTCTTTGAATCCGAACCCGCACGAACTTCACTTTTTTTTTCACGGGTCCGAGCGACTCGGATCTTCCCGCCTTGCTCGGTTAACCCGAGCGCGCCCGAACGTCATCATGACGCTGTCGGATTCTCGCGAGACTCGGATTCTATATAAGGAGCCGCGCGTCGCCGCCATTTTCACACGTGCATTGAGATTGATAGGGAGAGGACGTGGCTGGCGTCCTCTCCATTTAGATTAGATTTAGAAGAGAGAGAGAGAGAGAGATTGCTGTGATACTGTAGATTAGAAGAGAGTGCAGACAGAGTTTAGTGACTGACGACCACAGTGACCAGTGACCACCAGAGACAGTGCAGTTGTTTGTTTTATTTAATATATCCGTTCTCTGCCTGAAACAAACGATACACAGTCACACAGTGACTCAGTCTGTGTGCACTGCTCAGCCCAGTGTGCTGCACATCAATGTATTGTATATAAAGCTTATAATTGTGGGGGAGACTGGGGAGCACTGCAGGTTGTTATAGCAGGAGCCAGGAGTACATGATAAATAATATTATATTAAAATTAAACAGTGCACACTTTTGCTGCAGGAGTGCCACTGCCAGTGTGACTAGTGGTGACCAGTGCCTGACCACCAGTATATTAGTAGTATTGTATACTATCTCTTTATCAACCAGTCTATATTAGCAGCAGACACAGTACAGTGCGGTAGTTCACGGCTGTGGCTACCTCTGTGTCGGCACTCGGCAGGCAGTCCGTCCATCCATAATTGTATTATAATATATACCACCTAACCGTGGTTTTTTTTTCATTCTTTATACCGTCGTCATACTAGTTGTTACGAGTATACTACTATCTCTTTATCAACCAGTGTACAGTGCGGTAGTTCACGGCTGTGGCTACCTCTGTGTCGGCACTCGGCAGGCAGTCCGTCCAACCATAATTGTATTATATACCACCTAACCGTGGTTTTTTTTTCATTCTTTATACCGTCGTCATACTAGTTGTTACGAGTATACTACTATCTCTTTATCAACCAGTGTACAGTGCGGTAGTTCACGGCTGTGGCTACCTCTGTGTCGGCACTCGGCAGGCAGTCCGTCCATCCATAATTGTATTATAATATATACCACCTAACCGTGGTTTTTTTTTCATTCTTTATACCGTCGTCATACTAGTTGTTACGAGTATACTACTATCTCTTTATCAACCAGTGTACAGTGCGGTAGTTCACGGCTGTGGCTACCTCTGTGTCGGCACTCGGCAGGCAGTCCGTCCAACCATAATTGTATTATAATATATACCACCTAACCGTGGTTTTTTTTTCATTCTTTATACCGTCGTCATACTAGTTGTTACGAGTATACTACTATCTCTTTATCAACCAGTGTACAGTGCGGTAGTTCACGGCTGTGGCTACCTCTGTGTCGGCACTCGGCAGGCAGTCCGTCCATCCATAATTGTATTATAATATATACCACCTAACCGTGGTTTTTTTTTCATTCTTTATACCGTCGTCATACTAGTTGTTACGAGTATACTACTATCTCTTTATCAACCAGTGTACAGTGCGGTAGTTCACGGCTGTGGCTACCTCTGTGTCGGCACTCGGCAGGCAGTCCGTCCAACCATAATTGTATTATAATATATACCACCTAACCGTGTTTTTTTTTTCATTCTTTATACCGTCGTCATACTAGTTGTTACGAGTATACTACTATCTCTTTATCAACCAGTGTACAGTGCGGTAGTTCACGGCTGTGGCTACCTCTGTGTCGGCACTCGGCAGGCAGTCCGTCCAACCATAATTGTATTATATACCACCTAACCGTGGTTTTTTTTTCATTCTTTATACCGTCGTCATACTAGTTGTTACGAGTATACTACTATCTCTTTATCAACCAGTGTACAGTGCGGTAGTTCACGGCTGTGGCTACCTCTGTGTCGGCACTCGGCAGGCAGTCCGTCCAACCATAATTGTATTATAATATATACCACCTAACCGTGGTTTTTTTTTCATTCTTTATACCGTCGTCATACTAGTTGTTACGAGTATACTACTATCTCTTTATCAACCAGTGTACAGTGCGGTAGTTCACGGCTGTGGCTACCTCTGTGTCGGCACTCGGCAGGCAGTCCGTCCATCCATAATTGTGTTATATACCACCTAACCGTGGTTTTTTTATACCACCTAACCGTGGCAGTCCGTCCATAATTGTATACTAGTATCCAATCCATCCATCTCCATTGTTTACCTGAGGTGCCTTTTAGTTCTGCCTATAAAATATGGAGAACAAAAAAGTTGAGGTTCCAAAATTAGGGAAAGATCAAGATCCACTTCCACCTCGTGCTGAAGCTGCTGCCACTAGTCATGGCCGAGACGATGAAATGCCAGCAACGTCGTCTGCCAAGGCCGATGCCCAATGTCATAGTACAGAGCATGTCAAATCCAAAACACCAAATATCAGAAAAAAAAGGACTCCAAAACCTAAAATAAAATTGTCGGAGGAGAAGCGTAAACTTGCCAATATGCCATTTACCACACGGAGTGGCAAGGAACGGCTGAGGCCCTGGCCTATGTTCATGGCTAGTGGTTCAGCTTCACATGAGGATGGAAGCACTCAGCCTCTCGCTAGAAAACTGAAAAGACTCAAGCTGGCAAAAGCACCGCAAAGAACTGTGCGTTCTTTGAAATCCCAAATCCACAAGGAGAGTCCAATTGTGTCGGTTGCGATGCCTGACCTTCCCAACACTGGACGTGAAGAGCATGCGCCTTCCACCATTTGCACGCCCCCTGCAAGTGCTGGAAGGAGCACCCGCAGTCCAGTTCCTGATAGTCAGATTGAAGATGTCAGTGTTGAAGTACACCAGGATGAGGAGGATATGGGTGTTGCTGGCGCTGGGGAGGAAATTGACCAGGAGGATTCTGATGGTGAGGTGGTTTGTTTAAGTCAGGCACCCGGGGAGACACCTGTTGTCCGTGGGAGGAATATGGCCGTTGACATGCCAGGTGAAAATACCAAAAAAATCAGCTCTTCGGTGTGGAGGTATTTCACCAGAAATGCGGACAACAGGTGTCAAGCCGTGTGTTCCCTTTGTCAAGCTGTAATAAGTAGGGGTAAGGACGTTAACCACCTCGGAACATCCTCCCTTATACGTCACCTGCAGCGCATTCATAATAAGTCAGTGACAAGTTCAAAAACTTTGGGTGACAGCGGAAGCAGTCCACTGACCAGTAAATCCCTTCCTCTTGTAACCAAGCTCACGCAAACCACCCCACCAACTCCCTCAGTGTCAATTTCCTCCTTCCCCAGGAATGCCAATAGTCCTGCAGGCCATGTCACTGGCAAGTCTGACGAGTCCTCTCCTGCCTGGGATTCCTCCGATGCATCCTTGCGTGTAACGCCTACTGCTGCTGGCGCTGCTGTTGTTGCCGCTGGGAGTCGATGGTCATCCCAGAGGGGAAGTCGTAAGCCCACTTGTACTACTTCCAGTAAGCAATTGACTGTTCAACAGTCCTTTGCGAGGAAGATGAAATATCACAGCAGTCATCCTACTGCAAAGCGGATAACTGAGTCCTTGACAACTATGTTGGTGTTAGACGTGCGTCCGGTATCCGCCGTTAGTTCACAGGGAACTAGACAATTTATTGAGGCAGTGTGCCCCCGTTACCAAATACCATCTAGGTTCCACTTCTCTAGGCAGGCGATACCGAGAATGTACACGGACGTCAGAAAAAGACTCACCAGTGTCCTAAAAAATGCAGTTGTACCCAATGTCCACTTAACCACGGACATGTGGACAAGTGGAGCAGGGCAGGGTCAGGACTATATGACTGTGACAGCCCACTGGGTAGATGTATGGACTCCCGCCGCAAGAACAGCAGCGGCGGCACCAGTAGCAGCATCTCGCAAACGCCAACTCTTTCCTAGGCAGGCTACGCTTTGTATCACCGCTTTCCAGAATACGCACACAGCTGAAAACCACTTACGGCAACTGAGGAAGATCATCGCGGAATGGCTTACCCCAATTGGACTCTCCTGTGGATTTGTGGCATCGGACAACGCCAGCAATATTGTGTGTGCATTAAATATGGGCAAATTCCAGCACGTCCCATGTTTTGCACATACCTTGAATTTGGTGGTGCAGAATTTTTTAAAAAACGACAGGGGCGTGCAAGAGATGCTGTCGGTGGCCAGAAAAATTGCGGGACACTTTCGGCGTACAGGCACCACGTACAGAAGACTAGAGCACCACCAAAAACTACTGAACCTGCCCTCTATATGCTTCAGAGGTTGGAGGAGCAGCAAAAGGCCATTCAAGCCTATACAATTGAGCACGATATAGGAGATGGAATGCACCTGTCTCAAGTGCAGTGGAGAATGATTTCAACGTTGTGCAAGGTTCTGATGCCCTTTGAACTTGCCACACGTGAAGTCAGTTCAGACACTGCCAGCCTGAGTCAGGTCATTCCCCTCATCAGGCTTTTGCAGAAGAAGCTGGAGGCATTGAAGAAGGAGCTAACACGGAGCGATTCCGCTAGGCATGTGGGACTTGTGGATGCAGCCCTTAATTCGCTTAACAAGGATTCACGGGTGGTCAATCTGTTGAAATCAGAGCACTACATTTTGGCCACCGTGCTCGATCCTAGATTTAAAGCCTACCTTGGATCTCTCTTTCCGGCAGACACAGGTCTGCTGGGGTTGAAAGACCTGCTGGTGACAAAATTGTCAAGTCAAGCGGAACGCGACCTGTCAACATCTCCTCCTTCACATTCTCCCGCAACTGGGGGTGCGAGGAAAAGGCTCAGAATTCCGAGCCCACCCGCTGGCGGTGATGCAGGGCAGTCTGGAGCGACTGCTGATGCTGACATCTGGTCCGGACTGAAGGACCTGACAACGATTACGGACATGTCGTCTACTGTCACTGCATATGATTCTCTCAACATTGATAGAATGGTGGAGGATTATATGAGTGACCGCATCCAAGTAGGCACGTCACACAGTCCGTACTTATACTGGCAGGAAAAAGAGGCAATTTGGAGGCCCTTGCACAAACTGGCTTTATTCTACCTAAGTTGCCCTCCCACAAGTGTGTACTCCGAAAGAGTGTTTAGTGCCGCCGCTCACCTTGTCAGCAATCGGCGTACGAGGTTACATCCAGAAAATGTGGAGAAGATGATGTTCATTAAAATGAATTATAATCAATTCCTCCGCGGAGACATTGACCAGCAGCAATTGCCTCCACAAAGTACACAGGGAGCTGAGATGGTGGATTCCAGTGGGGACGAATTGATAATCTGTGAGGAGGGGGATGTACACGGTGATATATCGGAGGGTGAAGATGAGGTGGACATCTTGCCTCTGTAGAGCCAGTTTGTGCAAGGAGAGATTAATTGCTTCTTTTTTGGGGGGGGTCCAAACCAACCCGTCATATCAGTCACAGTCGTGTGGCAGATCCTGTCACTGAAATGATGGGTTGGTTAAAGTGTGCATGTCCTGTTTTGTTTATACAACATAAGGGTGGGTGGGAGGGCCCAAGGATAATTCCATCTTGCACCTCTTTTTTCTTTTCTTTTTCTTTGCATCATGTGCTGATTGGGGAGGGTTTTTTGGAAGGGACATCCTGCGTGACACTGCAGTGCCTCTCCTAGATGGGCCCGGTGTTTGTGTCGGCCACTAGGGTCGCTAATCTTACTCACACAGCTACCTCATTGCGCCTCTTTTTTTCTTTGCGTCATGTGCTGTTTGGGGAGGGTTTTTTGGAAGGGACATCCTGCGTGACACTGCAGTGCCACTCCTAGATGTGCCCGGTGTTTGTGTCGGCCACTAGGGTCGCTAATCTTACTCACACAGCTACCTCATTGCGCCTCTTTTTTTCTTTGCGTCATGTGCTGTTTGGGGAGGGTTTTTTGGAAGGGACATCCTGCGTGACACTGCAGTGCCACTCCTAGATGTGCCCGGTGTTTGTGTCGGCCACTAGGGTCGCTAATCTTACTCACACAGTCAGCTACCTCATTGCGCCTCTTTTTTTCTTTGCGTCATGTGCTGTTTGGGGAGGGTTTTTTGGAAGGGCCATCCTGCGTGACACTGCAGTGCCACTCCTAGATGGGCCCGGTGTTTGTGTCGGCCACTAGGGTCGCTAATCTTACTCACACAGCTACCTCATTGCGCCTCTTTTTTTCTTTGCGTCATGTGCTGTTTGGGGAGGGTTTTTTGGAAGGGACATCCTGCGTGACACTGCAGTGCCACTCCTAGATGGGCCCGGTGTTTGTGTCGGCCACTAGGGTCGCTTATCTTACTCACACAGCGACCTCGGTGCAAATTTTAGGACTAAAAATAATATTGTGAGGTGTGAGGTATTCAGAATAGACTGAAAATGAGTGTAAATTATGGTTTTTGAGGTTAATAATACTTTGGGATCAAAATGACCCCCAAATTCTATGATTTAAGCTGTTTTTTAGTGTTTTTGGAAAAAAACACCCGAATCCAAAACACACCCGAATCCGACAAAAATAATTCGGTGAGGTTTTGCCAAAACGCGTTCGAACCCAAAACACGGCCGCGGAACCGAACACAAAACCAAAACACAAAACCCGAAAAATTTCAGGCGCTCATCTCTAGTTTTGTTAACCACTAAACTGACAATTTATACAGCAGCACCCCTGGATTTATACAGCCTAGGCAGCACCCCTGGAATATTACACAGCATAGCAGACAGGCAACAGCACCTCTGGACTTAAACCGCAGTGGGGCAGCACCCCATATAGCGCAGCACTCCTGGAATGATCTCGCAAAAAATAGACGTGCAAGATGAAATTGTCCTTGGGCCCACCCTTATGTTGTATAAACAGGACATGCACACTTTAACAAACCAATCATTTCAGTGACAGGGTCTGCCACACAATTGTGGCTGAAATGATTGGTTTGTTTGGGCCCACACCAAAAAAAAAAAACAATGAATCTCTCCTTGCACAAACTGGCTCTACAGTGGCAAGATGTCATCCTCAGATTCCTGCCTCCCCCCCTTCAGTGTTTACATCCTCATCCTTTACAGAGAAATTATGTTCAAACACACCACATCATTTAGGTGTCAGTGGACTGCGTACGCTATTACCCAAAGTTTCTGAACTTGACAATGACTTATGATGAATGCGCTGCAGTTGACGTATAAGGGAGGATGTTCCTAGGTGGTTAACGTCCTTACCCCTACTTATTATGGATTGACAAAGGCAACAGTTGGTTTGATACCTGTTGTCTGGATTTGTGGAGAAATAATTCCACAGCGAAGAGGTGGCTTTTTTGGTATTTTGCCCAGGCATGACAATGGGCTTTTTCATCCCATGGCCAACAACTGTCTCCACTGGTGCCTAATTCAAACAAACTACATCAGTATCCTCATTGTCAACGTCCTCCTCAGCACCAGCTACACCCATATTCTCTTCATCCTGCTGTACTTATACAGTGACATCCTCAACATCAGCAACTGGACTGGCATTGCTCCTCCCAGCACTTCCAGAGGGCGTGCAAATGGTGGTAGGAGCCTCCTCTTCCCATACAGTGTTGTGAAGGTCAACCCTGCACATCACAACCGCGGACAGTGCTAGCACCACTGTATTTTTACAACACCCCTGTCATTTTACAGCATACAAGACAGGCCAGTGTACTTTTATTTGCACTGCACCCCTGTATTTGGGATCAGTGCTAAATGCCGCCGGCCGGAATCCCGGCGGTCGAAATACCGACGCCGGAATCCCGACCACACAATCCCGACAGGGGTGGCGAGCGGAACGCAGCCCCTTGCGGGCTCGCTTCGCTCACCACGCTGGGGGCACGGTGCCTCGCTACGCTCGGCACACTATTATATTCTCCCTCTATGGGTGTCGTGGACACCCACGGAGGGAGAATATGTCGGGATTGTGGCGGTCGGGATTCCGGCGTCGGTATTTCGACCGCCGGGATTCCAGCCGGCGGCATCTTGACAGCATCCCCTGTATTTTACAGCATACAGGGCCAGTGTACTTTTATTTTCACAGCAGCACTCCTGTATTTTTACAGCATATAGGACCAGTGTACTTTTATTTTAACAGCAACACCCCTGTATTTTTACAGCATACAGGGACAGTGTACTTTTATTTTAACAGCAGCACCCCAGAAATTTTACAGCATACAGGACCAGTCTATTTTTAATTTAACAGCAGCACCCCTATATTTTTAAAGCATACAGGGCCAGTGTACTTTTATTTTAACAGCAGCACCCCAGAATTTTTACAGCATACAGGACCAGTGTACTTTTATTTTAACAGCAGCACGCCTGTATTTTTACAGCATACAGGACCAGTGTACTTTTATTTTAACAGCAGCACACCTGTATTTTTACAGCATACAGGACCAATGTACTTTTATTTTAACAGCAACACCCCTGTATTTTTACAGCACACAGAACCAGAGTACATTTCTTTTCACAGCAGCACCCCAGAATTTCTTACAGCATACAATACAGGGCCAGTGTACATTTATTTAACAGCAACACCTCTGTATTTTTACAGCATACAGGTCCAGTTTACTTTTATTTTATTTAACAACAGCACCCCTGTATTTGTACAGCCCACAGGACCAGTGCACTTATCACAGGAGCACCCAAGAATATACAGCATACAAGACCAGTGCACTTTTATTTTAACAGCAGCACCCCTGTATTTTTACAGCATACAGGACCAGTGTACAATTATTTTCACAGCAGCACCCCAGACGTTTTTACAGCATACAAGACAGGGCCAGTGTACATATATTTTAACAGCAGCACTCCTGAATTTTTACAGCACACATGACCAGTGTACATTTATTTTCACAGCAGCACCCCAGAATTTTTACAGCATACAAGACAGGGCAAGTGTACATTTATTTTCACTGCACCCCTGAATTTTTACAGCTAGCACTCCTATATTTTCACAGCATACAGGAGGACAGTGCCCCTGCCCCCTGTACAACAGTGACAACCAGGACAGCAACACCCATGTACAGCTGCAGCACCCCTAACAGCACATGAAACACCAGTGACAGCCATGACAGCACCCCTAATAGCACAGGGACACCACAATGACAGGAACAGGACCCGTATAGAGCACACACTGACCCCACCCAATGCCACCACCCACAGAGAGAGAGAGAGAGAGAGAGAGAGGTCTGTCTTCCTCACTCTCCAAGTCTGGAGTGAAAATGGCAGCAATGCATGGCTCCTTATATGGAATCCAAAACCCGTAAGAATCTGACAGCAGGATTTCTGGGATCCGAGTGTGGCGGGAAGTCCCGATCCGGACTCAGATTCTGGCTTGGGACATGAAGTTCAGGGGGGCAGTTTGGTTCTCTGAGAACCTAACCCACTTATCTCTAGTTCTTGGTCACCTCCCTGACTAAGGCCCTTCTCCCCTGATCACTTAGTTTATACAGCCGGCCAGCTCTAGGAAGAGTCCTGGTGGTTCCAAATGTCTTCCTTTTATGGATGATGGAGGCCACTCCAGGTTCAAAGCAGCAGATATTTTTCTGTTCTCTTCCCCAGATTTGTGCCTCAAGACAATCCTGTCTCGGAGATCTACAGACAATTCCTTTGACTTCATGCTTGGTTTATGCTCAGACATGCACTGTCAAGTGTAGGACCTTATATAGACAGGTGTGTGCCTTTCCAAATCATTTTTAATCAACTGAATTTACCACAGGTGGACTCCAATTAAGCTGTAGGAACATCTCAAGTATGATGAGTGGAAACAGGAATCACCTGAGCTCAATTTTGAGCTTTATGGCAAAGGCTGTGAATACTTATGTACATGTGATTTCGAAGATTTTTATTTTTAATACATTTGCATAAATCTCTAAAAAAAACTTTTTCCACATTGTCATTATGAGGTATTGTGTATAGAACTTTGAGGGGAAAATTTTTTTTATTCCATTTTGGAATAAGACTAACATAACAAAATGTGGAAAAAGTGAAGTGCTGTGAATACTTTCTGGATGCAATGTAGCCTCACCCCTTCAGACGGCTGCAGATAGTGAGTTCTTTGTATCCTTATCTTGCCCACTTCACTAGGAAGTGGGTGAGATTATGCAGATTGTGGGAGAGTCACCTACCCGAAAATCCGGGAGCCTCCTACAGCTTCTGAAAGGGTAGGTAAGTATGCACTTGGCCCATCTAGTCTGCCGAACCTTGTCAGCGCTCTCTTGGGCCTGTCCGCCAATTTTTCTGACAGCATTAGTTGTACTGAGATTTTTCTGACATCATTATTAGTTCTGAACTGACTGAGGTGTCACCTCACTGCATGCAACTTTTGCTCTCCTTTGCTACTTGTGGGAAACTACTCACCACCCAGAGTGCTCATGGAATTGAGACCCTTACTACACTTCTTATCCAGACAGGCTGATGATGGGCCAACTGTATATGGGGTACAACTCATCTATGATATTGCGGTGAGAAGTGATCTCTTATTACATCCCACTAAACTTATATATGGGTGGAGAGCTGTTTATCCTGTTGCAGGACTGATCTTACCTATTGCGTGGTCACGCCTACCCAGATTTAGTCACACGTGAGTACATGTGCCCATGGCCGCTCCCTGCAGCGCTGCTATATGGATGCCTGGGACACCTTGAAGTCAGAAGAGTTGCTGCAGAGCAAAGGATTTAAGGATGCTTGTAGAACTGCCTCTAGAGTCCTTAGGATGCTTCCTCCTGGTGCCGTTGGCCTTTCCCCCTTAGCATGGTGTTGTAACTTCACATGTTCAGGGGTGGAGCCAGCAGAGGATGGAAAATTGATCTGTTACTGGGCTGTAAGTGCATCTTTACACCAGCAAATGATACAGCTTTTACAAGCATACATAGGTCTCTGTGCCAATATGAATTTTCATCCAATTACGCAAGCATGCCCTTACTGTACTTGTTAGAATACCCCTTCCCTTCCCTGCTCTGAATCTCCAGTCAAGTGGCTGTAAGTGTCAGACTCACATAAATCTACTTAGCCACATAGGGATGCATTTAGCATCATGGCAGTCGGGATGCCGGCGGCCATGTGACCGACCCCGGAATCCTGACACTACTCGGGAAAGCGGCACAGAACACTGACAGCCGACATCCCAAAGTTAAGTATCAGGGTCCTGGTTAGGGTTAGAGCCCGGGGGAGGGTGGTTAGGGTTAGGCACTATGGAGGGGGTTATGGTTAGGCACTGGGGGGTTCGCCCTAGCCACCAGAACCCCCCCGATAGTTACCCCTAGCTGTCACCCCTGAAGGTTAACCCTAGGCTAACCCTAGAGGGTTGTATTGAACTTCTGATCAGTTACTGACCTGGCCTGTGAGTCAACAATTATTTGCAGCAACTCACCCAGGTACAGTATGGGCAGTAAATCTGATGGCTGTCTGCCAGTGGTGCAAGTAGAGAAAATGTCTTATTGGTACTGCGTGGGGCATGGCCAATGAAAATTGGCGTGGTACACATATGGGGGGCAGATACACATATGACCCCAATAGTGCCAGATACACATTGCCCCACAGTGCCAGATATACATGCCCCACAGTGCCAGATATACATTGCCCCACAGTGCTAGATACACATTGCCCCACAGTGCCAGAGACACATTGCCCCACAGTGCCAGAGACACATTGCCCACAGTGCTAGATACACTAATGCCCACAGAGTGCCAGATATACATTGCCTCAAAGTGCCAGATACACATTGCCCCACAGTGCCCGATACACATTGCCCCACAGTGCCAGATACACAAGCCCCCACAGTGCCAGATATACATTGCCTCACAGTGCCAGATACACAAATGCCCCACAGTGCCAGATACACATTGCCCCACAGTGCCAGATACACAAATGCCCCCACAGTGCCAGATATGCCCCCAATGCCAGATATGCCCCCAATGCCAGATACACATGTCCCCACAGTGCCAGATATGCCCCCAGTGCCAGATAGAGAAATGCCCGAGTGCCAGATACACATGTCCCCAGTGCCAGATATGCCCCCAGTGCCAGATACAGAAATGCCCCCCAGTGCCAGATATGCCCCCAGTGCCAGATACAGAAATGACCCCACAGTGGCAGATATGCCCCCAGTGCCAGATATGCCCCCAGTGCCAGATACAGAGATGCCCCCAGTGCCAGATACGCATGTCCCCGCAGTGCCAGATATGCATGTCCCCGCACTGCCAGGTACACATGTCCTCACAGTGCCCCCCCTTCCCCTGCTGCTCACCACGCTGCTGCTGTTTTGTGTGTGAGGGGAGGAGAGCGCAGCGTGCACCTCTCCTGCCCCTCAGTCCCTGGCGGCGGTGCGGGTGTCTACCTTCAATTAGGCGCTGATCCATGAGCCAATCAAATATTGCGGTCCGGTAGCCAATCACGAGCCTTGGCTGCTGGTCCACGAGCTCTGATTGGCTCACGGGCCGGCGCCGAATTGAAGGTAGACACAGAGGGGCAGGAGAGGCGCACGCTGCGCTCTCCTCCCCTCACAGCAGCAGCGCGGTGAGCAGTAGCGGAGGGAGCGGTGGCCAGGAGGCGATCGAGCCGCATGCGGAGGTTGAAAGAGACGCATGCAGCTCAAGAACCGTGGGTTGGCCACCGCTGGTCTAGTTGGTGGTTGCAATGAGCGGCGGCCCGGCAGCGGTGGGTACGGAGTACCAAGGGCTAAATTCTTAAGGGTACGCCGTACCTGCCCACTTGCACCGCTGCTGTCTGCATCCTTAAAATTTAACCATAGTCTTCATCTGGTTGTATAAGGTACAAGACAGATAACTGCATCTCCTTAGTACTTGGGGGATGGTAAGAGCAAGCAGGAGACAAACCAAGGCAAGAATTTAAGCAAGGTAAAATGGTCAGCACAGGAGTTAACTCTCAAAATCAGTGGCGTGCGGTGAGGTCAGTGGCTGGTGAGGCACTGCAGTCAAAATGTCATTTGAGTACCGACAATGACTTCTACCACCGCCAACTTAATCCCCGTTACTGCCGCTGCCCCTACCAACACTTCAGCAAAAATAATCTATATATAATCATAGTAGTGGTAGGTACTGGTTGGGGGTAGTAGTAAGGACAAACATCATATCAGCGGGATGTAGTTGGCATCCCAACGTATGAATGCCGGCCATCAGGAGACCAACGCCGGAATCCTGACACCTGTCAGAATGCCGGCGCCGGAATCTTGAAAGTAAGTATGCTGAGGAGAGTTAGGCTGTTGGGGGGAAGGGGGAGAGGGGGAGGATTAGGCTGTGGGAGGGGGTTAGGCTGCAGGAGGGGGAGGTTAGGGTTAGGCTGCGGGAGGGCGAGGGTAGGGTCAGGCTGCGGGAGGGCGAGGGTAGGGTCAGGCTGCGGAAGGGTGAGGGTAGGGTCAGGTTGCGGGAGGCTGAAGGTAAGGTCAGGCTGCGGGAGGGGAGGTTAGGGTCAGGCTGCGCGAGGGGAGGGGGATTTTAGGGTCAGGTTGCGGGAGGGGAGGATTAGGGTCTGGCTGCAGTAGGGGAGGGTTAGGGTCTGGCCGTGGGAAGGGAGGGTTAGGGTCTGGCTGCAGAATGGGAGGGTTATGCTGTGGGGAGGGAGGGTTAGGCTGCGGGGGGTGGTTGGGTCAGGGTTAGGCCTTCGGGGGAGTTGGGGTTAGGCTAGGGGGGGGGGGGTAGGATTAGAGTTACACTACATTACCTTCTGGCTGCTGCTATCTGGAGTCCACCTTCAGCCTGAAGTCCTGGTACTTTAGTTCATCCTCTGTCACATGCAGTATAAGCTCCAGCAGAGTCCCTCCAGGCCATGTCAGTTAAAACATCCCGCTATGGAGTCTCCACAGCCGGCGGACTGCAAGTCTCCTCACCCATCCCAGTCTTCTTTAATGCGCTGAAACCCGCCGCTGTTCATATTGCCCGCGCCGCTGCCTGTAAGTTTGACAAGTGCAGCGGCAGTAACATTGGTGGACCCAGCAGCACAGGGTAGCAGAGTGGGGACCTCTGCTACATGACTTCCCTCCCGCCGTATGATGCACCCACTGTGTCCGTGGCTGTAAACTCCAGCTGGGGGTATGCATTGTCGGGTGGTATAAGCCTGCGGGGGGGGGCGGGAGACAGCTTTGTTGCACTGCCCAATCACACCAGCCATAGTGACATGGTCGTGCTTTCGTATGGGCTTAAAGCAGGCCCCTGTCACAGAGGCGCTGCTATTAGGTGCCGCATATGGTCCTTTTTTCAATGGGCTTTTACTGCCCGATGTTTGGCCCCACCCCTCGTTTTCGGCCCTCCCTTATTGGCAGCCGGAGGCACCAAGAGCAGTGCCTCCAGGCACAGTGAATTCTTTTTTTTTCATGCTACAAATGATTTAAATAATATAAAAGCAAAAGCAGATACTTATGACACAGAATCTGTGTCATAAGTATCTTTTATATTATTTTAATCATAAATGACAGGGGAGGCACTGCCTCCCCTGACTGCACGTCCCTGCTCAAAATCTGTTAAATCAGGCAGCAACTGCTCTACAAATGAGTAACTTCCTGTCTGGTAAGCATAGGGATTTGCAAGACTAATCCCTTGATAATAGTAATAGACTTGACAGGCCTAAATAGTATAACTGTTTGGGGCTGCAGAAACAGGAGGAACTATTCAGGTATTTAACCTCTGCACTGCCTAATCCTATATAATAAAAGGCTAATGCTGCTCCTCACCTCTGTGGGAGAATTCAAGTGTTGCTCTGTTTTGGTGCGTACAGCTGCCGGCACTGACATTACTGTTACAGGTGCACCATTGATTATTAACATAAACCTTTCATCTATTGTTCTCAGATGCAATACAATACAGAGAGAAAACCATACAGTAGGGGATTAAGTCATTATAGCAGGGGATTAAGGGGTCTATTTACTAAACCTTGGATGGAGAAAAAGTCTCTGGAGATAAAGTACCAGCCAATCAGCTCCTTACTGTCATGTCACAGGCTGTGTTTGAAAAATGACAGTTAGGAGCAGATTGGCTGGTACCTTATCTCCAATGACTTTATCTCCATCCAAGGCTTAGTAAATAGACCCCTAAATCCGACTGCCCTGGCTCAGTTAATCCTATTAAAGGCAAAGACAAAAGAGGGCTCCATCTGTATGTTGTTCTGCCATTTTGAGGAGCTGGTGACTAGTACATTTATATTTGCAATGGATCATGGGCCCAGGAGCATTTAGAGGCTGATTGTTCACAAATCTGCTTTGCATGTAATAGTCTACTATATCAATTTGTGTGAATTGTATAAACCCCTTAACGGCTGAGGGCCGTCCAGTTAATCTCTTTCAGTGACAAACCATTAAACTTAACATCTAAAATAAAGACTCGGAGACTTGATTTTGGCAGAAAAACTTGATGGCTATTTATTTATAAGTAGTAAACTAATAAATCTAAAAATAGAGTAAAGAAATTGAGTATGGTGGCCAGAAAGAATGGTAGTAACAGTCCACACCAAAGCTCTATATAAACCCAGCCAAGTCACAACACTAAAACACTAAACAAAGGTATCCACTCACTTGGTCTCTCCCAGTGGACCTCCTCACCCTCCCATGTGAATGGGAGCTCACTGGATCTGGTCTTCACTCACCGCTGTCATATTTCTGATTTTTCCAACTCCCCATTTCCCCTCTCTGACCACCACCTGCTCTCCTTTAACCTAACTCTCTTGACTTCCCCATCTCTACCTCCTAAGGCTACCATCACTAAGCGTAACATTGAAGCTATTGACACCACATTCCTTTCCTCCTTGTTTGACTCACTTCTCTCTCCTATTCTCTCTCTCTCATGCCCTGAACAAGCCACTTCCACATACAATGCATCCGTTACTTCTGCTCTTGACTCTGTTGCTCCACCAACCACTATTCACCCTCGCAAATTAACACCTCAACCCTGGCACACCAAATGCACCAGAGATCTGCTAAAATGCTCACGTACGGCTGAGCGACACTGGAGGAAATCACGCTCTAAGGCAGACTTTCTCCATTTCAAACTTATGCTCTCATACTTCAGTGCTGCCCTTTCTCTTGCTAAACAAACATACTTCAAGAACCTCATCTCCTCCCAGTCTTCCAACCGCCGGCGCCTCTTTACCACTCTCAACTCACTCCTCTGCCCACCTCCACCTCGTCTCCCTACCTCACTCTCTGCCCTTGACTTTGCCACTTACTTCACATCCAAAATTGACTCCATACGTCAGGACATCACATCACACCAGACCATCAGTAACCAGCCTTCTCCCATCCCTTACCAACCCTCCCCATCCCTCGCACCGACTCTGACATCTTTCTCCCATGCATTTGGAGAGGAAGTCATGGCCCTCATTCGTTCCTGTCCCCTCACAACCTCCCCACTTGACCCTATCCCCTCCCGCCTCCTCCGCTACCTCTCTCCTTCTGCTTGTTCCCATCTTTCCCACCTTCTCAATCTCTCCCTCTCATCAGGCACTGTCCCCTCTGCCTTCAAGCATGCACTCATCTCTCCTATTCTTAAAAAACCTACCCTTGATCCAAACACTCTCTCCAGCTACCGACCCATCTCTCTCCTCCCTTTTGCCTCCAAACTACTTGAGCGCATTGTCTACAACCGCCTTACTTCCTTTCTTTCCTCACACTCACTGCTTGACACAGTCTGGCTTCCGTCCTCTCCACTCCACTGAAACTGCCCTTACAAAAGTATGCAATGAATTCTAAGGGATACTACTCTCTACTTATTCTACTGGTTCTCTCTGCTGCTTTTGACACTGTGGATCATCCTCTCCTACTGCAAATCCTTCACTCCATTGGTCTGCATGACACTGCCCTTTCTTGGCTGTCCTCCTACCTTTCTGACCGTTCATTCTCTGTCTCCTCTCATGACTCCACCTCCCCCTCACTTCCACTAACTGTAGGGGTTCTGTCCTTGGTCCTCTTCTCTTCTCTCTCTATACGTCCTCACTAGGTAAGCTCATTAGTTCTTTTGGTTTCCAATATCATCTCTATGCTGATGACACTCAAATCTATCTTTCCTCTCCAGACCTCTCCCCTGCTCTCCTCACTCGTATCTCCAACTGTCTCTCTGCTACCTCTTCCTGGATGTCCCAGCGCTTTCTTAAACTTAACATGTCTAAGACTGAGCTGATCATCTTCCCTCCCTCCCGCATATCCTCACCTCCTACAATCTCATTATCTATTGATGGCACTACTATCTCCTCTAGCCCCCAAGTGCGCTGTCTTGGAGTAATCCTTGACTCCTCCCTCTCCTTCAAACCACACATTCAGCACCTCTCACAAACCTTCATCTAAAAAATATTTCCAGGATCAGACCTTTTCTGAACCAGGATGCTACTAAGACTCTTATCCACTCACTGGTCATCTCCAGACTGGACTACTGTAATCTCCTCCTGACTGGCATTCCTGACAAATACCTCTCTCCATTCCAATCTATCCTCAATGCTGCTCATCTTTCTCACCAAACGCACTATGTCCACCTCTCCTCTCTTACTAGACCTTCACTGGCTCCCCTTCCCTTTCAGAATCCATTTCAAGCTTCTCACACTTGCTTACAAAGCCCTCACCCACTCCTCTCCCATCTACATCTCTGATCTTATCTCCCTTTACACTCCCACCCGTCCTCTTCACTCTGCTAATGCACGACAACTCTCCTGCCTACGGATTACTTACTCCCACTCCTACCTCCAAGATTTTTCACATGCTGCACCACTTCTCTGGAATTCCCTACCTCTCCCCCTCAGACTCTCCACCTCTCTACAAAACTTCAAACGGGCTCTCAAGACCCACTTCTTCACCAAACCCAGCCAAATCTCATCCTAAATCCACCAAAGAAAAAGGCGCCTAAAGAGAACCTATGTTGAGATGCTACTTGCTGCTCTCAAAATAGGGTATTAGCGACCCTATAAAATAGTGAACAAACAGAGAAAAGAAGAGAGCGCAAATAGACTTAAATTAATCCATATTTAATGTAGCTAAAATATGCACATAAACCATACCTTAATCTATACCAATTGGCCAATAGATTTAAAAATTAAAACATTAAAAATATATTTCATAGGATCCTTAACACTCAAGTCCACATGTGATTCCACTTGAATAGTACACTGATAAATACCAGAATAGATTTTACAAGTGTCCTTAGTAGATTCAATATTTTTATAGAAAGTGTCTAGGAATGGCAAAAGACACGTATTTATATCCACCAGATGCGTTCTGTGTGATACTTCATGTATCTATACCATGATTATAGTTACTGTTTCTTTTAAAAATAAAGTTGAAACTATTATATTGTGTATCAAGTGCACTGTTACTTCAAGTGGCTGTGATTCAATTTATTAGAGGCTTAAGCTCTATTTTATTACAGGCTTTAGCTCGTATCACAGCACACCAGGAGCGTCTCCGTCTGCCACTCTCTACCTTAATCACTTAGTAGTGATCAGGGCGGTGATAGCTTACCGCTTCCTCAGGTATTTAGATCCGCGGCACTGAGGTTAGACTCGCCGCCTGGCGTGTCCAAAAATAGTTGAAGCTGCGGCACCTGTGTTCACCGCTCAATGCCCGACTGGACCGCTGGCTCCAGGCACATAGTCGGCGGCCACGGTCCCCGCTTTGCAAAGGGGACCAATGCATGTGGCTCCAGACCCAGGGACCAAAATGTCCAATGAAGTGGATGGTATTGAAAATCGGTGGCCACCGAATCTGTGGAGAGTGTTTGGATCCTAGAAGCAACCTCTGTTCCATGCTCTCTATGTACCCCATCTGTCTCACCCCTGTCTGTCTACCCCTCCCCTTTAGAATGTAAGCTCTCACGAGCAGGGCTCTCTTCCCTCATGTGCTTATCCTTTTCTTACTTTAATAATATTAAACTGCACCAAATCCAGCAGTCTTCTGCCACCTGATACTTATTCCAGTGTCATCTGCTGATGTAGCTATGTTTATTTACCCTGTACTTGTCCTATATTGTCGTCAACTGTAAGTTGCTGTTTTCCTGCTTGATTATTTGTTTATGTAATTTGTAATTGGGCGCTGCGGATCCCTTGTGGCGCCATATAAATAAAGGATAATAATAATAATAATAATAATAACCTCCACTTGACTACCCAACCGTCTGGGTGGTGAGGCTGCCCCCGTTAAGGTGATCGAGCAGATATTATAACAGTCATCGAAGGTGAGCGCACCCAAAATAATTAGCAAACTCAACCAACAACAGGTAATAATCCGTTCTTTCCCGCCACCGAATCCCAACAACAACCATCTCAACATAACAAAACAAAAGGGGAGGGAGGGAAAATCTTCTAGAAAAGAGGCTGACCTAACTGCCAGCTCCTTACAACAACACAGGGACCACCCCTACCCTCTGCACCCATAGGTTACTAGAAATCTGATGCTTCCCTGGTCCACCCCCAGCCTGAGGGGTTTAACCCTCTCCTGTCCTATTTGCTCTCCTTTCTTTAGTTAACTAAGTAAATTCTTTGTGTTGAATGACTCCATCTCCTTCAGTAATAGAAGAGTAATGTGCTAGCCCTATGATCTTCTTTAACATAAATCAAGTGTTAAGGGCTGCATTTGAGGATCAGTTCAGAATGAGAGTTATAGTACATACACACTAGGCATTTTTGCCCAGCGTGTATGCACAGCGATGTCAGCGGGGGTGAGCGGCTTTCCATAGCAGGAACAGTAGATGAACGGTGGCCGCCAGCAATGAAGCGGGAGCGCACATCACCGCTCATCAATTGTGCATACACACTGGGCGGCTTTGAGCTGAAAGCAGCTCAACACACCAAAAGTGACCTGCTCTCTGCTCAAAATCGCCCAGTGTGTATGGGCCTTTAGTAAAGCTCATTTAGGAATGTAATGAATACTGACACATTTTGCTTCTTTATGTACAATAGTGCATCTGTATACTAACACCTTAGAACTACTCACTTTAATGTAAACATTACCATTTTTATCCTAACATACTGTTACCCCTTGATAAAGCTGATTATCTTTACAGGAATGAAAGCTATACCTTAAACATACCTTAAATACACTTTAAACCTTTAGCCGCTGCGGCCGCTATACTTAATTCACACTCTACGCACCTTTTACGCTATTAGCGTACAGAGTCCCGTACAGTGTACGGACTTTGCGTACACACGCCGTGCTGACAGTACAAAGTACTCACAGCGCGTACACACCCAGAGATACACTTTAAACCTTCTACAGCAATGCAATGCAATAATAATACACTTTAAACCTTAGCAGGGCAATGGGGACACGACACCAATTGTGAATTTAACGCTGGTTTCCGACACCACAGTGGATTATTTCTGAAAGGGGGTTTACAATACAAATTATACACTACAATACAAGACAATATAACAGAATAATGGCTACAGTCAATGTACATACGTGAGTATATTCGCGTGCGCTTCCCGGTCCGGTCCTCCGTCATCAAATAGATAACGTTGTGAGTCTTGTGTCAGACCAGGCTGCAGCAGACTTTATTTATACAATTCTTCCAAAAGCAATACAATGGATACTGTAATCTCTTTGTCCATTGGACACAGGAATGCACTTTTACAGTACAGGAGAGGTCATAGGTTGATTTGAAAAGGTAGGCAATGTTTTTCTCAACTGCTCTTGTAGGTGGTCTCCTCTGGATTCCCGCCGCATACATAATATACAGTAAATACAGTTTATATCTATATTCTGCTTCTGCACATAACTATCCGCAGGAACATGCGATCTTCAGCAGACCAACACCGGAATGTTACCCTTAAAATACCCTACAGCTGGATACCAAATACCACCTTATAACCTTAGTCTGTCCCCTCTTATCCTGTAAAGGTGAATCCCTTTGTTCTGCAACCATTTAAACAGCTGTAACTTTCTGATGTGGTGCAAGGAGACTATGTGTACATTGTGCACTATTTGGATTAAATATGTAATGTGTTTTGATGGTTCTCCACGCGTACACAAACCCTGCCGTAAATACCCATTCCACGCGCCGATGCGCAGGTCCGCGGGAGCGACCATACGCAAATTGTGGATATGTGCACGCACGGCAGAACAAGTGCACGCGCAGTGGGCATGTGTGTGCAGTTTGTACGTGATGTGTGTTCTGCAATATTTTTCGACTTTGACAGTCCACCCTTTGGCAGTCACCAATAACTGCCACTATCTAGTCACTAAACAGAAAAATATCAATACAATATCTACAGACGATTGGATGGTCGGTGGATAGTTGTAGGCGGGAAATGTATAACCTAGTGGGATAGTAAAAAAGCATGTATGTATGTATGTATGAATCCATGTCTGAGGGGCATGTATCATCGTGCCATATATGTTCTACATAAGCTTTGAGGTATTGCGAAGTATACATTAAATCCTTCTTATCCCATATTAAGGGTCTGTAAGTGGGCCAACAAACACTACCGAGCTTTTTTCGGCTTCTTGTTCCAACAAATGGGGTGCACATTTAGTTGATGATACATGGAGGGGGAACATATGTGAGTGCTAGTATATGTGGATATCACCTGTCGACTATGTGTGTCATTAATTGAAAGGTTGTAGAGATGAAGATAAAACACATCTAAAATACATTCACATAACATTTACATAAACATTCTTGGGTAGGGCTGATGCCTTTTCCGGATGGGTGTATCTGGGCAGAGGGGGAGAGAAAGGAAAAACGGGTGAAAGAAACAGGCCATGAAATTCATTTGCAATCCTTATCATAACACTGTCTCTATGGATGGGTCGTAAATTAAATCTGCTGCTGTAACAATGCCCTCGCTCCTTAGACTCATCAAATTTGTGCCGTGCTTGCGCCGCGTTAGAATTCGAACACACCTAAATATCAAACCAATAATTATGATGACTCCCAGGATACAAAGGAGAAACTTCCCTACACTCATAATAACATTTTGAGCCCACTCTCCTAATCCTGAGAACCAATTTCGTGGGTACAACCATGAGACCCAGCTGGTCAGCTCATTACCCACAGCCAAAAGGGTAAGGTTGTGTCTCCTCCGGAACTCCCACTTCAACTGCAAGATATCGTCCATCTTTTGATCGATAATCTCCGTGGGGTCGTCAGTGTTGTTTGTAATATACGTACAGACCTTCACACCATATTGAGTTGCCAAAGTGACACAGTACTCACCCGTCACGGCTGTGATACAATTAAGGACCATCCTGTGCTGGATCAGTTCCGTCTTGTAAGCTTGTAACTCCCTTCCCGTATACCTGAAGGTGTCGTCATACATCTCAGTGATATTATCTATCAAGTTCGCTAGCGCATGGATATACCTATAATTTATAATTCCTCTGGCAGTACGGGTGATGTCTAATGCGAGAAGGAATTGAATCCCGGTGGATTCGTGGATCAAATCAGAGGCTACGTGCTCTGTCCTCTCTATGAAGTGTCTCTTGACAATGTGTTCATAGTGAGTATGAGTATAAGGAGCCTGAGCACTGCGGTGAACATCTTTCATCTTATCATGGGTTATGGTCATGACCTCTGGCAACACTCTTCCAACATAACACAATCCCTCTGAGCTCGGGGTAAGCCACTTGTACGCCTTCCTCCCACATATGAAATAGACATCATCGGGGAGAACATAGGGGACAGAATATGACATTTCCATATTACATACTTTCCAAGTGAAAAACCCAATCCCTAGTTCTCCCATCTGCTCAGTACAAGTATCGGGCTGGATGATATGAGCACAGTACCCTGGTGATACTTCTCCAACCCACATGGTCTTGCTTCCTCGAGTATACCTATACTGAAAATACCTTCCACTGTCGGCTATTTGGCGCACAAGTTCAGAGTCTATGGGTATCCTATCAGCTCTGTGCGAAAAGGCCATTGTCTGGTTATTCCACGTCACTTCCCAATTTCCCGGTTTTCGGTAATTGGAAATATTGAAACATAATAAGGATCTATCTACATGATACTGGTGGAGCTTCAAACTAGGGGGCCTAGAAATATTGAATTTCTTGTCCACCGGTCTCCCACCCCGTAATTCGAGTACCTCGTCTATTGCTCAAGGGTACGGTACTAATACTGACTTGCTCTGACCTTGAGGTACTTGTGAGCACACTCAGCATTCTGTCTGGTTTAAGACCTTACCCACTAGTGAGTGGTAATCACTCAATGGATGATGGTCCATGTTGATATTAAGGCTGGACTGACATCTCTGGATGCACCCATCCTCGACTATGTTCTCACAATTCCTACAAATGCAATTTTCCTCAGACAATAACCCTTCACAGTGCCTCTGAGCTCCCTGACTACCAGATCGCTTTCTGATACTCGCCTTTGCTCGAGTGATGTGTTGCTCTTGAGATTCTACAAATCCATCCTTGCCATCAGAACCCATTCCAGATCCCTTCTCGACTTCTCTGGGACCCTCACCGAAACAGACTGTCCTGGTCAACAACAGGATTAACAGGAAAACCCGAAACGCAGCCTCTTGGGGTAGATCCATCTTGTTAAGGGAAGAGAAGGGAGACAAGAAGGGGGGGGAGAAAGAGAAGAAGAGAAGGAGGGTAGTGGGAGATGGAGAGAAAAAAAGAAAAACTGGTGAGACAACCGCCTCTGGTCTTGTTGTTCTCCGCGCTCAGGTGCCGTCTCAACAGTCCTGCCTCTCAACCTTCCCGGAACAGACACTCCAGAGATACGATGTTCTTTACACTCTGCTCTTTGTCACGGGTTCTCTCCCGGTCAGCGACCTTCTTATAGTGGGACGAGTGGACCCAAGTCTCTCTTTCGGCAACCTTTAATGCTGTCGTGCTGGTTAGCAAGACTTGATACGGTCCTCCCACCTGTCAATGAGGCAACCTGAGCGTAGAAAATTTTGAATCATTACATAATCCCCAGGTTCAATGTCATGACAATTACTGTTCGGTAGGTCAGGAATCACCAGCTTTAGATTTCTATTTTGATTCCTCAGCTGCTGGTTCATCCTAACCAAATATTTTACAGTCCCTTCATTATTGCATTTCAAATCATCCTGGGGGTCTATCATTACATGAGGTTGTCGGCCAAAAATAATCTCAAAGGGTAATAGGTTAAGGGGGGACCTGGGAGTGGTTCTGATGCTGTACAATACTAGTGGCAAAGCTTCTGGCCACAACAATCCAGTCTTAGCCATCCCTTTGCTCAGCTTGTTCCTAATAGTGCTGTTCATTCTCTCCACCTTCGCACTCGCCTGTGGTCGGTACGGAGTATGCAGCTTGCTATTAATTCCCATCAGTTTGCACATTACCTGAAAGACTTCACCTATAAAATGGGTACCCCTATCGCTTTCAATTATTCTAGGGATATCATATCTACACAAAATTCCTGCACAATTTTCTTTGCAGTGAACGTAGCAGTATTTGTGGCAGCAGGGAACGCTTCTACCCAATTGGAAAATACATCAATACAGACTAACACATATTTTAAATTCCTACAGGGTGGTAACTGTATGAAATCAATTTGTATTACCTGAAAAGGTCCGTCTGTCGGAGGGATATGGGATGGTTCTGTTGGTATTGACTTTCCAATATTCTTACTCAAGCAAGTAAGACATGTCATTGCTCTCTTACCCGCATGAGAAGAGAATCCTGGCGCACACCAGTAGGCTCTCACCAGCTTACACATACCCTCTTTACCCAGAAGAGTCAGACCGTGTGCGTCCTCAGCTAAGCTTGGAAGATATGCTCTGGGGGCCACTGGCTTACCGTGTCCACCTGTCCAGAGTACTGAGGACTCCTGGTCATACCCCTTTGACCTCCAGACCGCCTTTTCCTGGAGAGAACACAAATTTTGCATTTCAATTAAGTTTTGTGTGTTGAGTGTGTTGAATGTCATCAGTGATGTAATGTTCATTTGTATGGGGGTGCTGGCTGCTGATTTAGCAGCTTCGTCTGCCCGGTTGTTACCAAGTGAATTTGGGTCTCGGTTGTAAGTGTGTGCTTTGCACTTGATAACAGCCACTCTGTCTGGTTATTGTATCGCTGTTAGAAGCCTTTTTATGTGGGATGCATGCGCTACAGGTGTGCCAGCTGCCGTCATGAAATTTCTGAGGCGCCATAGGGCCCCGAAATCATGCACTACTCCAAAGGCATACCTAGAATCTGTGTATATATTGGCTGACTTACCCTTGGCCAATTCACACGCTCTGGTTAGGGCGACCAGCTCAGCAACTTGTGCTGAGTGCGGTGGGCCCAGGGCTTCAGCTTCTATGATACCTCTGTCGTCTACAACTGCATATCCAGTACACAAGTCTCCCGAGTCTGTCTGTCTGTGGCAACTACCGTCAGTGTAAAAGGTAAAGTCTACGCCTTCCAGTGGGTTGTCACTGATGTCAGGTCTCGCAGTGAAAGTCTGATTCAGGTATTCCATACAATCATGCGTATCAGTCTCTGCACTAAATCCTCCTTCACCATCATTCTCATCCTCCACCCTTTGTGCCTGTCCAGCCATACTTGGCAGATAAGTTGCAGGATTTAGTGCGCTGCATCTTTTGATGGTGATGTTTACAGGGGCCATCAGTGATAATTCCCACTTTGTAAACCGTGCTGATGAGACATGTCTGGTTTGGGTGGAGTTCAGTAAGGCTGATACTGCATGAGGTGTATGGATGGTCAGGTTGTGTCCTAACACCACCTCTTCGCTTTTACTTACTAGCAAAGTGTCATGACTGTGGTTTTGTGGACCCGGTGTTAGTGAAGTCTGTGCGGGCGACTGGAGGACAATGTGAATACTATTACTGACCTGGCTTGGGAGTGTTGTGGACTCGGGGTTTCTTCCGGTGACCGGGAAGAGGAACCGCAGCTGAGATGACCGAATCTAGGTTTTCCTCATGCAGGATTTGGTCGGCAGACAGGAGGCACGTATGGATACTGGAGGTCTCCTGAAAGACAGAACTTGAAAAGGTGCTGAGGAATGAATGAAGGAGTACCGGATGATGGAGACACCAATTACGCTTGTGAGCACTGGGTGTTTGGAGGTGCAGAAGTACTAGGAGGCACTGAGGTGCTTGGAGGCACTGAAGTGCTTGTAGGTGCAGAAGTGCTTGGAGACACTGAGGTGCTTGGAGGCACTGAGGTACTTGTAGGTGCGGAAGTGCTTGGAGACACTGAGGTGCTTGGAGGCACGAAGGTGCTTGGAGGCACTGAGGTTCTTGGAGGCACTGAAGCCACAGGGATACGGGAGCTCGGGAGATCACAACTGCAACAGCAGTAAAGATGAAACACGGCAGCTGTGCCTTTACGTTGAGACTCGTGGAAATAGTGAATATCAGTGGCAACACAAAAGTAAACCAAACTGGGTAACAAAGGAACAGAGTTTTCATAGGAACTAAAGTACAAAGGTTACCTTTAGGGAGCTCAGCTTCAAAGCTCACACAGAGCTGTGTGTGACACGAGGAACTGGCCCAGTTTCCAACTCAGTCTCCCAATTTATACTTCCTGGTCCTTGGTGATTGGTGAGCAGGATTAGGTGATGCAGAGAGTCTCAGGCTGGCAGAGGATTGGACAACTCTGGGTCAGGTGAACAGTCACTGTCATGTGAGTACTCTAGACTAGGCTGTGATGTAGAATGAGGCCTAGCAGGCCGAGAGAACACTGAAGCCTGAACTTCTGCAAAACATAAGATGCTGGCTTTTAGGCCTAAACTTCAGATTACTGAATTCAGCCTCACACAGGAGAGCACCACAGGTGGAGCTAATTAACTATTACCTTTCAGGCAGAAAACTCAGGAAAACTCATAGTGCTGACAAGCTGTTTAACTCAGTGAGTAAAAAGACACAGGATCCGGGACAGATGGCAGGGGTAAGTCACCAAATATGAAACCTACAGTCAGGATTGTGACAGTACCCCCCTCTTCAAGGGTGGACTCCGGACACCCTTCTTGAATCTTAGAGGAACTTGAGAAATTCATACAGAATAACTTAGGACCTTCGTTGATGCCTCTTCTTCTTACGGGAACATTTGGTTTTGACCAAGGAGAGCGGAATCTCCTGTAAAGAAAAACCTTCCTTAGAAAACATGGGACCTCCCATGAAAGGAGTAGCATCATGAACTGGATCAAATTCAGAGTCTGAGTCCAAGTCTAATGGAAGATATAAATCTCCCTTAGATACACAGTTTGCAGATGAAAAGGAAGTGCACTGGAGTTTTAAATTCTCTGGGCTAGGAGAGACTCCTACATGAGCAATTTTAATGATCGGATTCTTACCGAAGGAGATTCTTAGATTATCCCTGGGAGGACAGCACAAACTTCCTTCTGCATTCCCTTTAGAGCATGATTCTTTTATCAAGTCAAATTCCAAAGGTTTAGGAATATATTCTTTAACCACAGCATTACTAAAAGTCTGTATGTCATGGAACACAGGATCATTACTCTCAAAAAGCGTGTTGGCCCACTCCAAAGCTCTTCCTCTGAATGCCAGGAACAGATATCGAGTAACGTTAGAAGGAGTTACTGCACCTGAAGGATCAGACTCCATCAGAGAGAGAAATTGTTCAACCAGAGCGGCATATTGCAATAAATCTCCATCAAAGTAAATAGGTGGTAAACCATCAGACGAAAGCTTAGAGACTGAAACCGATGATGCACTCTCAGAAGCTAGATTGGAGTTAGTTTGTAGAACGTCAGGCTGATGAGAAACTATCCATTCTGAAGTAGTCTGGCTGAAGTCCTCAAATAAGACTGAGAAATCACTTGAAATCTTCTGGATGGAAATGCTAGTAATTCTCCCCGAAGCAGCACCACTTGCGTCTGCGACTGAGGTAAACAACTCTGGTGACTGTATTGAGGAAGTAACTTCGGTGTCCTTCTCAGCGAAATTAGCCTGAAGTCCTGTATCCAAATCAGCAGATGGAACATTAAGTTGCTCAGACAAGCTTAGGGACAAAGCTGAGAAAACTGTACTTAGATCAGTATCCAGCTCTGGAGCACGTTCAGACTTTAAATGAGTAGCCTTGGGATTTTTCTTGACTTTGGCGGCAACAGCAGAATTATTCCGACATTGATGAGAAGAGGTATTAGATTTCCCTGCAGACGCTGTGGGCTCAATGCTGGAAGACGAGGAAACAGAATCAGAGACAGACTGAAGTCTAATTTTAGAATTAGATGGTGAAAGTCCTTTACTCGGACCAATGCTTGGAATTGGTTTAGGTCCGGATGAGCTTGAACAGACTGAAACTGGAGAAATCTTTGGCTGGACGAGTAGGACTGGATTGGATCCGAGGATACTTGAATTGGCTGGAGCCAAAGGAGACTGACCAGGCTGGTCCGGGAGTATCGCTGGACCGGATGGAACCGGGACGGACTGACCAGGCGGAGCCTGGAGTATTGCTGGACTGGCAGGAGCCCCCTCTTCACGGGGCTGGGCTGAGGCAAGAGCCCCCTCTTCACGGGGCTGGGCTGAGGCAAGAGCCCCCTCTTCACGGGGCTGGGCTGAGGCAAGAGCCCCCACTTCACGGGGCTGGGCTGAGGCAAGAGCCCCCACTTCACGGGGCTGGGCTGAGGCAAGAGCCCCCACTTCACGGGGGGCTGGGCTGAGGCAAGAGCCCCCACTTCACGGGGCTGGGCTGAGGCAAGAGCCCCCACTTCACGGGGCTGGGCAGCACTCTGTAGACTCTCTGGCTTGGCAGCACTCTGAAGACTCTCTGGGGCTGGTCCCTCTGAACCCCTCACTGGGGCTGGATGCTCTGAACCCCTCACTGGGGCTGGACGCTCTGAACCCCTCACTGGGGCTATAGACACGGACGCCCCTCCTGGGGCTGGACACTCTGAAGATGCCCCTCCTGGGGCTGGACACTCTGAAGACGCCCCTCCTGGGGCTGGACACTCTGAAGACGCCCCTCCTGGGGCTGGACACTCTGAAGACGCCCCTCCTGGGGCTGTGAACACGGATGCCCCTCCTTGGACTATAGACACGGATGCCCCTCCTTGGGCTGTAGACACGGACTCCTCTGTGACTCTAAATGGCTTGAACATTCTTCTATGGACACCCAACTTGGGATAAGGTCTTTTAATCACCGGACCCCAGTCATAAATTTGAGTCTCTTCCAGAGTAGCCTTCTTGATACCCCCGTCAGCAGTAGCAGGATCGGCTACTGTGGATGACTTGTAGACATGAGCACTATGATACTGAGATTTGTCACCATTCCCTGGCTTACGAAGAATGCAGTCTTTAACAAAATGACCGGAATTTCCACAGTAAAGACAGAGGTGTAGCTCCCTACGCCGCTGACGTTCAGCTTCAGAGAGCTTGGGCCGTGGATAGCTCTGATGAACAACTTTTCCTTGCACAGAGGAAGAGACTCTATTAACTGGATGGGACAAAACAGGTTCAACAACGTTGGTAGTATTCCTGAAGAGATCAGGCATCACAGAAAGAATACTAGACAAAAGTTCTTGTAACTGTAATAACATCTGGTAGAAAATCTGCAGTTGGTCAGGAGTCTTAGTGCAGAAGGTCTGAGAATCTCTGGAGAACGAATTCCACTGCAAACACTGTGCCAATTGATGCTGAGTCGACTCCAAACCCTCCAAGCGTCCTGCAACATTGCTTAGGAGGTCCTGCGTCAGACAAACACTTTCGGCCGGGTCCATGTGGCCAGTTCCTACTGTCATGACTGTGGTTTTGTGGACCCGGTGTTAGTGAAGTCTGTGCGGGCGACTGGAGGACAATGTGAATACTATTACTGACCTGGCTTGGGAGTGTTGTGGACTCTGGGTTTCTTCCCGTTACCGGGAAGAGGAACCGCAGCTGAGATGACCGAATCTAGGTTTTCCTCATGCAGGATTTAGTTGGCAGACAGGAGGCACGTATGGATGCTGGAGGTCTCCTGAAAGACAGAACTTGAAAAGGTGCTGAGGAATGAATGAAGTAGTACCGGATGCTGGAGACACCAATTACGCTTGTGAGCACTGGGTGTTTGGAGGTGCAGAAGTGCTAGGAGGCACTGAGGTGCATGGAGGCACTGAAGTGCTTGTAGGTGCAGAAGTGCTTGGAGACACTGAGGTGCTTGGAGGCACTGAGGTACTTGTAGGTGCGGAAGTGCTTGGAGACACTGAGATGCTTGGAGACACTGAGGTGCTTGGAGGCACGGAGGTGCTTGGAGGCACGGAGGTGCTCGGAGGCACGGAGGTTCTTGGAGGCACTGAAGCCACAGGGATACGGGAGCTCGGGAGATCACAACTACAACAGCAGTAAAGATGAAACACGGCAGCTGTGGTTTTCAGTTAAGACTATGGAATACTGTACTGTGCCTTTAAGATGAACCACTGCAGCTGTGCCTTTACGTTGAGACTCGTGGAAATAGTGAATATCAGTGGCAACACAAAAGTAAACCAAACTGGGTAACAAAGGAACAGAGTTTTCACAGGAACTAAAGTACAAAGGTTACCTTTAGGGAGCTCAGCTTCAAAGCTCACACAGAGCTGTGTGTGACACGAGGAACTGGCCCAGTTTCCAACTCAGTCTCCCAACTTATACTTCCTGGTCCTTGGTGATTGGTGAGCAGGATTAGGTGATGCAGAGAGTCTCAGGCTGGCAGAGGATTGGACCACTCTGGGTCAGGTGAACAGTCACTGTCATGTGAGTACTCTAGACTAGGCTGTGATGTAGAATGAGGCCTAGCAGGCCGAGAGAACACTGAAGCCTGAACTTCTGCAAAACATAAGATGCTGGCTTTTAGGCCTAAACTTCAGATTACTGAATTCAGCCTCACACAGGAGATCACCACAGGTGGAGCTAATTAACTATTACCTTTCAGGCAGAGAACTCAGGAAACCTCATAGTGCTGACAAGCTGTTTAACTCAGTGAGTAAAAAGACACAGGATCCGGGACAGATGGCAGGGGTAAGTCACCATATATGAAACCTACAGTCAGGATTGTGACACAAAGCTATCGCTGCAACACTTCGCAAGCATGTGGGGAGCGACCGCGCTACGGTGTCCAACTGTGCACTGTAGTAAGCTACCGGCCTGCTGACATCACCATGTCTCTGGGTTAAAACTCCTGCTGCGCACCCTGCACTTTCTGTACCGTATAATTCAAAGGTCTTCCCATAATCTGGCATACCTAATGCAGGTGCCTGTGATAGGCACTGTTTGAGTCTCTCAAAGGCCAGTTCAGACTCATCTGTGTGCGAGATCGGATCTGGTTTGTTCGAGGAGACCATTTCTTGCAAAGGTAAAGACAGTATGGAGAATCCTGGGATCCAGTTTCGGCAGTACCCACACATTCCAAGGAAAGTGCGGATCTGTTGCTGGGTTTGTGGCAGAGTCATGTCGCGAATCGCCTGTATTCTATCACCGGTGAGATGTCTAAGTCCTTGAGTCAAGCAATGTCCCAAATATTTTACCCTGGTCTGGCACAGGTGTAACCTATCCTTTGAAACTGTTAGGGTCTCCTGCTCTGTGCTGCCACGTTGTCATGGCAACCGGGAGACAAGTGCTAGCGGAGTAACCTGAGCGTAGCTGATACTCCGGTTCGGGTCTTTTGCTGTGCAGTGGTTACAGGCTCTGTGCATGGCAGGGGATCCGGTGATGGTTTTTGTGCTCACAGTCTGTGAGGTCTGAGTGGGGCGTGGACAGCACCTGCTATATAAACCCTCTTCTCAGGTTAGGCAGATGCTGCTGAATCTTTGTTGGTTAGTCAGTTCCTGAAAGCTAGCTAGTACTGTGTAAACTTTGTATTTGTTTGTTGCTTACTGCAAATAGGCCTTGGGATTTGGTATTACACTCTGCCAATCCAGACCTAGCAGTAAGACTGGAGTCAGTCGTTTAACCTGCTGGGGTTCTTTTGCTACTCTGTGAACCTAGCAGGTTTGCGGCTGTATTCTCAGACTTGCCTGCCAAAATCCTTTCTCACTGTGCAAGGTGTTCAGGTGTCAGTTTAGTGGCAGTAAGCTGAACCAGTGCACTGCAAGTGAGGACTAGGATTGTGGAGACTCTCCTTGTGTCTATTATTCCATCTCTGACCAAGGAGTATACTGCCACACCCGTTGGTAACCCTTTAGGGTTTTGCTGTTGACCTTAGCAACAGCATTTCGGGTTCTCTACGTATTAAATCACAACATCTCGCTTCTTTCCATCTGAGCATTCCTAATACTAGGGAGACACCCAGTTTCTTAGCCTTTGGGCCTCTCTGTTCACTTTGTGTTTATTTTGTTACCCTATCACCTTCTGTGTATGTAATGTCATATTCCCCAGTCTGTCTGTGAGTTCATTTGTTTTGCATCCCTCTCCGTTCAGACACCAGTACATTCCTGCTGGCACTGGTGTGCATAACATATTCAGCAGCCCAATACTCCTGTTGAAATTTTGTGGGAATATGGAGCATACCCCTCAAAATACTTTGCAACAGGTGGTCGATCAGGTGCAGGTCCTGACTCGACAATTTAATGATTTGTCCATTAAAATGCACACCTCGCAGGCCGCTGGCGGAGCTCCCGCAGCAGCAGTACCTTCAGGGGTTAAGGAGCCGAAAGTAAATCTCCCGGATCGTTTTTCTGGAGATCGCTCGCAGTTCTTTTGTTTCAAGGAGAGCTGCAAGCTATATTTCCTGCTTAGGCCTCAGTCTTCTGGGTCAGAGATTCAGCGGGTGGGCATAGTGATTTCCTTGCTACAAGGAGACCCACAGGTCTGGGCATATGGGTTGCAGCCTGACTGTCCGTCGCTTAAAAGTGTTGATGCTTTTTTTACGGCACTGGGCATGTTGTATGATGACCCTGACAAGACGGCCTCAGCCGAGGCTCAGATTTCGATCCTTAAGCAAGGGCGAAGGCCAGTTGAGGTTTATTGTACGGAGTTTCGGAGATTGGCCCATGATACCCAGTGGAATGACCCAGCCCTGAGACACCAGTACCGAAGAGGTCTTTCTAACCAGTTAAAAGACCAACTGGTACAATATCCCTTGCCTGATAGCTTGGATCAGCTCATGCAGTTATCCATTCGGGTGGATAGACGGCTGAGAGAGCGCAGGCTTGAAAGGGAGACCGAGGTTTCCTTCTTTCCCAAGGGAACCTCAGACTCTGAGGAATTTTCCGAGGAGCCTATGCAGATTGGGGCTACCCGCCTCTCCTCGCGTGAGAAGACGCGGAGGAGACAGCAGGGGTTATGTTTGTACTGTGGGAATAAAGGTCATGTGGTATTATCATGCCCAGAAAAGCCGGAAAACTTCAGGGCCTGAGAGTGATGGGAAATATCCTGTCAGGCCAGAAGTCAGAATTTCCCAAGAAGACTTTTATCATTCCGGTGACCTTGAAGATCCTCGGTCAAACTGTCAAGACTGAGGCCTTTGTGGACAGTGGGGCCGACGGGGTTTTTATGGACCGCCAATTCGCCCTGAAACACTCTGTTCCCTTAGTACCCTTGGCATCGGAAATTGAGATTTGTGGGTTAAACGGGGAACCATTATCCCAGGATAAGATTACCTCTTGCACTAGCCAGATTTCTTTGTTTATTGGAGCCACACACTCTGAAAAATTGTCCTTTTATGTGACTGCCTGTACTTTTGCCCCATTGGTGTTGGGGTTACCCTGGTTAAGGGCCCACAATCCTCAATTTGACTGGGTCTCTGGGGAGATTCTTAGTTGGGGTACTGATTGTTTCAGGAGTTGCTTGAGCCTTCCAGTCAGGCTTTCGCAGCTAAGTTTGCCAGGATTGCCAGGATGTTATGCAGATTTTGCGGACGTGTTCTCCAAAAGAGTTGTAGAGGTACTACCTCCCCATCGCCCCTATGACTGTGCCATTAATTTGTTGCCGAATGCTAAGCTTCCCAAGAGCAGGTTGTATTCCCTGTCTCGTCCTGAGACTCAGGCTATGGCAGAGTACATTCAGGAGAACTTGGCTAAGGGATTTATAAGACCTTCACAGTCTCCAGTTGGGTCGGGGTTCTTCTTCGTGGGTAAAAAGGACGGTTCGTTGCGACCCTGCATCGACTTCAGGGAATTGAACCGTATCACGATTAAAAACTCATACCCACTGCCTCTCATTTCGGTCTTGTTTGACCAGCTTCGTACTGCCACCATTTTTTCTAAGATTGACCTACGCGGTGCGTACAATCTAATCCGAATAAGAGAGGGGGATGAATGGAAGACTGCCTTTAATACCCACTCAGGGCATTATGAATATTTGGTGATGCCTTTTGGGCTCTGTAATGCCCCGGCAGTCTTCCAGGACTTCATGAACGATGTGCTCAGGAAATATTTGGATAGATTCTTAGTTGTATACTTAGATGACATCCTAATCTTCTCCCATTCCCTGGAGGAACATCGGAAGCATGTACGCTTAGTCCTCCAGAAACTCAGAGACCACCGGCTTGGGGCGAAGCTGGAGAAGTGCGAATTTGAAGTTCAGCAAATCGCATTTCTAGGATATATTATCTCCCCAGAAGGTTTCCAAATGGAGGGTTCCAAGGTACAGGCAGTCCTGGATTGGGTGCAGCCCACTAGTTTGAAGGCGCTTCAGCGTTTTCTGGGCTTTGCGAATTTTTATAGACGATTTATCACTGGATCACTGGAGACCACCGAGGAGCCATTGCCCATTGTGTCCCCATCATGTATTAAAGTGGGCATTACCCAGGACCTCTTGTCATTAGTCCTTAGAGCACAGGAGCAGGCTCCTCCAGACCTTCCGGTAGGTCTTTTGTTTGTGCCTCCTAGGTTAAGACAGCGAGTGTTCCTGGAATTCCATGCCAAGAAGTCGGCAGGTCACCCGGGTATTGCCAGAACTTGGGAGTTGCTATCTAGGGCGGTGTGGTGGCCCTCGGTGGCTAGGGATGTGGATCAGTGGGTTCGGGCATGTGACATCTGTGCCCGAAATAAGACTCCTAGAGGGGTTCCTGTTGGCCCATTACATCCACTCTCTATTCCATCTAAGCCATGGACCCACATTTCAATGGATTTTGTGGTGGATTTGCCCAAATCCTCGGGGATGACAGCCATCTGGGTTGTCGTTGACAGGTTTTCGAAGATGGCGCACTTCGTTCCTTTGGTTGGGCTGCCATCGGCCAGACGCCTGTCTGAATTATTTATGCTGCATGTTGTGCGCCTCCACGGGTTGCCACTTGATGTGGTCTCTGACCGCGGATCCCAGTTTGTGGCCAAATTCTGGAGGGCATTTTGTTCCGATCTCCAGATTTCTGTCAGCTTGTCGTCAGGCTACCATCCGCAGTCTAATGGGCAGACTGAAAGGGTGAAACAGTCCTTGGAGCAGTTCCTCAGGTGTTATGTCTCCAAGTGTCAGACTGACTGGGTTGCTCATCTGTCCATGGCGGAGTTTGCCTATAACAATGCTGCTCACTCTGCTACAGGGATCTCTCGCTTCCTTTGTGTGTATGGGCATCATCCTAAGGCCAATTCTTTTAAACCCCCTAGACTCCACGCCTGGTGGTTCCCTTGTGGTTTCGGTCCTTAGAGGTATTTGGAGGAAAGTGAAGAAAGCCCTTGTGTCTGTGTCATTAGTGACCAAAAGGGTTTTTGATAAGCGGAAAAGACCCTGCAGCTTCAAATTAGGAGACTTCGTCTGGTTGTCTACCAAGAATTTGAAGTTGAGACAGCCATCTCATAAGTTAGGCCCCCGGTTCATCGGTCCTTATAAGATCACTAGGGTTATCAATCCGGTGGCATTTCAGTTAGATCTACCCCGTTCTTTGGGTATCAATAAAACATTTCATTGTTCCCTTTTAAAACGGGCGATTAGTAATCCTTCTTCCAGTGGAAGACCTTCCCCTCTTCTGATACGTGGCCAGAGGGAGTTTGTTGTTGAAAGGATTCTTGACTCCAAGATGGTTCGGGGTCGGCTGTCATTTTTGGTGCACTGGAAGGGGTATGGCCCGGAGGAGTGGTCGTGGGTGTGCAGTTGTGATCTTCATGCCCCCAGACTGTTACGCTCTTTCTTCTCGCAGTTCCCCGATAAACCCGGTGGTAGGGGTTCTTTGACCCCTCGTCAGAGGGGGGGTACTGTTAGGGTCTCCTGCTCTGTGCTGCCACGTCGTCATGGCAACCAGGAGACAAGTGCTAGCGGAGTAACCTGAGCGTAGCTGATACTCCGGTTCGGGTCTTTTGCTGTGCAGTGGTTACAGGCTCTGTGCATGGCAGGGGATCCGGTGCTGGTTTTTGTGCTCACAGTCTGTGAGGTCTGAGTGGGGCATGAACAGCACCTGCTATATAAACCCTCTTCTCAGGTTAGGCAGATGCTGATGAATCTTTGTTGGTTAGTCAGTTCCTGAAAGCTAGCTAGTACTGTGTAAACTTTGTATTTGTTTGTTGCTTACTGCAAATAGGCCTTGGGATTTGGTATTACACTCTGCCAATCCAGACCTAGCAGTAAGACTGGAGTCAGTCGTTTAACCTGCTGGGGTTCTTTTGCTACTCTGTGAACCTAGCAGGTTTGCGGCTGTATTCTCAGACTTGCCTGCCAAAATCCTTTCTCACTGTGCAAGGTGTTCAGGTGTCAGTTTAGTGGCAGTAAGCTGAACCAGTGCACTGCAAGTGAGGACTAGGATTGTGGAGACTCTCCTTGTGTCTATTATTCCATCTCTGACCAAGGAGTTTACTGCCACACCCGTTGGTAACCCTTTAGGGTTTTGCTGTTGCCCTTAGCAACAGCATTTCGGGTTCTCTACGTATTAAATCACAACATCTCGCTTCTTTCCATCTGAGCATTCCTAATACTAGGGAGACACCCAGTTTCTTAGCCTTTGGGCTTCTCTGTTCACTTTGTGTTTATTTTGTTACCCTATCACCTTCTGTGTATGTAATGTCATATTCCCCAGTCTGTCTGTGAGTTCATTTGTTTTGCATCCCTCTCCGTTCAGACACCAGTACATTCCTGCTGGCACTGGTGTGCATAACAGAAACCTTGTGTCCTGTATGGGAAAAATAAAACAGAAGCTGTTTCGTGTCTTTCAAGGACGATTCGAGTGAATCCGAACACAGCAATAAGTCATCGACATACTGTATTAATACTGATCCGCTCTCAGGTTGAAAGGATTGTAAACAGTCATGCAAAGCCTGGGAGAAAATACTTGGGCTGTCAATGAAACTTTGGGGAAGACGAGTCCAGGTGTACTGTACTCCCCTGTATGTAAATGCAAAGAGGTATTGGCTGTCAGGGTGCAGAGGGACAGAAAAGAAGGCAGAACAGAGGTCAATGACAGTGAAAAATTTTGCAGTAGGGGGAATTTGCATGAGGATGACAGCTGGATTGGGCACTACGGGGAATTGGCTCTCAACTATCTTGTTTATCCCCCTTAGATCCTGCACTAGCCTGTAACCCCTCCCCCCACTCTTTTTCACAGGGCAGATGGGACTATTGGCAGTGCTGGACGTCCTGACTAGTATGCCCTGTTGTAGCAACCGCTCTATGACGGGGTACACTCCTAATTCTACCTCTGGCTTCAGAGGATACTGAGGGATTTTTGGAGCTATCCTACCGTCTTTTACTTGCACTACTACCGGAGCTACGTTCGCCATCAATCCAGTGTCTTGTCCATCTTTGGTCCAAAGGGAACCCAGTATTTGTGAGATCATTTCCTCTACCTTTGATGGACACTTGTCTATAACGGAAGAATGCGACATTAGCCTTTTAGAGGTGTCTAATATATCTTGCACTTCCTGAACGTGATTCTCAGGTATATCCAAGAAGACACCCTCAGGAGTACAGTATATGACACACCGCATTTTACACAATAAATCTCCTCCAAGCAGGTTAGTCGGAGCCGCTGCAGCCAGCAAAAAAGAATGCTTGGTTTGCAAGGGCCCTATCGTAATCTCTGCAGGTCTACTCAAAGGGTAGTGTTGCACTATTCCTGTTACTCCCATTGCCGAAATTGTTTTACCCGTGGTTTTCATACCTACAGTTGAATTTAACACTGACCTGGCCGCCCCTGTGTCTACAAGAAAAGGTAATGGTACACCAGCTACATCAACCGTGACCTCAGGTTCACTACCAAGGCTAGCAATCAACTTCACTGGCTGCAGACTACAGGTGTGGCCCAACCCCTATTGTGTGGTGAGACCCTCCCGCAGCGCGTTGGCAGCTACGATATGTGGGGGAGGTAGCTGAGAATTTCCGGAGGTCTGCCCATCTCTCCTTGGGGGGTACCTCCTTGTTTCCCCTGCATGTGGCTCGTAACTTCTCCTATGTGGTCCCTGATCCCAATTATGTGAGTAGTAGTGTGGTTCGTATTCTCTGTCTAGGGTTCTATCTTGGCTATGCGCTCTACCACTCCTACAGTCTTTGGCAAAATGCCCTTCCTTCCTACAGATGAAACATGTTCTAGGTCTGTCCCAAACAACAGGGGTCCTGGTTTTTGGCTGATGGGGTTTTGCCGTAAGGGCCTGTATACTTACCGTCATCAGTTTATCCCCCTGTGACTCCCTGTGTTTAATGATGTTCCTATCATGCTCGACAGCGGACTCTCTCAATGCAGCCACTTAGATACCTCTCCAGTTTGGTAGAGAGGTCTGTACCCTTGTTCTGAGTGCCTCCTTCAACCCGTCCATTAATACTGAAACAGCTACCTCCCTATGATGTGCATTGTCTCTAATGTCCTCGATCCCAGTGTATCTAGTCATTTCCTGCAGTGCTCGATGGAAATATTCGGATGCCATTTCACCTTCCTTTTGTATTATGGAAAAGATTTTATTCCATTTGACAACAGTAGGGAAATATATTCCTAAGTGCAGATTGATTTGTTGTACCTTCTCCTGAGTGTACTCATCAGTGATAGGTACTTCTTCGTCTAAATTGCAATCAGTTATGAACTTAGCGGGGTCAATATTGGAGGGTAAACATATCCGTAGCACTGTTCGCCAATCTTTGTTTGTGGGTTCGGTGGCGTTACCTAACTCTTTAATGAACCTCTGGCATGCGACTAGATCCTTTCTGGGATCGGGAAATTCTGACATAATTGACCTCAATTCTGTCCGGGACCAGGGACAATGCATGGCAATGTTCCTGATGGGAGTGACTCCCTGTGCGTCAGTCTTCCCGTTTGGGGACTGCAATCACCCTGACAGGATTTAATTCAATTACATCATTCTGGTTTGATTCTACAATGTGGGGTGCTATGGTTTCTGCATAATGTACGGTACCGTACTTACCTGTGGACACGACCTCACTTATCCCTCCGCTAGGGGGCCTGACTACTGGTCTTGTTGGTTGGGCCGTGCCCACCTGAGTGTCTTGTATGGTGGCTGCTAGAGAGAGTGCCGATATCGTGCTGGGCTCATCTTCTTGTTCGCAGTTCTGGGGAAAATTTAAAACAGGGTACAACTGGCAAGGGTTAGGGTTAGTACATTTTGCAATTCCACTCTTATTTTGTACAAATGTATCATTGCCTGTAGCCATTTTCTCCCCAACAATATATGGTGGTGGTGGTGCCGTCACCATTGTTTTCCCGCTAGGTTTGGAACCTGCTGCGCGAGCTAATTCCTTTGCATATCCCCCCCTGTTGCCATAAATTTAAACAGTCTGTATGTTTAATCCTTTGTTTCTTGGATTTTATCAGACATATCCTTAACCTTAAGCTCTGTAATACCTCTGGTTCAAAGCTGCCCACTCTAGGGAATGGTACCCTATCATTGTTGGTCATACATATCCACTCATTACATAAACCTTCTGTGTGTGAACCATATTTTTCACATATGATAAACCTTGCTGAGCCTTTTGGCCACAATTCTGCCTGAACCCTGTCTAAACACCTCTTACTTGAGCAACTGGCTCCCATAATTGTGGGTCTCTTCTAATTCCATTTAAAAAATTCCCACAAACACCAAAATACTCAATATAAGTAAACGGTGGAAGTATACCTGAGCGCCTTCCACTCACTCGCGCCCACGCTGGCCAATACAACGATACACTGTTGATAGCGGATCGCAATGTACCCAACTTAGGGCTCCTATCAGACCTTACACCGTAATTTCTTTCGGTGGAAGTTCTGTTTGGCATATTTTCCTGAGAGAGGCAGTGAAAATTTCCTTTTCGGTATCTTTCAACTGGAATTGTTTGTAGGGTGAAAAACAGAGAAATTAGATAACTATCCTTCACCCTTTCCGGTGAAGCCCACCAGCGAGATTTCCCGAAGTTATCAAAGAAAAACCCCTTTGTCTATACAATCACGTCTGCGTATGCTCTTCCACAGCAAATGTGACACAATAATATCACGTTGTGCTATGCAGAAAAAGCGAACATGTGATGCAATAGCACAGCCTATAGATACTAGTTATCTATATGCCCTACGATTGCTGTAGACCACCTAGTAGACCACCTAGAGTTGAAGGGATACCACTCAGTCCACCAAGACCACCTAGTTAATAACGCAGGGTTGCAAACCTTACGCCACCGGGCCTCTACTAACCCAGTGTGTCCACCTAGACCACCTAGCAATCCACCTAGTCCACCTAGTCCACCTAGTTCTTGGGTTCAGTATCCACTCACTCCTGCACTCGCTCACTCAAATACACTTTATTTTTTTTCTGTACAGAAAATTATCATTCAGACAAGCAGCTTTACTCCCAGAGGCAATACAGTAAATAAGGGTTTTATACTAATCTTTGGAAACTGGGCAATCTTGTGTTATTGTAGCGTGGCTACTATCCCACCTTTAAACTAAACGAACTATCGTGTGGTTTTATTATGCGCACACAACGTTACGCAAGCTTGTGTAATTACGCAACCGTGCGTACCTTTATGCCACATGTGCGGCCTTGCGCTACGTGCACGTTTTGTGTATGCTGTCCTCACGTTCCATACCACGTGTACCAATGTGCGGACGCAGTAAAACAACTCACACAATTTCTATAAATGTGAGCAATATTAACTATAATCGCTCACTTAACATGCCACACAGTTTCTTTTCTGTATAAACCTTTATAACTAGGCCAGACTGCGTTTGTGTTTTACACTTACTTCCTTAATATTTATATTATGAATCTAGTAATCTGAATGTTATGGCAACAATGTGGGAGAGTATGCACAGAGTATGGGTGTATGCTTTTGTTGTGTACGCATTTGGCGCCACAAATAAATTCACAGATTTTAAATAGCTTTTTTCCTGCTTACCTTACGAGATCGACCAGCATCCCTACAAACCATACAAAGCAGACACCATCTAATCAGCAATTAAGTAGGGTTTTCAGTGCATCCACCGACCAAGAAAAGGATGCGTAGGATCCCTGTCCACCCTTATGCTGATAGATTAAGTCTGCTTGTGACCTGTTAAGTAGTAAAAATGTGGAAAACCGGAGAGCCCCCAATTGATAAAGCTGATTATCTTTACAGGAATGAAAGCTATACCTTAAACATACCTTAAATACACTTTAAACCTTTAGCCGCTGCGGCCGCTATACTTAATTCACACTCTATGCACCTTTTACGCTATTAGCGTACAGAGTCCCGTACAGTGTACGGACTTTGCGTACACACGCCGCGCTGACGGTACAAAGTACTCACAGCGCGTACACACCCAGAGACACACTTTAAACCTTCTACAGCAATGCAATGCAATAATAATACACTTTAAACCTTAGCAGGGCAATGAGGACACGTCACCAATTGTGATTTTACCACTGGGTTCCGACACCACAGTGGATTATTTCTGAAAGGGGGTTTACAATACAAATTATACACTACAATACAAGACAATATAACAGAATAATGGCTACAGTCAATGTACATACGTGAGTATATTCGCGTGCTCTTCCCGGTCCGGTCCTCCGTTATCAAATAGATAACGTTGTGAGTCTTGTGTCAGGCCAGGCTGCAGCAGGCTTTATTTATACAATTCTTCCAAAAGCAATACAATGGATACTGTAATCTCTTTGTCCATTGGACACAGGAATGCACTTTTACAGTACAGGAGAGGTCATAGGTTGATTTGAAAAGGTAGGCGATGTCTTTCTCAACTGCTCTTGTGGGTGATCTCCTCTGGATTCCCGCCGCATACATAATATACAGTAAATACAGTTTATATATATATTCTACTACTGCACATAACTATCCGCAGGAACATGCGATCTTCCGCAGACCAACACCGGAATGTTACCCTTAAAATACCCTACAGCTGGATACCAAATACCACCTTATAACCTTAGTCTGTCCCCTATTATCCTGTAAAGGTGAATCCCTTTGTTCTGCAACCATTTAAACAGCTATAACTTTCTGATGTGGTGCAAGGAGACTATGTGTACATTGTGCACTATTTGGATTAAATATGTAATGTGTTTTGATGGCTCTCCACGAGTACACAAACCCTGCCGTAAATACCCATTCCATGCGCCGATGCGCAGGTCCGTGGGAGTGACCATACGCAAATTGCGGATATGTGCACGCACGGCAGAACAAGTGCACGCGCAGTGGGCATGTGTGTGCAGTTTGTACGTGATGTGTGTTCTGCAATATTTTTCGACTTTGACACCCTGCAAACACCATTATCTCCTTAAGGTGCCCATTTATCATTAAATATTTGCAGCTTATTCCCCCATCAGGCGGTAACCACAAATATTTATTATCACCCCCATGTATCACAGAGGGACCGATATCTGCTGAGATTCCCCAACTTCTGACAGCAGCTGAAACGCCCATATGTTTTTATGGGGTATGTGATGCTGTAAGATTTACCAAGTTACGGAATGCGAAGGAATCCCAAGCTTAGCATCAGCGACTAGCGCCATCTGAAGTTGGTGTCAGCACGTTGAAGCCTAATTCTGTCCAACAAAATAAAATCTTATTTTTACATGTTGGGCCAAACTCTCTTGTAGTCATTGCTATCTTTTCCCATAAATCCATCCACAGTCTGCTACAGGGCATTGCACTTTACACTTTTGTGGTTTGTAATTAACTGTTCAATGCCTGAGATTTCTGAGACTCACCATTGCTTCAAAGTGTCAGGAAACGTTGCAGATTTCTCGTTAAAACTGGCCTGGAGTCCTCGACTGGGTTGTCTTTTATAACATGAACTTGTGATAAATGGAAAAAATAGCTTCAATTATAATAATAGTGTATTTCCTATATTTACAGTAAGAGCTACTTCCCGCTGCAACTAGTTCCTCAGCTTCAACCTATCCAGTATAAGAAAGCTAGTGGATCTTTCTGTAGATCAAATAGTTCCAAACACATAGAGATGTCTGATGTCTTCCAAACATGTATGAACATTGTATAGAAGGACCCCTTTAGAATAACTTGATGATCGTTAAAACTCATCCAACAACAGTAAATGATCCAGTTTATTTTGAATTTACCAGAGACTATGTCAGCGTCCGGAGTCTTACCGGTACGCTGGGGCCGCGGGGCTGGCTTCCTTGGCGATGTGCGGGCAGCGGCGGAGGTGGGCTGCTGCGCCAGATCCGTGGGCAGCAGTAGCGGCGGTGAGGGGGTCCGCTCGTGGCGGCGGGACGTCGCTACAGTGGGTCGCTCTTGCTGAGCCATTGCTAGGAGACCAGGGGCAGTGAGCAATGTGGCTTTGCAAAAAGGTCTGCATTACTGGGCGCCGCCATGTTGGAGACCAAGTTTTGAGCATAGTTCCTGTTTCCTGTCTCTTCCAGCCAATCCAGGGGAAGCTCTCCCTATAAAAGGGGGCTGGTTTAGGACAGGGATGCCAGTGCTTCAAGTTACAACCTGTTGTAGTGCTTTAGCCTGTGCTCCCAGGATTCCTGCTGTATTCTGGTTCCTCCTGATCCTGCTTGGTCGGTTCTCTGTTGCTGCTGCAGCCCTGCCGTTCCTACCCTGCTACTGCCTGTGGAAGCGCCCCTGGAAAACCCGGTCCAGTAAGACTCTTTGGGCACAGTCGGCCCCGGGTCTTCTGCCTCGTCTTTCAAGCCACACTCCACAGATCTCCTTCACCAGCCACGCCTTTGTACCATGACCAACGCCTGCAGATTATTCTTCATTGCTCCATGTCCCATGCGAAGGAACTATATCCAGCCCCCTTATCTCGTTCATTCACAGCCTGCTACCTCCTCGGGCAAATCTCAGCTGCCGGATCCTCAAACTCTGCTAGACGTGACAGTAAGCACTGGCCCAATGGATTCGACGGGTGATCAGGCCTCAGGAGGGGATTCAACTACAAATATCTGGTCTCGCTTAAGTAAGCAGGAGACTACACAATCTCAAATTGTGCAGTTCATGCAGAGTATGTCCGAACGTCTCGATTCTCTCTGTGTTGCCATGACGGCCTCTCAAGTATCTACAGCTGCTCCCACATTAGCACCTCCGGTCCCGCTTCCTCCTGTACCAGTACCACTTCCACTGTTGCATTTGCCACCTCCCAATAAATTTGATGGGAATCCAAAACAATGCCGCTGGTTTCTTAACCAGTGCGAAATCCAGTTCGAACTACAGTCGGCCAACTTCCCATCGGCACGAACCAAAGTAGCCTATATAATTTCTTTACTTACCGGGCAAGCGTTGGAATGGGCTTCACCTTTGTGGGAGAGGATGGATCCCATCTTAACTAACTATCCAGAATTCGTGGCCACCTTCCGAAAAATCTTCGACGAACCGGGCAGGACTTCAGCTGCCTCGTTGGAGATTTTGCGTCTGCGTCAGGGCACGCATACGGTCAGTCAGTACGTGATCCAGTTTCGCACCCTTTCCTCTGAACTGAACTGGAACGAGGAGGCTCTCATTGCAGCTTTCTGGAGCGGTCTCTCCAAAAAGATCAAAAATGACCTCGCAACTCAGGACGTACCTGATAAGTTGGAAACACTAATTTCTTTATGCAATAAGTTAGACCTGAGGTACAGAGAACGCTGTATGGAGAGGTTGCGGTCAGATCGCCCTAAGCCTAGAGTTGTTCTTCCACCAACACTATCATCACCAACTGCGGAAGAACCCATGCAGATTAATCGTTCCCGCCTCTCCAATGAAGAACGTCAGAGACGGCGACAAGGGAACCTCTGCCTGTATTGTGGTGCATCTGATCACTTTGTTAAAACTTGCAATCTACATCCGGGAAACGCCCGCTCCTAGTTTGTGCTGGAGAGGTCAAGCTAGGAGAATTCTCAGAATTACATACCAAGAAAGAGTCTGTCCTGTTAACCCAATTGGAGCTCCCTTCTTCTTCTCTTCTCATCCCTGCACTACTCGACTCCGGAGCCGCCGAAAGCTTCATTACGTCAGCTCTGGTCAAACGGTCTGGAATACAAACAGTTCCTCTGGATCGTACCATTTCTGTTACCACAGTGGATGGAAGTTATATCCCTGAGGGTATTATATCCTTTCGTACTATTCCTCTCAAGATGAAGGTTGGAGTTCTCCATTCAGAAGAAATCTCTTTCCTTGTAATTCCTAAAGCCTCTCATGAACTAATCCTAGGGTTTCCATGGTAAATCAGACACAATCCCCACATAGATTGGCAAACTATGAATGTTCTCTCTTGGGGACAAGACTGTTTTCAGAACTGTTTACCTTCAGTTAGACCTCTTTGTTCTTCCAGCCCTTCCAGCCTTCCTGTGGAGTACCAAGCTTTTCAAGATGTTTTCAGTAAGCAAGGGGCGGACACCTTGCCTCCGCATCGTACTTGGGATTGTCCCATTGAGCTAGTACCGGGTAAGACTCCTCCCCGAGGTCGAATTTACCCTCTCTCACTTCCCGAGACACAGGCCATGTCGGAGTATATCCGGGAGAACTTGGAGAAAGGGTTCATCAGGTCTTCTACATCTCCGGCTGGAGCGGGGTTTTTCTTTGTCAAAAAGAAAGATGGGGGTTGTGGCCCTGTATTGACTATAGAGGTCTCAATGACATAACAGTTAAGAACAGATATCTGTTATCTCTGATTCCAGAACTGTTCGACCGTGTTAAAGGAGCTACTGTATTTACTAAGTTGGACTTACGGGGGGCCTACAATCTTATACGTATTCGCCCAGGGGACGAATGGAAGACGGCATTTAATATCCGCGACGGCCATTACAAATACCTGGTAATGCCTTTTGGCCTATGTAACGCCCCAGCCGTCTTTCAAGAGTTCATTAACGAAATCTTCAGAGATCTTCTCTATGACTGCCTGGTAGTATATCTGGATGACATCCTCATTTTTTCTAAGGATCTGAAGACCCATCGGGAACAATTCAAAGAAGTGTTAACTCGTTTACGAAGGAATCAGTTATTCTGTAAGTTAGAGAAGTGCACCTTTGAAGTACCCACAATTCCATTCCTCGGTTACATTCTTTCAGGGCAGAAGTTACAGATGGACCCCGCTAAAGTCCAGGCGATTCAGGATTGGGCACTTCCAGCTACCCTTAAAGGAATTCAACGTTTCCTGGGGTTTGCTAACTTCTACCGAAGATTCATTCAAAATTATTCTTCTGTCATAGCTCCTATAACCGCATTAACTAGGAAGGGAGCCGATCCTGCCAAGTGGTCTCCTGAGGCTTTCAAAGCTTTTTCATCTTTAAAGGAGGCCTTCATGACTGCTCCAGTTCTTCGACAACCCGATCTCAGACGTCCGTTCTTGGTGGAGGTTAACGCCTCTACTGTGGGAGTGGGAGCAGTATTATCCCAGCTTTTCGAGGACAAGAAGGTCCATCCCTGTGCGTTCTTCTCGCGAAGATTCTCGCCCGCTGAACAGAATTATGCTATTGGGAAACAGGAATTACTGGCAATTAAGTTGGCCTTTGAGGAGTGGAGGTATTTGTTGGAGGGAGCTCAGCATCCAATTTCAGTAACCACAGATCACAAGAACCTCCTGTATCTACAGTCAGCCCGATGTCTGAACCCACGCCAAGCAAGATGGGCACTTTTCTTTACCCGTTTTAATTTTAAACTCAGTTACCGACCAGGTTCCCTCAACAAAAAGGCAGATGCCTTATCTCGCTCCCTAAGTTCAGAAGAACCCTCTGACCGTTCAAAAGAGCAATTTATCCTGGAATCCACCTCTTTTTCTGCAACTAATACCTCTCCACTTCCTCCTCCAGGGAAGATCTTCGTTGAACCAAATCTGCGCAAAAAAGTTCTCACATGGGCTCACTCCTCCTCCTTCATGGGCCATGCGGTGGGTCATAAGACACTTAAATTCAATCAGCGCTCCTACTGGTGGCCTCATCTCAGGACTGACGTTCAGGAATTCGTGGCTGCCTGTCCAAAATGTGCTCAGTATAAAAGTCCCAAAGGTCCACCAGCCGGGTTACTCCATCCTTTACCGGTACCACTAAGACCATGGACGCATATTTCTATGGACTTTATTACAGATTTACCTATGTCTGGTGGGCGGAACACCGTATGGGTCATAGTTAACCGATTCTCTAAAATGGCACACTTTGCTCCTCTGGCTAACCTTCCATCTGCATCCCAGTTGGCAAAATTGTTTATAGCAGAGATCTTTCGACTCCATGGTCTACCACAAGAAATTGTGTCTGATAGAGGTCCTCAATTTGTGGCCAAGTTTTGGAGATCCCTATGTTCTGCTCTTGGCGTGAAATTAAACTTCTCCTCAGGCTATCATCCCCAAACGGATGGTCAAACAGAGAGAGTGAACCAGGATCTGGAGACTTTTCTGCGTTTATTCATGTCCTCCTCACAGGCAACTGGCTGGACTTCCTCCCATTCGCAGAATTTGCCATAACAATCTTTATCACTCTGCCACAAAATCTTCTCCATTCTTCATTAATTATGGTTACCATCCAAGAGTTCCTGACTTCCAACTTCTGCCTACGCTCGAGGTACCTGCCGCAGAGTCAACACTTCGACAACTTACTAAAGCCTGAAAACAAGTTCACAAGACTTTGCTCAAGACTTCCAAGAGATATAAGACCTATGCAGATCTGAAACGAAAAGCTGTACCGAGCCTTAAGGTAGGAGATCGTGTTTGGGTTTCCACACGTAACCTAAGATTAAAGGTCCCTACAAAAAAGTTTGCTCCCAGATTTATTGGGCCTTACCCAATCGAAAAAGTGTTGAATCCCGTGGCTTACAAAGTGAAATTACCTCCGCAGTTAAGAATTCCTAATGCATTTCATATTTCGCTCTTAAAACCATTGGTACTTAATTGGTTCAGAGCCGCTCTGCCTAAATCACCCAAGATCCAATCAGCACATGGAGACGAATTTGAGATTCACAAGATCCTTGATTCTCGCAGATGTTATGGTCGCATCCAGTACCTTGTCGATTGGAAGGGGAATGGGCCAGAGGAGAGATCTTGGGTAGATGCAGAGGATGTCCATGCTCCAAGACTTCTTCGGACATTTCATGCCAAGTTTCCAACTAAACCACACAGGTGTCCGGAGTCCACCCGCAAAGGGGGGGTACTGTCAGCATCCGGAGTCTTACCGGTATGCTGGGGCCGCGGGGCTGGCTTCCTTGGCGATGTGCGGGCAGCGGCGGTGGTGGGCTGCTGTGCCAGATCCGTGGGCAGCAGTAGCGGCGGTGAGGGGGTCCGCTCGTGGCGGCGGGACGTCGCTACAGTGGGTCGCTCTTGCTGAGCCATTGCTAGGAGACCAGGGGCAGTGAGCAATGTGGCTTTGCAAAAAGGTCTGCATCACTGGGCGCTGTCATGTTGGAGACCAAGTTTTGAGCATAGTTCCTGTTTCCTGTCTCTTCCAGCCAATCCAGGGGAAGCTCTCCCTATAAAAGGGGGCTGGTTTAGGACAGGGATGCCAGTGCTTCAAGTTACAACCCTGTTGTAGGTGCTTTAGCCTGTGCTCCCAGGATTCCTGCTGTATTCTGGTTCCTCCTGATCCTGCTTGGTCGGTTCTCTGTTGCTGCTGCAGCCCTGCCGTTCCTACCCTGCTACTGTCTGTGGAAGCGCCCCTGGAAAACCCGGTCCAGTAAGACTCTTTGGGCACAGTCGGCCCCGGGTCTTCTGCCTCGTCTTTCAAGCCACACTCCACAGATCTCCTTCACCAGCCACTCCTTTGTACCACCGACCACCGCCTGCAGATTATTATCTTCAGCCTCGTTTTCCAAACCACAGTCCACAGTCCTTGTCTCCAGCCACGTCATCAACCATCATCCACAGTTCCACAGTTCATCATCTACAGTCTCATCTTTCAAATCACAGTCCACAGTTCTTTGCCTCCAGCCACGTCTTAACCATCGTGCTCCAGCCTCGGTTCTCTACCTCAGCCCTGTACATAATAAATACTTTCCATTGACTCTCAAACCCCGCCTACATTCTTCATTGCTCCGTGTCCCATGCGAAGGAACTATATCCAGCCCCCTCATCTCGTTCATTCACAGCCTGCTACCTCCTCGGGCAAACCTCAGCTGCCGGATCCTCAAACTCTGCTAGACGTGACAGACTACATATTGTCAAATATTTGTTTATTTAGTCTTAGGGGTAATTCAATCATCCACGGTAATTTACTGCTGAATCAGCAGGGCTATTCAATGAACCCCGAAGGAAGCCTGCAGACTGTAGTTAACGGGATTTTATTTCAAGCCTGAGTTTGAAAAGTAATCCCCGTTAAATAGCTTGTTTTCGGGTGCTGCAACCATGTTAACACATTGATCTGGGAACTTATCCTGGATTCTATGGGTTAACGCCCGTTAACAGTGTCATTTACTGGGCAAAGAAAAAGGGGATCTAATTGAATAGCGGCAGTCGTTAATGCCCAAGGCATCCATTCTTTTTCACACGCAGTAAATTACCAGGGCTAATTGAATTATCCCCTTAGACGTATTATAAATAAATTATTAGCCTAACAAGGGCACATTGAACAGGACCAGTTCCAGTGGTGAATTTCCCATTAGGCACATGAGGCATGTGCCTAGGGTTGGCACTTGTTTGGGGGCAGCACTTGGATGCTTGTGTTGATTCTGTCAGCCTAAAAAGTACCAGTAACTGCAGAATATTTCAACTGTACTGTACAATATGCCATCTTGAATGGAGTGTAAACTGGTAATACTGCCCATGTAATCTGTCCCACTTAGTAAATCTCTATACATAATTAAAAATCCCAAAAATGTCATAGTTAGTGGCTTTTTTTATTATTCTATTAAACTGGCTAGCATTAAATCAGGGTTTGTAAATAATAATAATAAAATTAGGCACGGGGGGTGGGGGGCGGCCGTCACTGTTGTACCTAGGGGCACCTTCACCCCTTACTACGCCCCAGACCAGTTCACCAACCTATATTTTCTTTTTCACTTGTTTATTTCCATGTGGGTAGCCTGTTGGTGTTTAGCAATTAGCATGTTCAGACATGCCTATAACGGAGCTGTTGAGCTTTGAGTAACCTCTACAACCTGTTTCCTTCCCTTACAAAGAAGAGCTTCATGCACTTTTAGTCAATTAGGTTTTTTTTTGCTAAGAATATTGAAAAATGTAAATAGGCAAAATTAATCTGTCACTAACATGCTCTTTTGAAATGTATTGAATATAAAACAGCCTGAAAAACATAACAACCAGGTTATTTCTGCTGGTTACTGCCATAGGTAAGGGCAGATTTGCGCCACTACAGATAAGTCCACTGACTTGGTAGAAAACTAGAGTGAATCCACTGAAGCTTTGGCAATAAATTCTTTGTCCATTCTAATGGTTGAAATAAATTGTTGCTGAGTAACTTATTTTTAATTCTTCCTCAGTGTATTCACCTCCATCTATTAGTGTCACCCCACTAGATATTAGAATGGACATGGGTAAGTGGGTTTTTACCACTCTGGTTAGAGAGACCTCTGTATGTGAAAGCATATCTGAAAACATCTTATCTACCCCAATTTTTTAGATTTGTTTACAACCTTATAAGTCACCCATATGTTGTATTTATTACACAAACTAGAACCAATAAACCTTAGAAATAATGACACAGACAACTGTATAAATTGGAAAAAATGGAGGTCACAGCCAGATTTATTAAATTCGAATCAGAATTGAAAATATTATACACCGGTGGCGAAAAAGCAGTGTCAACTCGGCCATGGCTTAAAACTATAATTTTTAAACAAATGGGGCGGAGTTTCCGCCCCTTGCGCAATCCGTCCTGGGTAGAACCATCTCCCCTTAATTAGCACAGTGCTGGTCCCTCCATAAGATGGTGACCTGGTCCTCCCCTGAGGTAGTGACCGACTCGCCTTTTCTCAAAGGGGAAATGCTAGCCAAGCTCTGCTGCGCTAAATTAAGCCGCCGAATAGCACTGCTTTCCGCCCACTGCGCCTCGCACTTGCTGGAATAATAATAACTCATTATTCCAACGTAAAGTTTCAAAAAAGAAAACCAAAACTTTTAATTTTTATACCGAAGTTAAAATTGCCGGGTGGGTGGGTGGGATCACAAAAATGGCAAGAGGAATCAGATTACCTCAGCCCTCACTTAAATAAACTAATAGAACCCGCCTACCTAAACCCTTCTCATTGGATAACTTATTTGATTGACAAACTTCAATGACCTATCAACTAATATCAACACAAAAACCAGATCTATCTAGCTTAGTTACATAAACAAACAGGGTGCTTATATTCACTCTATCCTATGCAGTCTTTCGTTCCTTTTAAGTCACCCATATGTTTTATTTATTACACAAACTAGAACCAATAAACCTTAGAAATAATGATACAGACAACTGTATAAATTGGAAAAAATGGAGGTCACAGCCAGATTTATTAAATTCTAATCAGAATTGAAAATATTATTCACCGGCGGCGAAAAAGCAGTGTCAACTCGGCCATGGCTTAAAACTATAATTTTTAAACAAATGGGGCGGAGTTTCCGCCCCTTGCGCAATCCGTCCTGGGTAAAACCATCTCCCCTTAATTAGCACAGTGCTGGTCCCGCCATAAGATGGTGACCTGGTCCTCCCCTGAGGTAGTGACGACTCGCCTTTTCTCAAAGGGGAAATGCTAGCCAAGCTCTGCTGCGCTAAATTAAGCCGCCGAATAGCACTGCTTTCCGCCAAATTCGGAGGCTCTAGACTACGAAAACCACCACCACAACCTAAAACCTCAAACCTCCTTTCAACACCTCAATAAGGCTGTGACAAATAACTCCAAACCACTCTCAGATAAATGTACTCCATCCAACCTATATAAATATTCCTACTCGTAACGCAAATCTGGGTGTTTAACAACTTTTCCACCTAAACTAATGACATATCTGGAGGTTGGGCACTGAGTTTCCTTCTTACTTTATCTAAAGCCGCTCCCCCTTGGGTGCCCCTCCAAAATCTACACGGTACCACTTCTGACCCTAGCACATTAACCAAAGGCCAATGCTCTGTGATTATCTGAAAATCCTTTTTTATGGCATTAATAAGTTCTATACCTTTAAATGTACCCAGATCATTGCCACCTAAATGTATCACCAAACAATCAGGGGCACCCCATTTTTCTTCGAAGTTCCAGAGCACACTTAATAGGTTGTTCCATCTCATTCCCCTTAAACCTATCCACCTCACTTCAAAAGGGAACAACTTGTACATCCTGTGCCTACTGGCCCAATAAATATATGAGTAACACACAATCCACACCCGGCTTGATAATGTCAAACAAAAACCTGTAGAAAAAACAACAAAACAAAGAACATTTTAATCAATATTACTATAATCTTTAACGAAACTGCTAAAGAGAAACAGGGAAGGATAAAAACTTAGTTGTTTAGGCGACCCAGATGGAGGTGAACAACACCAAACCTCAAAAATGTTGTGAGGAAAAAGGTGAAAAGAACTCCAATCCCCCTTTAACGGCGGGTGGCTTATGGCCCTGGGATTCCGAAACAACAAACTCGCAGGACGCCTACCACTAATGCATTTATCACTCCTAATATATCCCTTATAAACATCCGACTTCCAGCGCTCTAACCTTTTAATATCCTCGCTGGAAGAACCTGTCAATGCTGCGCAAGTTGCTGCACCTATCCTAAAAGAATAGGTCCCATAACTCTCCAGCGGAAGGTCCAACGCTATCAAACACATATTGAAGACACTTGTGCATTGAAATTTAGATAAAGGATTAAGATCCTTATGACCCAACCATTGCTCCCCCCCTTTTGGACGAAACTGACCATAATCCTCTGCTAATCTTACTGGGCAAATGCTCGGCTCCTTATGCATAGGAAAAAGAAATCCATTTACCTCTCCCTAGTTGATCCGTTTTGGAATGGTGTATTTTAATAAGCATCTTATTATCCTTCAACACTACATTATTTAACAACATGCCTGAATCCACTGAACTTTTGCTTTTTGCCGCTATCTCACCTAATCTAACAGCGCCGCAAAAAAGCTATAGCAAATGCTAAACTAAAAAAGGGCGACCACAAATTCCCCTTATGCAATACCAGAAACCGCGATAATTAACTCTTTCAATAACTCAATGTCGATTGGTCTATGTGCGCCACTTACTCCTGCTTGCTCCTTAGCCCAACCCCTCAAAGCCTTTGATAAAATAAAAGATTTAGTTGGGTCTGACAACCCTTCCAAACGCAAAAAATATGAAATTCCTGCTAAAGCACCCAACATCGCTGCTTTATAACGACCCCTCTCATGCCATAACTATACAAATTCTAATATAGCATCGTGGATACTCTTACCCCTACCTCCAGAATTCAAATACGCCTGCCAATCCTCCCAAGCTGCAGAATACGATCTCAAAGTTCCCGGGGCCAACGCCTTCAATGCTAAAGCTTTCATGCCGGTTTGATGATCTGCCATACAAATTCGGGACATGATAAACCTTCCATTTTTGCTGCTGGGGCTAATGCTCTAAATCTATCCCATTGAAAACGAGATAAAGCATCCGCTATCCCGTTCTCAACCCCAGGGACATGCCTAGCATTCAAATCTATATTAAACTGTAAAAACCTAACGGTCAAATGCCGTAGCAACCTCAAAGCGTGTGAACACGAAGATTTTTGAATATTAATCGCTTGAACCACCCTTAAATTATCACACCAGAATAAAATCCTCTGATTCCTAAGCCTAAAACCCCATATCTCAATTGCGACAATTATTGGAAAAAGCTCAAGCTAAAGCATACTGTCAGTAAACTTCCTTGTGCGCCATTCCTCAGGCCAAACTTCGGCGCACCATTCCCCTTCAAAATAAGCACCGAAACCTAACGACTCTGATGCATCTGTGAAAATCTGCAGCTCACGATTACTCATTTCTTCATGCAACCAAATGCGTACACCATTGAACTCACTCAAAAATGTTACTGCAATAAAATTTTCTAACAAGATCCTTAAATTATTCACTTTCTCCGCTGGCAATCTACAAAGGCCTGCCTCAGTATCAATTTCTATGCCCAGATAAGATAAACGGGTCACAGGCCCCTCTGTTTTATCTTTAGCTATCGGTACACCCATAACCGAAAAAAGCGCTTGAACTAAAAAAAAATAATTCCTGGCGCACTGAGCTACCCGCAGGACCTGCCAACAAGAAGCCAACCAAATAATGGGTGACTCCCAACTGACCGGTGCCTGCCCGCACACACCACTGTAGAAATGAACTAAAACCTTCAAAATAAGAAACACGAAACTGAACAGCCCATAGGCAACACCTATCTACATAAAATTGACCATCCATCTTGAAACCCATAAACTTAAACGAATCAGGGTGCAGCGGTAACAGTCTAAAGGCTGATTCTATACCCACTTTTGCTAACAACGTTCCCGAACTAAAACCTTTAACCATAGCCACAGATTCTTCAAAAAGACTGATATTTTACGCTATACAAAGAGAGGTCAAGAGCCTCGTTTATTGAGCCCCCTTCCGGGTAGGAAAGGTACTCAATTATCCTACATCTTCCTGGCTCTTTCTTTGGAACTACCCCCAATGGAGAAACGCAAAATTCAGCTAGAGGTGGACTTTCAAAAGGGCCACACATACGCCCTAAAACAACTTCAGCTGCAATCTTCATTCTTACTATCCCTGGAAAATCTGTAGCTGACTTTAGGTTTCTCTGGCCAAAACTATAACCGGCCTAACTACAGGTAGATTGAAACTGAATTTAAAACCTTGCAATAAAAATGCTGCCTCCTCCCTAAGAGGATAGCAGCCTAACCATCGTTCTAAAACTTCTAAATTCACTGGTGACTCCGCTTTATCTAGGACCGGTTCTCTGCTCACCCCTACCCGCTGACTGAACTGCGGGTCTGTTGCAGTCCTTTGCTGGGTGATTTCCTCCACACAGCATACAGACGTGCTTATATCGACACAATGTTCCCCTATTACATTGTGCGTTATTAAACGCGTAACATTTTCCTCCTCCTGCCGTGTTAAAACCTGGTCTGACCTGAAAGGGCTGCCTTCTACCCGTCTGTTCCATAGGAAGCCTATTGCTTTGAGTCACTTCTAACCATACCTCCACATCCTTAAACCCCAAACTTAAAATCTTTTGGCCATCCTGCTTTTTCCTAAATAACTCATCATACTGCCTCCAAACATTTTGCCTCGCCGTAAGATACATATTATGTACCAGGTGAAATACTTCAGAATATTCATGATTTCTGATGGACGAGACTCCATATAGCAAGCCCAAATATATAAATCCCCGCAAGCCAGTTAGGATAATTCCTTCAAGCTTCTTCAGCAGCCGCCCCCCCAGCCTTTGCTGTGCCCAACGCTCTTTTAGCGTCATGCGTAATCGCAAACATATCTACAAATCGGCCTTTCTTTATTCTTTCCCTAACCTTAGACCTAACTCCTCTTAGAATTGCCATATTCGTGCAATGTACGCTATCACCTGTTGCATCAGGAGCCGAGCTGCTCGCTACGCTACACCCTCCCTTCGAACTTTTACGCTTCCCTCTAAGATGCTGTATGAATGTCCGCATAAATTTGCGCGGATTTTCCAGTAAACTAGACGTATCAGATGATTCGTCGGAATGAGAAAAAAAATTTGCGCTAAGCTGAACTATTGAATTTTTCTCACCAGTTCCAGAAGTAGAAGGACCCGCGTCCGCGTCTCCTGCGTCCAGTGGAATCTTGCCTGCTGCTGATGTGTGCAATGAAGCTGTATGAGATGCTAAAACCTGCGGACTCAATAAAACAGCATTACTTCCTGCTTGACCGGCCCCTTCTGACCAGCCGGTCACTACCGACGCCGCTCGTACTTGAGATTGCGCACATGCAATATTCACCTCCAACTGCCGTGGTGATGGGGGTCCGGCCGGTGGAGGAATTTGGGGCAGGGTCGGCAAACCTATCTGATGAGCGCTCATGAATTGATTAGGTGCAGGCTGCAACCAATGTGCATATTGATTGCCTGCCTGCCGGGGGGGCGGGAGGGGGGAAATTGCACAACTTGAAGTACGGCACAGGGTTGGTAAAACTAACTTAAATGAGGCATTTGAGTATTAAACAAATGCTGCTGCCCTGCCACATGCAGATGCATTATATTCTGTGGAGCCCCTTGGCTGAAATATGGGGACCATGAAACCTGCGGGGGCTGAAAACCCCCCACCCGCCTGCATTTGTAATTGAGAATTGAAATTCTCCCTTATTATATTTTCCTGCCTAACATTCTGGGCTCCTGATATGGGAGAGGCTAATATACTGCCTCTCCCCTGGAGCCCTGCTGGATAAATAATGATGCCCCCTGCAGCCGTGCTCCGTCCCCCCCCCCAGCTCCTGAAGCTGTGGGAGGATGCTGATGGCCGCCATGTTATTTGATATGGCGACGGGGGCGGGGCTTTTAGCAGCAGGGGCCGATGCACCTAATGCTATTGCTATTAATGGAGGCCGGGGTGTGTGCTCGTGGGGCTGGCCGTCATGCCTGACAGCCAGGCCCACAGCACAGAGGGAGAGAGAGGCGGGTGAGCGCTCACCGCTGCCTCTGGCCGAGCAGCGCGGGCGCTGGGGACTGCCCACCTGGCTCCCCTCACAGCATAATGCCGTGCTCCTCTCAGCGCCGGAGAGGCAGCGGCTGCAGTGAGAGGCTTAGATGCCTCAACCAGCCAGCCAGGAGGGGGCGCACTGCGGCGGGGCGAGGTATACTAAGTAAATAGTAGCTAACTGTCAGGTCCGGGTGTTTTTGTGAATCCGTTAACCCGGGACCAACCACAGGTGTAGGTGCTGGGGTATGAAGAAAGTAGGGAGGACGAAGAAAGTTCCGTTTCATATATTTATTAAAAATAACAATTCAGTAAAGAGTTAAATGACAAGTTGTTAATCATCATATTATACTGAAGTATTGCAGGAATGGCAGAAATAATATGCAGGATAAAGCTCAAAGATAAATAAAAGAAATGTTCATGGAAACGTATGCAAAACAAGCTGATGAATAAATGTTGAATTGTCCAAATATAAATAAGCTTTGATGCAGAACTGTAGAATGTGTTTAACTGGATAATGCAGACATGAAGAAATAACTGTAAGGATTTGCTATGAAGTTTTGAGAGTTAACTGAGAGGCTGTGAAGAATTATCTTTGTTATGGCAACATAGAAAATAAAAGTACTGAATTGGGTTACTTGCAGATTCCGGAGATCACTGTGAAACTGTAGCAGATGACAAGGTGATGAATGGGTTAAATGCTGAGTAGAACAAACGAACAGCTGAGGGTAGTGGAATCCTCCAAACTTTGTATGGTAGGCAGACAAGGTAACCTCATGCAAGACTCTGGGTATCCAACTGCTTCCATTAGGTGTGCAATTAACTGACAGCACAGCGGGGAGCTGGTGGATCTTTTAGCAGTGAAGGCTGCAGACGGACCTCTGGGAACGGAGGCGATATCTGGACCACGGGAATCACACAGGAATGCACGGAGAGAGCTCAGAGCTAGAGCACAGCGTTGATACAACAAAGCACTGGCCCAGAGTAACATAATCCCAGCCTACTTAAAGGCAGCACAAGCACGGGATTGGCTTACACCTGCCCACAGGTGTTTTCACAAGTGCTCTGTATTACCTATTTGGTCTCCAACATGGCCACCTCCTATACAGCAGACACACCGCAGTGCCTTAGGCCATTTGGTCCCCGCACTCACAGTTCCCAGATTCTGCATTACCTGTGCCACCAATCACGCCGCGTCCCCACACGGGCGCACAGCACCGCGAGCAACCGCACTGGCAACGGATGAACCCCAGAACCCGCAAAGGTAAGAGACCGGTTCGTGACACTAACAAAGTTACCTCAGTACAGGACAAGAAAATTAACAGCCTTGACTAAATTAAACACTTATGAAATTAACTAAATAAAAACCAGCTAAACCACAATAATAACTAATTTAAAGATGAATAACAAAAACCTTAGCTATAATAACAACCTAAGCTATAATAACAACCTAAATAATATTGATAACCCTGCAGAGTGATACCAGTTACATTACCAGTCCTGGGATCACAAAAATGGCAAGAGGAATCAGATTACCTCAGCCCTCACTTAAATAAACTAATAGAACCCGCCTACCTAAACCCTTCTCATTGGATAACTTATTTGATTGACAAACTTCAATGACCTATCAACTAATATCAACACAAAAACCAGATGTATCTAGCTTAGTTACATAAACAAACAGGGTGCTTATATTCACTCTATCCTATGCAGTCTTTCGTTCCTTTTTTATGTAAATCCAATGCATCCCTCATGCCAATATGTTCTTACAGTAAATGAAACAATGGTCATTATATTAAATATTTATACAGGTTGAGTATCCCTTATCCAAAATGCTTGGGACCAGAAGTATTTTGGATATCGGATTTTTCCGTACTTTGGAATAAATGCATACCATAATGAGATATCATGGTGATGTTACCTAAATCTAAGCACAGAATGCATTTATGTTACATATACACCTTGTACACACAGCCTGAAGGTGGTTTTAGCCAATATTTTTTATAACTTTGTGCATTAAACAAAGTGTGTGTACATTCACACAATTCATTTATGTTTCACATACACCTTATACACACAGCCTGAATGTCATTTAATACAATATTTGTAATAACTTTGTGTATTAAACAAAGTTTGTGTACATTGAGCCATCAAAAAACAAAGGTTTCACTATCTCACTCTCACTCAAAAAAGTCCGTATTTTAGAATATCCTGTATTTCGGAATATTTGGATATGGGATACTCAACCTGTAGTAATAGAAATGAATATAAACATTTGTAAATATGTAGTCTTATGTTAGTTATGGATCTCCCAATTTAAACCAATTAGATTTTTAGAGATTTTTTTCCTCAAATTAACTTTGTCGTCTTCCAATAAATACTCTTTTTGTTGCTGAATCTCAACACAAGCTTCCAGAAGTTGCCTAAACATAAGCACATCCCTATCCTCATGGTCTCCATTGACATTTTCAATACTAAGTATCACTATGGACTCTTTACCCAATGGACATAGATCCTGAAGTTGTTGGCATAATTCATAGGTCTCTTTTTTCCCTAATCACAATTGTACCAGGGTGCTAGAAAGTGCCCCTACTGTTTTCTTACAAGGACTAGTTGCTTGTAATTCATAGAGAAAGAGACCATTTCTTCTACTTATTTACGTCAATTGTAGTCTTGTTATTAGTTTATTCATTTCCCAGGTCATAAAATAGAGGTACATAGAAAAAAGGAATAAAAGCATGAAGAGTGATCAAAGGCCTTTGTTTGTGTAATTGGGGGAAAAGGAATGGTGAGTGTGAAAAGGAATAAAAGAGGGGTGGGCGGGTAAAATAAAAATTTTAGAAGATGATTCTGCTGAGTTGTTTAAAACCGTTGTCATATATTTCACAAGATAGGAGTACAATAATTGATTTAGAACAGAAGTGAGAGAAGGAGGGTGTGAAGATTTCCAGTTGACTGCTAGTTGACAGGTGGCAGCTAATGTAATACTTGGGGTGAGGGTTAAAGGAAGTTTATGGATACAACGGAATCTGTCAGGTCTCTCGGGGCCAACCAGAAGCTAGCTTGTCTCGAACAGGTTGAGATCCGAACCCCCCCGAACTTCACCTATTTTGCACGGTTCCGAGGCAGCCTCGGATCTTCCCGCCTTGCTCGGTTAGCCCTAACGCGGCCGAACATCATAATCCCGCTGTCGGATTCTCGCGAGATTCGTATTCTATATAAAGAGCCGCGCGTCGCCGCCATTTTCACTCGTGCATTGGTGATTTAACGGAGAGGACGTGGCTACGTTCTCTGCCTGAAAAGCTCCATATCTATGCTCAGTGTGCTGCAAATATCTGTGCTCAGTGTGCTGCAAATATCTGTGCTCAGTGTGCTGCAAATATCTACGTTTTCTGCCTGAAAAGCTCCATATCTGTGCTCAGTGTGCTGCAAATATCTGTGCTCAGTGTGCTGCATTTTGGTGACCAACAGTATATAGTTGTACAGTACAGTAGGCCATTGCTGTATCTTGCAGCTCTGTGTCACTGCAAGTATCCATTCCATATCTGTGCTGCATTTTTGTGAGCAGTATATATAGTAGTACAGTGCAGCATTTTGGTGACCAGCAGTATATAGTTGTACAGTACAGTAGGCCATTGCTGTATCTTGCAGCTCTGTGTCACTGCAAGTATCCATTCCATATCTGTGCTGCATTTTTCTGAGCAGTATATATAGTAGAACAGTGCAGCATTTTGGTGACCAACAGTATATAGTTGTACAGTACAGTAGGCCATTGCTGTACCTTGCAGCTCCGTGTCACTGCAAGTATCCATTCCATATATGTGCTGCATTTTTGTGAGCAGTATATATAGTAGTACAGTGCAGCATTTTGGTGACCAACAGTATATAGTTGTACAGTACAGTAGGCCATTGCTATTGATATAATAATATTACTGGCATATAATTCTACACATTAAAAAATGGAGAACAAAAATGTGGAGGGTGAAATAGGGAAAGATCAAGATCCACTTCCACCTAGTGCTGAAGCTGCTGCCACTAGTCATGGCAGAGACGATTCAATGCCATCAACGTCGTCTGCCAAGGCCGATGCCCAATGTCATAGTAGAGAGCATGTAAAATCCAAAAAACTAAAGTTCAGTAAAATGACCCAAAAATCTAAATTAAAAGCGTCTGAGGAGAAGCGTAAACTTGCCAATATGCCATTAACGACATGGAGTAGCAAGGAATGGCTGAGGCCCTGGCCTATGTCCATGGCTAGTGGTTCAGCTTCACATGAGGATGGAAGCACTCATCCTCCCGCTACAAAACTGAAAAGAGTTAAGATGGCAAAAGCACAGCAAAGAACTGTGCGTTCTAAATAGAGATGAGCGGGTTCGGTTTCTCTGAAACCGAACCCGCACGAACTTCATGTTTTTTTCACGGGTCCGAGCAGACTCGGATCCTCCCGCCTTGCTCGGTTAACCCGAGCGCGCCCGAACGTCATCATGACGCTGTCGGATTCTCGCGAGACTCGGATTCTATATAAGGAGCCGCGCGTCGCCGCCATTTTCACACGTGCATTGAGATTGATAGGGAGAGGACGTGGCTGGCGTCCTCTCCATTAGAAATTAGATTAGAAGAGAGAGAGAGATTGTGCAGAGTCAGACAGAGTTTACCACAGTGACCAGTGCAGTTGTTGTTAGTTAACTTTTATTTATTTTAATATATCCGTTCTCTGCTATATCCGTTCTCTGCCTGAAAAAAAACGATACACAGCAGCAGCCAGTCACACAGTGTGACTCAGTCTGTGTGCACTCAGCTCAGCCCAGTGTGCTGCACATCAATGTATAAAAGGCAAAGCTTATAATAATTGTGGGGGAGACTGGGGAGCACTGCAGGTTGTTATAGCAGGAGCCCCCAGGAGTACATAATATTATATTAATTTAAAATTAAACAGTGCACACTTTTGCTGCAGGAGTGCCACTGCCAGTGTGACTAGTGGTGACCAGTGCCTGACCACCAGTATAGTAGTATATTGTTGTATGTATTGTATACTATCTCTTTATCAACCAGTCTATATTAGCAGCAGACACAGTACAGTGCGGTAGTTCACGGCTGTGGCTACCTCTGTGTCGGCAGTCGGAACTCGGCAGGCAGTCCGTCCATCCATAATTGTATTACAATATATACCACCTAACCGTGGTATTTTTTTTTCTTTCTTTATACCGTCGTCATAGTGTCATACTAGTTGTTACGAGTATACTACTATCTCTTTATCAACCAGTGTACAGTGCGGTAGTTCACGGCTGTGGCTACCTCTGTGTCGGCAGTCGGCAGGCAGTCCGTCCATCCATAATTGTATTATTATTATAATATATACCACCTAACCGTGGTTTTTTTTTCATTCTTTATACCGTCATAGTGTCATACTAGTTGTTACGAGTATACTACTATCTCTTTATCAACCAGTGTACAGTGCGGTAGTTCACGGCTGTGGCTACCTCTGTGTCGGCAGTCGGCAGGCAGTCCGTCCATCCATAATTGTATTATTATTATAATATATACCACCTAACCGTGGTTTTTTTTTCATTCTTTATACCGTCATAGTGTCATACTAGTTGTTACGAGTATACTACTATCTCTTTATCAACCAGTGTACAGTGCGGTAGTTCACGGCTGTGGCTACCTCTGTGTCGGCAGTCGGCAGGCAGTCCGTCCATCCATAATTGTATTATTATTATAATATATACCACCTAACCGTGGTTTTTTTTTCATTCTTTATACCGTCATAGTGTCATACTAGTTGTTACGAGTATACTACTATCTCTTTATCAACCAGTGTACAGTGCGGTAGTTCACGGCTGTGGCTACCTCTGTGTCGGCAGTCGGCAGGCAGTCCGTCCATCCATAATTGTATTATTATTATAATATATACCACCTAACCGTGGTTTTTTTTTCATTCTTTATACCGTCATAGTGTCATACTAGTTGTTACGAGTATACTACTATCTCTTTATCAACCAGTGTACAGTGCGGTAGTTCACGGCTGTGGCTACCTCTGTGTCGGCAGTCGGCAGGCAGTCCGTCCATCCATAATTGTATTATTATTATAATATATACCACCTAACCGTGGTTTTTTTTTCATTCTTTATACCGTCATAGTGTCATACTAGTTGTTACGAGTATACTACTATCTCTTTATCAACCAGTGTACAGTGCGGTAGTTCACGGCTGTGGCTACCTCTGTGTCGGCAGTCGGCAGGCAGTCCGTCCATCCATAATTGTATTATTATTATAATATATACCACCTAACCGTGGTTTTTTTTTCATTCTTTATACCGTCATAGTGTCATACTAGTTGTTACGAGTATACTACTATCTCTTTATCAACCAGTGTACAGTGCGGTAGTTCACGGCTGTGGCTACCTCTGTGTCGGCAGTCGGCAGGCAGTCCGTCCATCCATAATTGTATTATTATTATAATATATACCACCTAACCGTGGTTTTTTTTTCATTCTTTATACCGTCATAGTGTCATACTAGTTGTTACGAGTATACTACTATCTCTTTATCAACCAGTGTACAGTGCGGTAGTTCACGGCTGTGGCTACCTCTGTGTCGGCAGTCGGCAGGCAGTCCGTCCATCCATAATTGTATTATTATTATAATATATACCACCTAACCGTGGTTTTTTTTTCATTCTTTATACCGTCGTCATAGTGTCATACTAGTTGTTACGAGTATACTACTATCTCTTTATCAACCAGTGTACAGTGCGGTAGTTCACGGCTGTGGCTACCTCTGTGTCGGCAGTCGGCAGGCAGTCCGTCCATCCATAATTGTATTATTATTATAATATATACCACCTAACCGTGGTTTTTTTTCCATTCTTTATACCGTCGTCATAGTGTCATACTAGTTGTTACGAGTATACTACTATCTCTTTATCAACCAGTGTACAGTGCGGTAGTTCACGGCTGTGGCTACCTCTGTGTCGGCAGTCGGCAGGCAGTCCGTCCAACCATAATTGTATTATTATTATAATATATACCACCTAACCGTGGTTTTTTTTCCATTCTTTATACCGTCGTCATAGTGTCATACTAGTTGTTACGAGTATACTACTATCTCTTTATCAACCAGTGTACAGTGCGGTAGTTCACGGCTGTGGCTACCTCTGTGTCGGCAGTCGGCAGGCAGTCCGTCCATCCATAATTGTATTATTATTATAATATATACCACCTAACCGTGGTTTTTTTATACCACCTAACCGTGGCAGTCCGTCCATAATTGTATACTAGTATCCAATCCATCCATCTCCATTGTTTACCTGAGGTGCCTTTTAGTTCTGCCTATAAAATATGGAGAACAAAAAAGTTGAGGTTCCAAAATTAGGGAAAGATCAAGATCCACTTCCACCTCGTGCTGAAGCTGCTGCCACTAGTCATGGCCGAGACGATGAAATGCCAGCAACGTCGTCTGCCAAGGCCGATGCCCAATGTCATAGTACAGAGCATGTCAAATCCAAAACACCAAATATCAGAAAAAAAAGGACTCCAAAACCTAAAATAAAATTGTCGGAGGAGAAGCGTAAACTTGCCAATATGCCATTTACCACACGGAGTGGCAAGGAACGGCTGAGGCCCTGGCCTATGTTCATGGCTAGTGGTTCAGCTTCACATGAGGATGGAAGCACTCAGCCTCTCGCTAGAAAACTGAAAAGACTCAAGCTGGCAAAAGCACCGCAAAGAACTGTGCGTTCTTTGAAATCCCAAATCCACAAGGAGAGTCCAATTGTGTCGTTTGCGATGCCTGACCTTCCCAACACTGGACGTGAAGAGCATGCGCCTTCCACCATTTGCACGCCCCCTGCAAGTGCTGGAAGGAGCACCCGCAGTCCAGTTCCTGATAGTCAGATTGAAGATGTCAGTGTTGAAGTACACCAGGATGAGGAGGATATGGGTGTTGCTGGCGCTGGGGAGGAAATTGACCAGGAGGATTCTGATGGTGAGGTGGTTTGTTTAAGTCAGGCACCCGGGGAGACACCTGTTGTCCGTGGGAGGAATATGGCCGTTGACATGCCAGGTGAAAATACCAAAAAAATCAGCTCTTCGGTGTGGAGGTATTTCACCAGAAATGCGGACAACAGGTGTCAAGCCGTGTGTTCCCTTTGTCAAGCTGTAATAAGTAGGGGTAAGGACGTTAACCACCTCGGAACATCCTCCCTTATACGTCACCTGCAGCGCATTCATAATAAGTCAGTGACAAGTTCAAAAACTTTGGGTGACAGCGGAAGCAGTCCACTGACCAGTAAATCCCTTCCTCTTGTAACCAAGCTCACGCAAACCACCCCACCAACTCCCTCAGTGTCAATTTCCTCCTTCCCCAGGAATGCCAATAGTCCTGCAGGCCATGTCACTGGCAAGTCTGACGAGTCCTCTCCTGCCTGGGATTCCTCCGATGCATCCTTGCGTGTAACGCCTACTGCTGCTGGCGCTGCTGTTGTTGCCGCTGGGAGTCGATGGTCATCCCAGAGGGGAAGTCGTAAGCCCACTTGTACTACTTCCAGTAAGCAATTGACTGTTCAACAGTCCTTTGCGAGGAAGATGAAATATCACAGCAGTCATCCTACTGCAAAGCGGATAACTGAGGCCTTGGCATCCTGGGTGGTGAGAAACGTGGTTCCGGTATCCATCATTACTGCAGAGCCAACTAGAGACTTGTTGGAGGTACTGTGTCCCCGGTACCAAATACCATCTAGGTTCCATTTCTCTAGGCAGGCGATACCGAAAATGTACACAGACCTCAGAAAAAGAGTCACCAGTGTCCTAAAAAATGCAGCTGTACCCAATGTCCACTTAACCACGGACATGTGGACAAGTGGAGCAGGGCAGGGTCAGGACTATATGACTGTGACAGCCCACTGGGTAGATGTATGGACTCCCGCCGCAAGAACAGCAGCGGCGGCACCAGTAGCAGCATCTCGCAAACGCCAACTCTTTCCTAGGCAGGCTACGCTTTGTATCACCGCTTTCCAGAATACGCACACAGCTGAAAACCTCTTATGGCAACTGAGGAAGATCATCGCGGAATGGCTTACCCCAATTGGACTCTCCTGTGGATTTGTGGCATCGGACAACGCCAGCAATATTGTGTGTGCATTAAATCTGGGCCAATTCCAGCACGTCCCATGTTTTGCACATACCTTGAATTTGGTGGTGCAGAATTTTTTAAAAAACGACAGGGGCGTGCAAGAGATGCTGTCGGTGGCCAGAAGAATTGCGGGACACTTTCGGCGTACAGGCACCACGTACAGAAAACTGGAGCACCACCAAAAACTACTGAACCTGCCCTGCCATCATCTGAAGCAAGAAGTGGTAACGAGGTGGAATTCAACCCTCTATATGCTTCAGAGGTTGGAGGAGCAGCAAAAGGCCATTCAAGCCTATACAATTGAGCACGATATAGTAGGTGGAATGCACCTGTCTCAAGTGCAGTGGAGAATGATTTCAACGTTGTGCAAGGTTCTGATGCCCTTTGAACTTGCCACACGTGAAGTCAGTTCAGACACTGCCAGCCTGAGTCAGGTCATTCCCCTCATCAGGCTTTTGCAGAAGAAGCTGGAGGCATTGAAGAAGGAGCTAACACGGAGCGATTCCGCTAGGCATGTGGGACTTGTGGATGCAGCCCTTAATTCGCTTAACAAGGATTCACGGGTGGTCAATCTGTTGAAATCAGAGCACTACATTTTGGCCACCGTGCTCGATCCTAGATTTAAAGCCTACCTTGGATCTCTCTTTCCGGCAGACACAGGTCTGCTGGGGTTGAAAGACCTGCTGGTGACAAAATTGTCAAGTCAAGCGGAACGCGACCTGTCAACATCTCCTCCTTCACATTCTCCCGCAACTGGGGGTGCGAGGAAAAGGCTCAGAATTCCGAGCCCACCCGCTGGCGGTGATGCAGGGCAGTCTGGAGCGACTGCTGATGCTGACATCTGGTCCGGACTGAAGGACCTGACAACGATTACGGACATGTCGTCTACTGTCACTGCATATGATTCTCTCAACATTGATAGAATGGTGGAGGATTATATGAGTGACCGCATCCAAGTAGGCACGTCACACAGTCCGTACTTATACTGGCAGGAAAAAGAGGCAATTTGGAGGCCCTTGCACAAACTGGCTTTATTCTACCTAAGTTGCCCTCCCACAAGTGTGTACTCCGAAAGAGTGTTTAGTGCCGCCGCTCACCTTGTCAGCAATCGGCGTACGAGGTTACATCCAGAAAATGTGGAGAAGATGATGTTCATTAAAATGAATTATAATCAATTCCTCCGCGGAGACATTGACCAGCAGCAATTGCCTCCACAAAGTACACAGGGAGCTGAGATGGTGGATTCCAGTGGGGACGAATTGATAATCTGTGAGGAGGGGGATGTACACGGTGATATATCGGAGGGTGAAGATGAGGTGGACATCTTGCCTCTGTAGAGCCAGTTTGTGCAAGGAGAGATTAATTGCTTCTTTTTTTGGGGGGGTCCAAACCAACCCGTCATATCAGTCACAGTCGTGTGGCAGACCCTGTCACTGAAATGATGGGTTGGTTAAAGTGTGCATGTCCTGTTTTGTTTATACAACATAAGGGTGGGTGGGAGGGCCCAAGGATAATTCCATCTTGCACCTCTTTTTTCTTTTCTTTTTCTTTGCATCATGTGCTGATTGGGGAGGGTTTTTTGGAAGGGACATCCTGCGTGACACTGCAGTGCCACTCCTAGATGGGCCCGGTGTTTGTGTCGGCCACTAGGGTCGCTAATCTTACTCACACAGCTACCTCATTGCGCCTCTTTTTTTCTTTGCGTCATGTGCTGTTTGGGGAGGGTTTTTTGGAAGGGACATCCTGCGTGACACTGCAGTGCCACCCCTAGATGTGCCCGGTGTTTGTGTCGGCCACTAGGGTCGCTAATCTTACTCACACAGTCAGCTACCTCATTGCGCCTCTTTTTTTCTTTGCGTCATGTGCTGTTTGGGGAGGGTTTTTTGGAAGGGCCATCCTGCGTGACACTGCAGTGCCACTCCTAGATGGGCCCGGTGTTTGTGTCGGCCACTAGGGTCGCTTATCTTTCTCACACAGTCAGCTACCTCATTGCGCCTCTTTTTTTCTTTGCGTCATGTGCTGTTTGGGGAGGGTTTTTTGGAAGGGACATCCTGCGTGACACTGCAGTGACACTCCTAGATGGGCCCGGTGTTTGTGTCGGCCACTAGGGTCGCTAATCTTACTCACACAGCTACCTCATTGCGCCTCTTTTTTTCTTTGCGTCATGTGCTGTTTGGGGAGGGTTTTTTGGAAGGGACATCCTGCGTGACACTGCAGTGCCACTCCTAGATGGGCCCGGTGTTTGTGTCGGCCACTAGGGTCGCTTATCTTACTCACACAGCGACCTCGGTGCAAATTTTAGGACTAAAAATAATATTGTGAGGTGTGATGTGTTCAGAATAGGCTGAAAATGAGTGTAAATTATGTTTTTTGAGGTTAATAATACTTTGGGATCAAAATTACCCCCAAATTCTATGATTTAAGCTGTTTTTTAGGGTTTTTTGAAAAAAACACCCGAATCCAAAACACACCCGAATCCGACAAAAAAAATTCGGTGAGGTTTTGCCAAAACGCGGTCGAACCCAAAACACGGCCGCGGAACCGAACCCAAAACCAAAACACAAAACCCGAAAAATTTCCGGCGCTCATCTCTAGTTCTAAATCACAAATCCCCAAGGAGAGTCCATTTGTGTCAGTTGCGATGCCTGACCTTCCCGACACTGGATGGGAAGAGGTGGCTCCTTCCACTATTTGCACGCCCCCTGGAAGTGCTGGAAGGAGCACCTACAGTCCAGTTCCTGATAATCAAATTGAAGATGTCACTGTTGAAGTACACCAGGATGAGGATATGGGTGTTGCTGGCGCTGAGGAGGAAATTAACAAGGAGGATTCTGATGGTGAGGTGGTTTGTTTAAGTCAGGCACCCGGGGAGACACCTGTTGTCCCTGGGATGAATATGGCCATTGACAAGCCTGGTCAAATTACAAAAAAAATCACCTCTTCGGTGTGGAATTAATTTAACAGAAATGCGGACAACAGGTGTCAAGCCGTGTGTTGCCTTTGTCAAGCTGTAATAAGTAGGGGTAAGGACATCCTCCCTTATACGTCACCTGGAGCGCATTCATCAGAAGTCATTGACAAGTTCAAAAACTTTGGGTGACAGCGGAAGCAGTCCACTGACAACTAAATCCCTTCCTCTTGTACCCAAGCTCCTACAAACCACACCACCAACTCCCTCAGTGTCAATTTCCTCCTTAGACAGGAACGCCAATAGTCCTGCAGGCCATGTCACTGGCAAGTCTGACGAGCCCTCTCCTGATTGGGATTCCTCAGATGGATCCTTGAGTGTAACGCCTACTGCTGCTGGCGCTGCTGTTGTTGCTGCTGGGAGTCGATCATCATCCCAGAGATGAAGTCGGAAGACCACTTGTACTACTTCCAGTAAGCAATTGACTGTCCAACAGTCCTTTGCGAGGAAGATGAAATATCACAGCAGTCATCCTGCTGCAAAGCGGATAACTCAGGCCTTGGCAGCTGTGTTGGTGTTAGACGTGCGTCTGGAATCGTTAGTTCACAGGGACTTAGGAATTTCTTGAGGTAGTGTGTCCCCGGTACCATATACCATCTAGGTTCCACTTCTCTAGGCAGGCGATACCGAGAATGTACACAGACGTCAGAAAAAGACTCACCAGTGTCCTAAAAAATGCAGTTGTACCCAATGTCCACTTAACCACGGACTTGTGGACAAGTGGAGCAGGGCAGACTCAGGACTATAGGACTGTGACAGCCCACTGGGTAGATGTATTGCCTCCCGCAGCAGCAACAGCAGCAGCAGCGGCACCAGTAGCAGCTCTCGCAAACGCCAACTCGTTCCTAGGCAGGCTACGCTTTGTATCACCGCTTTCCATAAGAGGCACACAGCTGACAACCTCTTATACGGAAACTGGACTCTCCTGGGGATTTGTGACATCGGACAACGCCACCAATATTGTGCGTGCATTACATGTGGGAAAATTCCAGCACGTCCCATGTTTTGCACATACATTGAATTTGGTGGTGCAGAATTATTTTAAAAACGACAGGGGCGTGCAAGGAATGCTGTCGGTGGCCCGAAGAATTGTGTGCCACTTTCGGCATTCAGCCACCGCGTGCCGAAGACTGGAGCACCAGTAAACACTCCTGAACCTGCCCAGCCATCATCTGAAGCAAGAGGTGGTAACGAGGTGGAATTCAACCCTCTCTATGCTTCAGAGGATGGAGGAGCAGCAAAAGGCCATTCAAGCCTATACATCTGCCTACGATATAGGCAAAGGAGGGGGAATGCACCTGACTCAAGCGCAGTGGAGAATGATTTCAACGTTGTGCAAGGTTCTGCAACCCTTTGAACTTGCCACACGTGAAGTCAGTTCAGACACTGCCAGCCTGAGTTAGGTCATTCCCCTCATCAGGCTTTTGCAGAAGCAGCTAGGGAGATTGAAGGAGGAGCTAAAACTGAGCGATTCCGCTAGGCATGTGGGACTTGTGGATGGAGCCCTTAATTCGCTTAACCAGGATTCACGGGTGGTCAATCTATTGAAATCAGAGCACTACATTTTGGCCACCGTGCTCGATCCTAGTTTTAAAGCCTACGTTGTATCTCTCTTTCTGGCAGACACAAGTCTGCAGAGGTTCAAAGACCTGCTGGTGAGACACTTGTCAACTCAAGCGGAACGTGACCCGTCAACAGCTCCTCCTTCACATTCTCCCACAACTGGGGCTGCGAGGAAAAGGCTAAGAATTCCGAGCCCACCTGCTGGCGGTGATGCAGGGCAGTCTGGAGCGAGTGCTGACATCTGGTCCGGACTGAAAGACCTGCCAACGATTATTGACATGTCGTCTACTGTCACTGCATATGATTCTGTCACCATTGAAAGAATGGTGGAGGATTATATGAGTGACAGCATCCAAGTAGGCACGTCAGACAGTCCGTACGTATACTGGCAGGAAAAAGAGGCAATTTGGAGGACCTTGCACAAACTGGCGTTATTTTACCTAAGTTGCCCCCCCTCCAGTATGTACTCCGAAAGAGTGTTTAGTGCAGCCGGTCACCTTGTCAGCGATCAGCGTACGAGGTTACTTCCAGAAAATGTGGAGAAGATGATGTTCATCAAAATGAATGAGACATTCACCAGCAATTGCCTCCAGAAAGTACACAGGGACCTGAGATGGTGGATTCCAGTGGGGACGAATTAATACTCTGTGAGGAGGGGAATCAGGGCCGGTGCAAGGTTTCTCAGCACCCTAGGCAAATTGTCAGCTGCCCCCCCCCCCCCCACATATATGTGTGTGTATGTAGTCTCATATATATATATATATATATATATATATATACAGTGTATATATATATATATATATATATATACAGTGCTCAAAGTGGATATTCTGAAGTGGGGGTAAGCAAAAGTCAAGGATGTAATTATGCACGCGCCTTCGGCGGGCATGCTCCAGAAAAGGGGGCGTGGTCACCCAAAAGGGGGCGTGTCCCGTGTAGTAGAACCCCTAATACTATCTAGTACTGGTGCCCCTTTCACATTATAGCACACGGTACGAGCCGAAATTCACATTGTAGCACACTGAATGAGCCGAAATTCACATTGAAGCACACAGTATGAGCCGAAATTCACATTGCAGCACACTGAATGAGCTGAAATTCACCTTGTAGCACACTGAATGAGCGGAAATTCACATTGAAGTACACAGTATGATCTGAAATTCACATTGAAGCACACAGTATGAGCCGAAAATTCACATTGTAGCACACTGACTGAGCCGAAATTCACATTGAAGTACACAGTATGAGCCGAAATTCACATTGAAGCATACAGTATGAGCCGAAATTCACATTGTAGCACACTGAATGAGCTGAAATTCACCTTGTAGCACACTGAATGAGCCAAAATTCACCTTGCAGCACACTGAATGAGCTGAAATTCACCTGAAGCACACTGAATGAGCCGAAATTCACATTGAAGCACACAGTATGAGCCGAAATTCACATTGTAGCACACTGAATGAGCTGAAATTCACCTTGTAGCACACTGAATGAGCCGAAATTCACATTAAAGCACACAGAATGAGCCGAAATTCACATTGAAGCACACAGTATGAGCCGAAATTCACATTGTAGCACACTGAATGAGCTGAAATTCACATTGTAGCACACTGAATGAGCCAAAATTCACCTTGCAGCACACTGAATGAGCCGAAATTCACATTGTAGCACACTGAATGAGCTGAAATTCACATTGTAGCACACTGAATGAGCCGAAATTCACCTTGCAGCACACTGAATGAGCCGAAATTCACCTTGTAGCACACTGAATGAGCCGAAATTCACATTGTAGCACACTGAATGAGCCGAAATTCACCTTGCAGCACACTGAATGAGCCGAAATTCACCTTTTAGCACACAATAAACTGAAATTCACATTATAGCACACTGAATGAGCCGAAATTCACATTGTAGCACACTGAATGAGCCGAAATTCACATTGTAGCACACTGAATGAGCCGAAATTCACATTATAGCACACTGAATGAGACGAAATTCTCATTGTAGCACACTGAATGAGCCGAAATTCACATTGTAGCACACCGAATGATCCAAAATTCACATTGTAGCACACTGAATGAGACGAAATTCACATTATTGCACACTGAATGAGCCGAAACTCACATTGTAGCGCACCGAATGAGCCGAAATTCACATTGTAGCACACTGAATGAGCCGAAATTCACATTGAAGCACACTGAATGAGCCGAAATTCACATTGAAGCACACAGTATGAGCCGAAATTCATATTGCAGCACACTGAATGAGCTGAAATTCACCTTGTAGCACACTGAATGAGCCGAAATTCACATTGAAGCACACAGTATGAGCCGAAATTCACATTGAAGCACACAGTATGAGCCGAAATTCACATTGAAGCACACAGTATGAGCCAAAATTCACATTGTAGCACACTGAATGAGCTGAAATTCACCTTGTAGCACACTGAATGAGCCAAAATTCACCTTGCAGCACACTGAATGATCCGAAATTCACATTGTAGCACACTGAATGAGCCGAAATTCACATTGTAGCACACTGAATGAGCTGAAATTCACATTGTAGCACACTGAATGAGCCGAAATTCACCTTGCAGCACACTGAATGAGCCGAAATTCACCTTGTAGCACACTGAATGAGCCGAAATTCACATTGTAGCACACTGAATGAGCTGAAATTCACCTTGTAGCACACTGAATGAGCCGAAATTCACATTGAAGCACACAGTATGAGCCGAAATTCACATTGAAGCACACAGTATGAGCCAAAATTCACATTGTAGCACACTGAATGAGCTGAAATTCACCTTGTAGCACACTGAATGAGCCAAAATTCACCTTGCAGCACACTGAATGAGCCGAAATTCACATTGTAGCACACTGAATGAGCCGAAATTCACATTGTAGCACACTGAATGAGCCGAAATTCACATTGAAGCACACAGTATTAGCCGAAATTCATATTGCAGCACACTGAATGAGCTGAAATTCACCTTGTAGCACACTGAATGAGCCGAAATTCACATTGAAGCACACAGTATGAGCCGAAATTCACATTGTAGCACACTGAATGAGCTGAAATTCACCTTGTAGCACACTGAATGAGCCAAAATTCACCTTGCAGCACACTGAATGAGCTGAAATTCACCTTGTAGCACACTGAATGAGCCGAAATTCTCATTGAAGCACACAGTATGAGCCGAAATTCACATTGTAGCACACTGAATGAGCTGAAATTCACCTTGTAGCACACTGAATGAGCCGAAATTCACATTGAAGCACACAGTATGAGCCAAAATTCACATTGTAGCACACTGAATGAGCTGAAATTCTCATTGTAGCACACTGAATGAGCCAAAATTCACCTTGCAGCACACTGAATGAGCTGAAATTCACCTGAAGCACACTGAATGAGCCGAAATTCACATTGAAGCACACAGTATGAGCCGAAATTCACATTGTAGCACACTGAATGAGCTGAAATTCACCTTGTAGCACAATGAATGAGCTGAAATTCACATTGAAGCACACAGTATGAGCCGAAATTCACATTGAAGCACACAGTATGAGCCGAAATGCACATTGTAGCACACTGAATGAGCTGAAATTCACCTTGTAGCACACTGAATGAGCCAAAATTCACCTTGCAGCACACTGAATGAGCCGAAATTCACATTGTAGCACACTGAATGTGCCGAAATTCACATTGTAGCACACTGAATGAGCTGAAATTCACATTGTAGCACACTGAATGAGCCGAAATTCACCTTGCAGCACACTGAATGAGCCGAAATTCACCTTGTAGCACACTGAATGAGCCGGAATTCACATTGTAGCACACTGAATGAGCCGAAATTCACCTTGCAGCACACTGAATGAGCCGAAATTCACCTTTTAGCACACAATAAACTGAAATTCACATTATAGCACACTGAATTAGCCGAAATTCACATTGTAGCACACTGAATGAGCCGAAATTCACATTGTAGCACACTGAATGAGCCGAAATTCACATTATAGCACACTGAATGAGACGAAATTCTCATTGTAGCACACTGAATGAGCCGAAATTCACATTGTAGCACACCGAATGATCCAAAATTCACATTGTAGCACACTGAATGAGACGAAATTCACATTATTGCACACTGAATGAGCCGAAACTCACATTGTAGCACACCAAATGAGCCGAAATTCACATTGTAGCACATTGAATGAGCCGAAATTCACATTGAAGCACACCGAATGAGCCGAAATTCACATTGAAGCACACAGTATGAGCCGAAATTCACATTGCAGCACACTGAATGAGCTGAAATTCACCTTGTAGCACACTGAATGAGCCGAAATTCACATTGAAGCACACAGTATGAGCCGAAATTCACATTGTAGCACACTGAATGAGCTGAAATTCACCTTGTAGCACACTGAATGAGCCAAAATTCACCTTGCAGCACACTGAATGAGCTGAAATTCACCTTGTAGCACACTGAATGAGCCGAAATTCACATTGAAGCACACAGTATGAGCCGAAATTCACATTATAGCACACTGAATGAGCTGAAATTCACCTTGTAGCACACTGAATGAGCCGAAATTCACATTGAAGCACACAGTATGAGCCGAAATTCTCATTGAAGCACACAGTATGAGCCAAAATTCACATTGTAGCACACTGAATGAGCTGAAATTCACCTTGTAGCACACTGAATGAGCCAAAATTCACCTTGCAGCACACTGAATGAGCCGAAATTCACATTGTAGCACACTGAATGAGCCGAAATTCACATTGTAGCACACTGAATGAGCTGAAATTCACATTGTAGCACACTGAATGAGCCGAAATTCACCTTGCAGCACACTGAATGAGCCGAAATTCACCTTGTAGCACACTGAATGAGCCGAAATTCACATTGTAGCACACTGAATGAGCCGAAATTCACCTTGCAGCACACTGAATGAGCCGAAATTCACCTTATAGCACACTGAATGAGACGAAATTCACCTTGTAGCACACAATAAACCGAAATTCACATTATAGCACACTGAATGATCCGAAATTCACATTGTAGCACACTGAATGAGCCGAAATTCACATTGTAGCACACTGATTGAGCCGAAATTCACATTATAGCACACTAAATGAGCCGAAATTCACATTATAGCACACTGAATGAGCCGAAATTCTCATTGTAGCACCACACTGAATGAGCCGAAATTCACATTGTAGCACACCGAATTATCCAAAATTCACATTGTAGCACACTGAATGAGACAAAATCACATTATTGCACACTGAATGAGCCGAAACTCACATTGTAGCACATCGAATGAGCCGAAATTTACATTGTAGCACACTGAATGAGCCGAAATTCACATTGTAGCACACTGAATGAGCCGAAATTCACATTGTAGCACACTGAATGAGCCGAAGTTCACATTATAGCACACTGAATGAGCCGAAATTCACATTATAGCACACTGATTGAGCTGAAATTGTGACAGCAGGGACAGCCAGAGTGACGACAGGGAGAGAGACAGTGACGACAGGGAGAGAGAGACAGTGACGACAGGGAGAGAGAGACAGAGACGACAGGGAGAGAGCGACAGTGACGACAGGGAGAGTGACGACAGGGAAAGAGAGGGACGACAGGGAGAGTGACGACTGGGAGAGTGACGACAGGGAGAGTGACGACAGTGACGACAGGGAGAGTGATGACAGGGAGAGTGACAGTGATGACAGGGAGAGTGATGACCGGGAAAGACAGTGACGACAGGGAGAGTGACGACAGTGACGACAGGGAGAGTGACGACAGGGAGAGACAGTGACGACAGGGAGAGTGACGACAGGGAGAGTGACGACAGTGACAGTGTGTGTGTTTGTAGGCAAAATACACAGACTGCACATACACTCCACACACAAACATACATAACACAAACACACCACACACATACTGTACATTTAAACAGACATATACATTGTACTGCACATATATGTACCTGGGTTGCAGAGGAGAGACACATGCCAGCCACGGAATAGCTACTGGAATGATGAGGACTATGGAGTTGCTGTGCTGTGCATGCACAGCAGCTCCCAGTATCTGCAGGTCACTATGCAGACTTTGCCGGCAATAGATCCCTCATCCCCGCAGCGGTAGCTGCGATCGCGATCGCGGTCGCGGCTTTCTTTGAAGTGGAGACACAGCTGTCTTTGTTTCTAAAATAAGGAATGCAGTCCATCAGGGGGGGTTTCTGGGTACCCAGAAGCCCCCCCTGCGTGTGCTATGGGGTTATGGTGCATGGGGGGGCAGTGAGAGAGTCGCGGCAGGATAGGGGGGGATATGGTGACTTTGATGAGTAACACATTGGAGCCTGCACTCGTAGTAGGGGGGGGCAGCAGGTAACCTGCGGAAGTATGTTGCTGGGGGGCTGGCTGGAAGTCGCATGTGGGCGCCGGAACTGAACCTGCACTCGCGGCAACGGGGGGAGGGGGTCAGCCAAACTGCAAGAGTCTGCAATCACGGGGGGGGGGGGGACACGCAGGAGCATAACCTCTGAGCCTGTGGAAGGGAGGGGGGGCTAGGATTAATATGGGGGGAGCAGGAGCCTGCACCCCCCCAAGTCCGCAATTTGCCACGGGGGGGACACGACGCGTGCCAGAGCCGGCAATTGGTGGGAGGGGGAGGGATGGGTGCGGGCATCATGCTCGAGATCGGTGGGGCAGGGGGTGCAGGGATCAATTTCAGAGTGTTGTAATGGAGCGGGGCCAGGTCAGGAATATGCAAGGCAAGGTGCTATCACTGGGTAGGGGGGGGGCGCGCGGGCTGGCGGCAGCAATTGAGCGGCTACAACATCCCTGCTCCTCATCTCTTACGGAAGAGCAGGAACTCGGGTGAGCTGAGACGGAGATAGTGCCGCCCTCCAGTGGCCGGCGCTCATAGGCAGCTGCCTAAAGCTGCCTAATGGTAGCGCCGGCCCTGAGGGGAATGTACACAGTGAAAGGGGTGAGGAATCGGAGGATGATGATGAGGTGGACATCTTGCCTCTGTAGAGCCAGTTTGAGCAAGGAGAGATTGATTGCTTCTTTTTTTGGTGGGGGCCCAAACCAACCAGTCATTTCAGCCACAGTAGTGTGGCTGAAATGATGGGTTTGTTAAAGTGTGCATGTCCTGTTTATACAACATAAGGGTGGGTGGGAGGGCCCAAGGACAATTCCATCTTGCACCTCTTTTTTTTTTATTTATCTTTGCATCATGTGATGTTTGGGGCCAATTTTTTTAAGTGCCATCCTGTCTGACACTGCAGTGCCACTCCTAGATGGGCCAGGTGTTTGTGTCGGCCACTAGGGTCGCTTAGCTTACTCACACAGCTACCTCATTGCGCCTCTTTTTTTCTTTGCGTCATGTGCTGTTTGGGGAGTGTTTTTTGGAAGGGCCATCCTGCGTGACACTGCAGTGCCACTCCTAGATGGGCCAGGTGTTTGTGTCGGCCACTAGGGTCGCTGAGCTTAGTCACACAGCTACCTCATTGCGCCTCTTTTTTTCTTTGCGTCATGTGCTGTTTGGGGAGTGTTTTTTGGAAGGGCCATCCTGCGTGACACTGCAGTGCCACTCCTAGATGGGCCAGGTGTTTGTGTCGGCCACTTGGGTCGCTGAGCTTAGTCATCCAGCGACCTCGGTGCAAATTTTAGGACTAAAAATAATATTGTGAGGTGTGAGGTGTTCAGAATAGACTGAAAATGAGTGGAAATTATGGTTATTGAGGTTAATAATACTATGGGATCAAAATGACCCCCAAATTCTATGATTTATCCGACAAAAAAAATTCAGGGAGGTTTTTGCCAAAACGCGTCCGAATCCAAAACACGGCCGCGGAACCGAATCCAAAACCAAAACACAGAACCCAAAAAAAATTCCGGTGCACATCTCTAGTTTAGGAAGGTGTATGAAAGTGGACAGCCTATCCAACATCTGTCTGAGGTGTACAGGATGGGACATAATACCATCAATATAGGAGTCTGTAATCAATTGCTTTACTTTTAATGTAAATGGAGCTAGTAGCAGTGTGTTCACATAAGTCAGATCACTCTTTGTGGTGGGTTGGGGATTGGTTTTCCAACACCTGCCTCCCATGCTAGTATTTGTGATTCAGCAGGTGATGAACCAGAGCCATAGAGCTCAGAAGATAGGATGAAGGCCAGCCCTTGAGAGAGAGACTTTTTTTTTTTTTTTACAGAGGAATTCAAAAGTGGTAAGCAGAGCTGCAAGTGTGCAGATACGGGTGGGTATGGCGTACCCTTAAGAATTTAGCCGTGGGTACACCGTACCCATGCCACCGGCCCGTGATCACGGATCGGCGCCTAATTGAAGGTAGAAACTGAGGGGCAGGAGAGGCTCACGCTGCGCTCTCCTCCCCAAACACACAGGAAGCAGCAGTGCGGTAAGCAGCAGGGGATGGGGGGAGGGGGTGCATGTGTACCTGGCATTGGGGGCATATCTGGCTCTGCGTGGACATATGTATCTGGCACTGGGGGCATCTTTGTATCTGGCACTGGGGGCATATCTGGCACTGGGGGGCATTTCTGTTTCTGGCACTGGGAGCATCTCTGTATATGGCACTGGGGGCATCTCTGTATCTGGCACTGGTGGCATATCTGGCACTGTGGGCATCTCTGTATCTGGCACTGGGGGAATATCTGGCTCTGGGGGGCATTTCTGTATCTGGCACTGGGGGCATCTCTGGATCTGGCACTGGGGGCATATCTGGCACTGTGGGCATCTCTGTATCTGGCACTGGGGGCATATCTGGCACTGGGGGGCATTTCTGTATCTGGCACTGGGGGCATCTCTGTATCTGGAACTGGGGGCATTTCTGTATCTGGCACTGGGGAAACATGTGTACCTGGTGTTCTCCTCCCCTCAGACACAGGAAACAGCAGTGCTGTAAGCAGCAGGGGATGGGGAGGGGGAGGGGGGCATGTGTACCTGGCACTGGGGGCATATCTGGCACTGCTGGGACATATGTATCTTGCACTGGGGGCATCTTTGTATCTGAACTGGGGGCATATCTGGCACTGGGGGGCATTTCTGTATCTGGCACTGGGGGCATATCTGGCACTGGGGGCATCTCTGTATCTGGCACTGGGGGCATATCTGGCACTGGGGGGCATTTCTGTAACTGGCACTGGGGGCATATCTGGCACTGCGGGGTCATTTCTGTATCTGGCACTAGGGGCATATCTGGCACTGGGGGCATCTCTATCTGGCACTGGGGGCATATCTGGCACTTGGGGGCATTTCTGTAACTGGCACTGGGGGCATATCTGGCACTGTGGGGGCATTTCTGTATCTGGCACTGGGGGGCAATGTATATCTGGCACTGGGGGCATATCTGGCACTGGGGCATTTCTGTATCTGGCACTGGGGGGTCAATGTATATCTGACACAGTGGGGGCATTTATGTACCTGGCAATGTGAGGCAATGTATATCTTGCACTCTGGGGGAATTTGTGTATCTGGCACTGTGGGGCAATGTGTATCTGGCACTGTGAGGCAATGTATATTTGCCACTCTGGGGGCATTTGTGTATCTGGCACTGTGGGGCAATGTGTATCTGGCACTGTGAGGCAATGTATATCTGCCACTCTGGGGGCATTTGTGTATCTGGCACTGTGGGGCAATGTGTATCTGGCACTGTGAGGCAATGTATATCTGACACTCTGGGGGCATTTGTGTATCTGGCACTGTGCGGCAATGTGTATCTGGCACTGTGAGGCAATGTATATTTGGCACACTGGGGGCATTTGTGTATCTGGCACTGTGCGGCAATGTGTATCTGGCACTGTGGGGCAATGTATATCTGGCACTGTGGGGCAACGTGTATCTGGCACTATTGGGGTCATATGTGTATCCCCCCCCCCCCATATGTGTATCACGCCCCCATTTTCATTGGCCATGTCCCATGTGGCATTTGGCCACATCCATTTTTTGCGCGCACACAGTACCTGTAAGACATTTTTTCTACTTCCACCACTGGTGGTAAGGATTTTAAGCAATTAGTTGGGTCTGCAGAGAGTGAAAATAACTATTCTGTATAAACTGGTAAACCTTTTGGCAACTGTGTTATGTGAGGACATCATGTTATTTCACAAGGTAACAGCCCACCAGAGGTGTATGAAGACCCCTAGAATTTTTCAGTGTTTGGGTTGATTATACATATAAGTAGGTACCATTTTTGTGTGACTCCTCTTTACTAAAATCTATGGGGGTAATTCCAAGTTGATCGCAGCAGGATTTTTGATAGCAACTGGGCAAAACCATGTGCACTGCAGGGGAGGTAGATATAACATGTGCAGAGAGAGTTAGATTTGGGTGTGGTGTGTTCAATCTGCAATCTAATTTGCAGTGTAAAAATAAAGCAGCCAGTATTTACCCTGCACAGAAACAATATAACCCACCCAAATCTAACTCTTTCTGCACATGTTATATCTGCCTCCCCTGCAGTGCACATGGTTTTGCCCAGTTGCTATCAAAAATCCTGCTGCGATCAACTTGGAATTACCCCCTATAAGCCTATCAGTGCAAGAGTCAGTGAATAATGTGGTCTTGTGGACCTTTTTGATTATGAAACAGATAAAAGTCTTCCTTTGCTTTCTTAGTCAGTGGTACCTGAATTCTTAGCCTAATCTTATACAGAATACTAATTACTTGCCTCATTTTCAAAAATATCACTGTAAAAGTGACATACATGAAACAGACAGCATAATATAGAACAACTCATATACTACACATAATATAATATATAATATTATAACTAACAATGAGACGGTTTATTAGTATCTCTGTCATGCAGAAAATTGGCTGTTTTATAAGTAGAGTAAAGATTATGGACCAAAAATAGTGACATTGGTACAAGTCACTTAGGGGTCTATTTATTAACATTATTTTAGTATCACCTGAATGTATTAAAGGGCACGTGCCCCCCCTGTCATTTGAAATAGATTTTTGCATTTTTTATTTTTTTCTGCGCGCGGGGCAGTGCGGCGGGCCCGCCCGACCTGATGAGGCTGCTGCAGCTGCTGCTGGTCCAGGATTGGCTCCCTTGAGAAACGTGACATGCAGTCAGTCAGTGCATGTCACGTTTCTGTCTGTGCAGAGGAGCCGAGCAGGAGGAGGTCCCAGCTTCAGCCCGCCGCTGCCGCTGAACCAGCCTCACACAGCGCTGCGCACCGGACAGCAGCCGACAACGAGGGACAGCACACCGGACAGCAGCCGCCAACGAGGGACAATGCACCCGCCAGCAGCCAGCCCACCTTGCAAGAGGAAGACGCCTGGCCCTTTCTGGTGAGTCTTGTCCTGGGAGGGGGGGGGGGGGGAGAGAGGGGAGAGCTGTCAAGTGCCTGGCCGGGCCCTGCTTACTGAGTCTTTTCCTGGTCCTGTAGGGGAAGGGGGGGGGGGGTCTGAGAGGGGGAGAGCTGTCCAGTGCCTGGCTGGCCCTGGCCCTTTCTGGTGAGTCTTGTCCTGAGGGGGAGGGGGGAGAGCGGGTAGAGCTATCCAGTGCCTGGCCCTGCTTACTGGGTCTTTTCCTGGTCCGGGGGGGAAGGGGGGACGGGGTCTGAGAGGGGGAGAGCTGTCCTGTGCCTGGCTGGCCCTTTCTGGTGAGTCTTGTCCTGAGGGGGGGGGGGGGGTGAGCGGGGAGAGCTGTCCAGTGCCTGGCCCTGCTTTCTGCCGAGTCTTTTCCTGGTGCTGAGGGGGGGAGTGGACAGAGCAGAGGCCTGGGGGGGGGGGTCGCATGTGGTGGAGTGGACAGAGCGGAGGCCTGGGGGGGGTAACATGTGGTGGAGTGGACAGAGCAGAGTCCTGTGGGGGGGGGGGTCGCAAGTGGTGAGGAGTGGATAGAGCAGAGGCCTGGGGGGGAGGGGGAAGGTCGCAAGGGTTTCGGTATGAATGGTCGACAGTCATTGGGTCGACAATCATTAGGTCAACCACTAATGGTCGACAGTCACATGGTCGACGTGGACAAAAGGTCGATACATGAAAGGTCTTTTCCCCCCTGTGTATAAATTCATGGACCACTGGATTGTTTCTAAGTATAAGTTATATATATATTTTTTTTTTTACAGGTACTATTGGATTCTACATGGACAAATGGACGTGATCGTCGTGGCATGTAGGTAAGTAATCTCTCTCTCTCTCATGATTTTTCCCCCTCTGTATTTATTTTAATTTTTGCAGGTGCCGGGTGCCCCTATTGGATTCTACTGGACAAGTGGACGTGATCGGTGTGGGATGTAGGTAAGTAATCTCTCTCTCATTTTTACAGGAAACCCTATTGGATTCTACTGGACAAGTGGACGTGGGATGTAGGTAAGTATGTGTGAGTGTGTAAGTGTGTTTTAATAAAGTTTTACTTTCACGATGTGCGTGTTGTGTTTTTATTTGGGTATTTTTGTTGTTGTAGAACTACAGGTACCAGCGGGCCTGTTATTTCCCCACATGCTGGTACTTGAGGTTCACCAAGTACCAGCAAGCGGGGGAGGCTTGCTGAGCCTTTTAGTTCCACAACAAAAAACAATATTCTTTTTTTACACACTTATGGCTATCAGCCCGGCACCCACCGCCCAGGGGTGCTGGGGACAGCCTCGGGCTTCACCCCTTGCCCTTGGGTGCCTGGAGGGGGGGACCTGGAGGGGGGGACCCTCCTCCACTGGCCAGGGAACCCCGGCCAGTGGTGACTAGTTGGGGGGGTAATGCCACGGCCGCAGGGACCTCCATTAATGTGTTCCCCGGCTGTGGCATTATGTCCCTGGCTAGTGGAGCCCGGTGCTGGTTTTAAAAATACGGGGGACCCCTACATCTTTTGTCCCCTGTATTTTTGGAACCAGGACCGGTCGAAGAGCCCGGTGCTGGTTGTCTAAATACGGGCAACCCCTGTCCAATTTTTTCCCAGTATTTAAACAACTGGGACCAGCTCAAAGAGCCCAAGGCTGGTTATCCTTAGGAGGGGGGACCTCACGCATTTTTTTTTTTTACAATTTTTTTAACCCATTCAGACCCTTTTCCATTAAGTTAATGGAAGCCCTGGACAACAAAATTGCATTCATGTCCTCCTCCCACTCCCTTCCCAGTCCCAAGCATTAATTTTTATTTTTTTCTATAAAAATGTACAATATATCACAAGTATGATGAGCAGGCAGCGGGCATTGGCAGTGCATTTCGACCACAGACACACTCGATACTCACATTGAGCACGTGACCATACCCCTCACACAATTGGTCACACCCACTGAAACTTGGTCACGCCCACTCCACTTCTAACTCCACCCCTCCTTGATAGCGCAACCACTTATGGTGCCCCCCCTGTAATTTTTTTCTGGATCCGCCCCTGGGCATAGGCAAACTAGGCAATTGCCTAGGGCATTTGATATGCATAGGGGCATCAGCAGCTTCTGTTGATTAAAATGATATGCAGCATGCCTATATTCTGTGTGTAGCATTTCATATGCAGATACAGCCACAGTCTCACACAGTATATAGGCATGCAGCTGCATATCATTTTAATCAACAGAAGCTACTTGTGCATCCTAGCCACATAGCAATGCTAATAAGATGCATTTTCATAAAAAAAGGTGCCCGACGTTAGCATTGAGGCAAGATTTATGAGGACACATCTGTATCCAAGCAGTGGCCACAGTGTTAGCAGCAGTGTGAGTGCTGTGTGCATGTGAGCGGGTTGGTTGTACAGTAGTGTTCAGAATATGTGTAAGGAGCATTATGTGTGTCATGTAAAAATGCATTAATAATGTGCAACATATGTGTAAGGGGCACTGTGTGTGTCATTATGTGTATAAGGGCATTAATAATGTGCGGCATATGTGTAACAGGGTACTACTGTATGTGTGTCATTGTGTGTAAAGGGGCACTAATAATGTGCAGCAAATGTGTAGGTGGCACTATGTGTGTCATTATGTGTATAAGGGCATTAATAATGTGCGGCATATGTGTAAGGGACATTATGTGTAAAAGGGCATTAATAAAGGTCATAATGTGTAAGGCGCATTATGTTTATAAGGACATTAATAATGTGTGTCACATGTGTAAGGGGCATTACTGTGTGGAAATATGTGTATAAATGCATTACTAATTTGTGGCATTATGTGTATAAGGTGCTCTACTATGTGGCGTTGCATATAGAAAGGGCACTACTGTGTCATCTAATGTGAATAAAGAGCAATATGGTGTGGTGTAATGTGAATAAGGAGCAATTCAGTGTGATGTAATGTGAATAAGGGGCTCTACTGTGGAGAGTAATGTTTATAAGGTAAAGTGATACTACTGTGGGATGTAATATGAATTATGGACACTATCGCATGATCAAATGTGAATAAAGTTGCAGTACTGTGTGGCATAATTGGAATTGGGGTTACTATTGTGTGGCCATGCCCCTTGCCAGCAAAAACACCCCCTTTTTGGGATGTGCGCCAAATGTGTGAGCAGTTCCTATTTAAAATATAGGGGGTACAAACACCAAAATAAGGACTGGTATAGGTGAGGGGTGATGGTGCTGGGAAAGAGGTGCAAGGTCAGAGGCGGAACCAGCGGTGGTGCTAAGGGGCATCAGCCAAAATCTTGCCTAGGGCATCATATTGGTTAGGGCCGGCTCTGGCATTCCCCAAACTTACAATGGGAAATGTGATGTGGCTAAATTTCCTAAAAAAGAAAATGTGAAAAAATACCGCAGTGTGCCCTGTGATAATCTCGCCAGCTCAGGTTGGCAAGTTCACAGGGCAGCTCTGAGATAAGCACCCTTTTGCCCAGCTATCTCTGCACCTGGCAGAGAGAGCTGAGCTGGGACCCGGCAGAGTGATCAGCTATGTGTGTCCAATGGACACACAAGCTGATCATAGTGTAAAAATAAAATAAAAAAGTAAAATAAAAACATACTCACCTGTCCAGGGAGCCAGTGTCTGCTGCTTCGGTGAGCGCTGCCGGGCGCTGGGTCCCCCATATGCTGCGTTGTGACCCCAGTGCAGTAAAGTGATGCTGCAAAATGGCAGCGCACTTTACAGCACCGGGGGTCACAGCACAGGAGAAGGACAAGGCGCTCGGCAGCCTCCTGAAGCAGCGTGGACCGGCTCCCTGGTCAGGTGAGTATATTATCCTGCTGGGGGGGTGTCTGCAGCATGCGTGGGTAGTCACGATGGGGGGGTCGACCGGGTAGTAGTGGAGATGTCGGTGGGGGCGGCGCATGCGCAGCAGGACATCCATCGGGGTATTTTTTATGAAAAATACCCCGATGATGTTGCGAAGAGGCATCGCAGGGACAGAGCTTGGCCGCAAGCACTGCCCCTGCATGCAATAATTGATACATCCCTGCGATGTAATCAATTTTCGCAGTGCAAGTTGGGGCGATTTTATCACCTGTCATCCGCATCCTGGACGCAGATGGTAATAAATAGGCCCCTAAATATGATGTAAAGCCATCATATACCGTACTGTAAGCAGTACAGCTTGAATGACACAAATAAGTCTACCAGGGCCGTTTCTAGACAATTTGGCTCCCAGTGCGAGACTTCAAAATGCGCCCCCCCCCCCCCCCCATTGCTCTAAAAAAAAAATAACGCTCCCCCCCCCCCCCCCCATAGCTATAAAAAGAAAAAGCATGCACGCGGCGAAGGCTCGCGCTCCCGACAAGGGTGTGTGGCCTGATTAAAATGGGCGTGGTCTCATTAAAGTGGGCGTGGCCTCATCTGATATCATCACGCCCACCACAGGGGAATAAAAATAAAAATAAAAAAGTCCCCATTTTACACATTACAGCAGGCAAGTGTCCCCATTTTACACAGCGCGGCAGGCAGGTGTCCCCATTTTACACAGCGCGGCAGGCAGGTGTCCCCATTTTACACAGCGCGGCAGGCACATGCCCCCATTTTACACAGTGCGGCAGGCAGGTCTCCCAATTTTACACAGCGCGGCAGGCAGGTGTCCCCATTTTACACAGCGCGGCAGGCAGGTGTCCCCATTTTACACAGCACGGCAGGCACGTGCCCCCATTTTACACAGTACGGCAGGCAGGTGTCCCCATTTTACACAGCGCGGCAGGCAGGTGTCCCCATTTTACACAGCGCGGCAGGCAGGTGTCCCCATTTTACACAGCACGGCAGGCACGTGCCCCCATTTTACACAGTACGGCAGGCAGGTGTCCCCATTTTACACAGCGCGGCAGGCAGGTGTCCCCATTTTACACAGCGTGGCAGGCACGTGCCCCCCATTTTACACAGCACGGCAGGCAGGTGTCCCCATTTTACAAAGTGCGGCAGGCAGATATCCCCATTTTACACAGTGTGGCAGGCAGGTATCCCCATTTTACACAGTACGCAGGCAGGTATCCCCATTTTACACAGTACGCAGGCAGGTATCCCCATTTTACACAGTACACAGGCAGGTGCCCCCATTTTACACAGTACGGCAGGCAGGTATCCCCATTTTACACAGTACGCAGGCAGGTGCCCCCATTTTACACAGTACAGCAGGCAGGTATCCCCATTTTACACAGTGCGGCAGGCAGGTATCCCCATTTTACACAGTACGTAGGCAGGTATCCCCATTTTACACAGTACGCAGGCAGATATCCCTATTTTACACAGTACGCAGGCAGGTATCCCCATTTTACACAGTACGCAGGCAGGTGCCCCCATTTTACACAGTACGGCAGACAGGTATCCCCATTTTACACAGTACGCAGGCAGGTGCCCCCATTTTACACAGTGCGGCAGGCAGATATCCCCATTTTAAACAGTACGCAGGCAGGTGCCCCCATTTTACACAGTGCGGCAGGCAGGTGTCAAGTGGGGGGGGAAGGAAGGGGGAGAGAGATAATACTTACAACTTCCCGCTCTCCTTCCAGGCTTATCTCCTCTCCTCCCTCTTCCCAAGCGCTCCTGCTCGGGGGGCGGGGCTTCGTGGAATGACGCGTTTGCGTCGTGACGTCACGACGCAAATGCATCATTCTGCGAAACTCCGCCCCCCGAGCAGGAGCGCTCGGGAAGAGGGAGGAGAGGAGATAAGGACACACAAAGTGCGGCGGCGCGTGCCCCGTGCGGTTGCACGGCTCGCCCGCCGCTAGAAACGGCACTGAAGTCTCCCAATGTCTGGAGGCACATGAGCAATGCTGGACCATACTTCTACAAGACAGTTCCTCATCTTAATCCTGGTTGATGGTAGAAGAAAACCAAGCTATTCCATAAATGTTTGATTGGGTTCAGAATCAATGGCTGAAAAGGCCATAAAAGCCATACATGCGCTCTTGATGAGGTCTATGTCATCCTACAAAACACCCCTCCTATCACGAAATACTGTAGGTACTATAACATGGGTGAAGATGATCACCCACTAACATGAAGTAGCTATTAGCATTGAGCTTGACCTTATCAAGAATGACTGAAAAAAAAAGTACAGTATGTCAAGAAAATGTGCACTGCAGCATTATTAAAACATTAAAACGCTTCACTGTTGAATACAAACACTTAGAGCTGCAGAGTTCTTTAGTGTGACACAAAACATGCACACCTGTTTGTTGAATACATGATGAAGGATGATTTGTCTGACCACATCACCATCCTCCTCTGCTCAATAGATCATTGTCTGTGTTGTATCCTTTGCTGGACTCGTAAGCATGCCTCGCCAGGTTTTTTGTGTGCTTTATGCACTGCAACCCAACTTGCTTCTGGAGTTCTCCAATGTCTGCAAATCAGACTGAAATTTCTACTTGAGGGCCCTCATTCCGAGTCGTTCGCTCGGAAATAATCTTCGCATCGCAGCGTTTTTCTGCTTAGTACGCATGCGCAATGTTTGCACTGCGACTGCGCCAAGTAATTTTGCTATGAAGATAGTATTTTTACTCACGGCTTTTTCTTCGCTCCGGCGATCGTAGTGTGATTGACAGGAAATGGGTGTTACTGGGCGGAAACACGGCGTTTTATAGGCGTGTGGATAAAAACGCTACCGTTTCCGGAAAAAACGCGGGAGTGGCTGGAGAAACGGGGGAGTGTCTGGGCGAACGCTGGGTGTGTTTGTGACGTCAAACCAGGAACGACAAGCACTGAACTGATCGCAGATGCCGAGTAAGTCTGAAGCTACTCTGAAACTGCTAAGAAGTTTGTAATCGCAATATTGCGAATACATCGTTCGCAATTTTAAGAAGCTAAGATTCACTCCCAGTAGGCGGCGGCTTAGCGTGTGTAACTCTGCTAAAATCGCCTTGCGAGCGAACAACTCGGAATGAGGGCCGATATGTAGTTTACTTCTGCCCACTCTTTGCTGCTGATCACATTATATACTATTGCTAGAAAAAGAAATTAGCAAGTTGTGCTGACTGGGTTAGAGGTTTCTGCCAAACGCATCTCAACAATCATCCAGGACAGTCCAGCATATGCCAAGAAGTTATTTACTTAATTAACGTATAAGCCACGCTTGCATGAAAGCTCTTTATTTTAATATAAATTTTTGCCTACTATATCTACATTGCACAGGAACAAATACAGGTTGAGTCTCCCTTATCTAAAATGCTTGGGACCGGAGGTATTTTGGATATGGGATTTTTCCGTATTTTGGAATAATTGCATACCATAATGAGATATCATGGTGATGGGACATAAATCTAAGCACAGAATGCATTTATGTTACATATACACCCTAAACACACAGCCTGAAGGTAATTTTAGCCAATATTTTTTATAACTTTGTGCATTAAACAAAGTGTGTCTACATTCACACATTTCATTTATGTTTCATATACACCTTATACACATAGCCTGAAAGTCATTTAATACAATATTATTAATACATTTGTGTATTAAACAAAGTATGTGTACATTGAGCCATCAAAAAACAAAGGTTTCACTATCTCGCTCATACTCAAAAAAGTCCGTATTTCGGAACATTCCGTATTTCGGAATATTTGGATATGGGATACTCAACCTGTAGCAACATATTTCTGAGAAATACCCCATAATGCAGCACACATATTGCTGAGAAATACCCTATAATGCAGACCACATATTGCTGAGAAATACCCCATAATGCAGCCCATATATTGCTGAGAACAGGAGCGGTTCTTGGTGCAGGCAAGCAGTGCCTGCGTCCGGGGCGTGGCAGCAGTCACCCAGCAGGCACCGCAGTCACCCAGAAGGCACCGCCGCCTACCCGCACCCGCTCCCCGGCTGCAGCAGACGCCGTGGGCTGTGTGGGCATCTGCTGCAGCCGGCTCCAGTGACAGACACTAGAGGTCATTATTGACCTCTAGTGTCTGTGCGGCACTGATATGGGAGTGACATCATGACGTCTCTCCCATAGAGAAGAGCCGCGGGAGGCCAGACGGAGCAGCAGCAGCTCCGGTCAGGAAGCAGGAGCGGGGCAGTGGTAAGTATTGTTTTTTTATTTTTGTGTGTGTTTGTAAGCGGCTATTAAGGGGCACAGCGACAGGGGGCACAAATACTGTGGGCAAAGCAACAGGGGGCACAGCAACAGAGGTCACAGCTACTGGGGCAAATCTACTGGGGGGCACAACTACTTGGTTCAAATCTGGGGGCACAGGTACTGGGTGCATAACTGTGGCCATGCCCATCCCCTATGAAGCCACGCGCCTAATTTTTGCAGTGTGCCTGCGGCACGCACTAACTGTTTTACTGCCAAAAAGGGAGGGGGGGGGGAGGGGGGATTGGCAGTGGAGACTTTTGCACTGGGCGCCACATGGTGTAGAACCGGCATTGGCTGAGAAATACACCATAATGCAGCCCACATATTGCTGAGAAATACACTATAATGCAGCCCACATATTGCTGAGAAATACCCCATAATACAGCCCACATATTGCTGAGAAATTACCCCATAATGCAGCCCACATATTGCTGAGAAATACCCCATAATGCAGCCCACATATTGCTGAGAAATACCCCATAATGCAGCCCACATATTGCTGAGAAATACCTCATAATGCAGCCCACATAAGGCTGAGAAATTACCCCATAATGTAGCCCACATATTTCTGAGAAATACCCCATAATGCAACCCACATATTTCTGATAAATACCCCATAATGCAACACACATATTGCTGAGAAATACCCCATAATGCAGCCCACATAAGGCTGAGAAATACCATATACTGTAATGCATAATGCAGCCCACATATTGCTGAGAAATATCCCATAATGCAACCCACATATTGCAGAGAAATACCCTATAATGCAGCTCGTATATTGCTGAGAAATTATCCCATAATGCAGCCCACATATTTCTGAGAAATACCCCATAATGCAACCCACATATTTCTGAGAAATACCCCATAATGCAACCCACATATTGCTAAGAAAAACACCATAATGCAGCCCACATAAGGCTGAGAAATACCATATAATGCATAACGCAGCCCACATATTGCTGAGAAATACCGCATAATGCAGCCCACATATTGCAGAGAAAGACTACATAATGCAGCCCACATATTGCTGAGAAATTACCCCATACTGCAGCCCACATATTGCTGAGAAATACCCCATAATGCAGCCCACATATTGCTGAGAAATACCCCATAATGCAGCCCACATAAGGCTGAGAAATTACCCCATAATGTAGCCCACATATTGCTGAGAAATATCCTATAATGCAGCTCGTATATTGCTGAGAAATTATCCCATAATGCTGCCCACATATTGCTGAAACATTCCCCATAATGCAGTCCACATAAGGCTGAGAAATACCCCATAATGCAGCCCACATATTGCTGAGAAATGCCCCATATTACAGCCCACATATTGCTGAGAAACAGGGCCGTTTCTTGGGGCAGGCGAGCAGTGCAACCACACTGGGCCCCCGCTGCGGCACTAACTGTGGCTCCCTGCTTCCCCCTCCTATTTCTCCCCGAGTAACCCGCTCGGGGGGCGGAGTTTCATGGAATGACGCGGGTGCGTCGTTACGTCACGACGCAAACCAGTCACTCCGCGAAACTCCCCCCCCGAGCGGAGTACAGAGGGGGATCCAAGTTAGGAAGAGGGAAAGGCCGGCGCGAGGAGCGACTGGTGAGGTGGGCCGAAGAGCGGTAATCGCCTCTGTAAGTTTTCTCTCTCTCCCTCAATGTGTAAAATGGGGACACCTGCCGTAACGTGTGAAATGGGGACTCTTGCCTGCCATAGTGTGGGGATTTAATGTATCAAGGGCATTGCGGTGTGTGGCATAATATGGTGCAGGGGGCATTACTATGTGGGGTTTAATATGGTAGAATTTTTTTTTCCTGTGGTGGTCGTGATCTGTTGGAGCAGGGTCAAAAACTGGATTGTGAGGTAGTCTTTTCAGACGAGGCCATGCCCATTTAAATGGGGCCACACCCATTTAGATGAGGTCACGCCCCCTTGCCGGGCACGCGCATACGTCTTTTTTTTTCATCTAGGTGTGTGGGGGGGGGGGCACATTTTTTTATGTCATGGGGGGACGCATTTTTAAATCTCGCACTGGGAGACAAATTGTCTAGAAACAGCCCTGCTGAGAAATTACCCCATAATGCATCCCACATATTGCAGAGAAACACCTCATAATTCAGCCCACATATTGCAGAGAAACACCCCATAATGCAGCCCACATATTGCTGAGAAATTACCCCATAATGCAGCCAACATATTGCTGAGAAATACCCCATAATGCAGCCCACATATTGCTGAGAAATACCCCATAATGCAGCCCACATAAGGCTGAGAAAATACCCCATAATGTTGCCCACATATTTCTGAGAAATACCCCATAATGCAACCCACATATTGCTGAGAAATACCCCATAATGCAGCCCACATAAGGCTGAGAAATACCATATAATGCATAATGCAGCCCACATATTGCTGAGAAATACCGCATAATGCAGCCCACATATTGCTGAAAAATACCCCATAATGCAGCCCACATATTGCTGAGAAATTACCCCATAATGCAGCCCACATATTGCTGAGAAATACCCCATAATGCAGCCCACATATTGCTGAGAAATACCCCATAATGCAGCCCACATAAGGCTGAGAAATTACCCCATAATGTAGCCCACATATTTCTGAGAAATACCCCATAATGCAACTCACGTATTTCTGAGAAATACCCCATAATGCAACCCACATATTGCTGAGAAATACCCCATAATGCAGCCCACATAAGGCTGAGAAATACCATATAATGCATAATGCAGCCCACATATTGCTGAGAAATATCCCATAATGCAACCCACATATTGCAGAGAAATACCCTATAATGCAGCTCGTATACTGCTGAGAAATTTTCCCATAATGCAGCCCACATATTTCTGAGAAATACCCCATAATGCAACCCACATATTGCTGAGAAATACCCCATAATGCAGCCCACATAAGGCTGAGAAATACCATATAATGCATAATGCAGCCCACATATTGCAGAGAAACACCCCATAATGCAGCCCACATATTGCTGAGAAATTACCCCATACTGCAGCCCACATATTGCTGAGAAATACCGCATAATGCAGCCCACATAAGGCTGAGAAAATTACCCCATAATGTAGCCCACATATTTCTGAGAAATACCCCATAATGCAACCCACATACTGCTGAGAAATACCCCATAATGCAGCCCACATAAGGCTGAGAAAAACCATATAATGCATAATGCAGCCCACATATTGCTGAGAAATACCGCATAATGCAGCTCACATATTGCTGAAAAATACCCAATAATGCAGCCCACATAAGGCTGAGAAATGACGGGGGGCGTGGCTTGGCCGACTACCAGGGCAGACGTACCTCAGCTCAGCTCCTGCTTCATCCCTCTCCTATAAGCCTCCTATCCCCTTCTGCAGCCCATCTGGCATCTCCCATTTAGCCCTATCCCTGCTGACTTTTGCCTGGGTGGATGGGGGTGAGCTGCAGAGCTGGAGGGCACAGAGTCAACTGCCCTTGCAGGTTGTGGCCTCCCCGGGATCACAGAGCCGGGGCCTCGGGTGCAGAGACTGCCGGACAGACTTCTGGTGCGCCCGGACACCCCGCGTCCTGCTTCCTCCCCGCGGTGGTGCGCCCTGATCGGCCGGGTGAACCACCTGGAAGAGGCACCCCCACTCCCTTACCTGGTGGTGGGAGGTCGTGCTGCAGCTGGCTGAGCGGGCCCTCCTGGACCCTGTCAGCAGCAGTCAACTCGCAGATGCTGTGAGCCGGAGCCGGGTCCCGGACCCTCCCACCCGCCGGAGCTGTACAAGTGGTGCTCTCACCCTTCTGACAGCAGCGCAATCCCTCTGGTGCCCGTGTGGCCGGCGGCGGCTCCTGCTGAGGTGGATCCCAGGGAGCGCCGCTTGCTGGTCTGCGGGGAGCTGGGGGATACAGGCAGCGTGGCTCCCCTCCTACTGGAGCTTCTCCGCAGCGGCTTTCAAAACAACGAGGTGAGCCCTTCTGCTTCTCCCCCTTTACCACTGATGGCTGCCTGAGCACTGTCTCCTGCTCTGCAATACATTATTTTGCCACCATTGAAACTCTCTGACTCCCTTCTCCTGCTCCCCCCCTGCTGCATTCTGCTCCAGCTGCAGGGATAGCTCCTAGAGGGGTTGCACATCTCCATGGCTCCATTATTGTAATACCTGGACCCCCGTATTACACTGTAATATAATATAATACAATATTTTACGTGCCATATATGTAACGCTGGACATCATATATAATTGTCTATGGCACTCCTTTACCGGCTTCTCCATTATTGTAACTAAAGCTGACACTTTGCCCCCCTCTGGTGGCCGCTGACGTTATCTACTTGATCTACATTACCTGAAGCTTGTTTATTTTACAATTTGGATTTGGACCCCTGTTCTTCTCTACGAAGCTGCTGCTGCCCCCCCCCCCCCACTCTCCGCCCTTCGAGTTCTTTAGAGCTTGCAGGACTTGTCGTCTCACTCCCACAGGAGCCCGAGACGGAGCCCTAAGTCTGCTAATTGATTTGCCTGGACAACTCGCCTGATATTCTATTTACAGTCTGTCTCTTTTCTTTTATTTCTTTTATTTCTTTTTACTGATTTCCCACCTACCTATGGTAATTTTTTTTTTATTCATTATGTCCAAAAACAAGAAGGTTACAAAAGCCCCAACCAACTTCTTTGGATCAAAATCGAAGGGCCCGCAGAATCCCATTACGCCCTCAAACTACCCTCCTTCTCCATGTTCGTCGGAGGCGGGTATCGACCCTCAGATTCAAGCGGTAATGACGAGCCTCCTAGACGGAGTTCAATCTGCGTTTAAACAAGAACTCTCTAACGCTATTGCAGAATTCAACTCGGACTTAGCAGCTCTTGGTAACCGAACGGATGTATTGGAATCAAAGACTGATGATCTCTGCTGATCCCAACATCACCTTGACAGAGAGCTCACTAGATTGCACGAGGAAATGGAGGCGCTTAAAGAAAGGCAAGAGGACCAGGAAAATCGCTCTCGTAGAAACAACTTACGAATACGCAATGTTGCGGAATCAGTCCTCGGCCCCTCGGTGCCGTCATTTCTGAGAGACTTCTTTAAACACCTCGTAGCAGACCTCACAGACGAAGAGTCTCTCTGTGATAGGGCTCATAGAGCACTTTGTGCAAAACCTTCTCCCACTCAACCTCCCGGGGATGTTATTGTTCATTTTCATTATTTCCACTCAAAAGAGAAAGTCCTGTCCTCCATACGAGACTCCTCAGAGAGCCTGTTCAAAGGTATGAAGTTACAAGTCTTCCAGAAATTAGCTCCCTCCACTAACCAAAAATGACGGGATCTCCAAACGGTCACTCGGGTCTTGCGACAGCACCAGATAAGATACAGATGGGGGTTTCCCTTTCAACTCCATGTTTCAGTCAACAACTCCGTCCACTCTGTTAAAACTTTGACCCAAGGGCAGGAATTGTTAGCTAAGCTTGATCTCCTCCCAGCATCATCTTCAGTCGACGCTGCAACCTCATCCTCTAAATCGCTACAGCCTCAGCCTCCCCTACCTGACTGGACAAGGGTGACCTGCCAGCGCACTGTGGACAGTGACCCTCCTTGAACTGTGGGGTTGCCCCGCTGCTATTTGCTCTCACTGTATCGGAGCCGTGTCTCCATGCCCTGTATTGTCAGATGGCTGACAGAGGCTCTGACCTCCATCCAAAATCCTTTGCCGTAACTGTTTTTGTTGCTACTGTTATATTAGTTTGCACTCTAGTTTTTTCATATATGCTATGTACATGAATATGTATTTCTATGTCAGTCTTTCTCCCTCCTTTGCCCATCCCCGCCATAATACGTGGTGCTCTGATGGCGAAATCGTCGGCAATTAGGAAAAAAGCTGCGCTGAAGATCTGATCACTCGAATCAGAAATAGCCACTTTATTAACTCGACATAAAACATCTCCCGATGCTTCCCTGATCTCTCAAATCGACTCTCTCCGGGGCCAACTTAATACCCTTCTTTCTAACCGCGCAGCGCTAATTCTCCGGAAACTCTGGCAACATTTTTGCGATAAAATGGATAAAATAGATTCCCTGCTGGCCGATAAACTATGCCGTAAACAGGCACTAGGCGCAATAGATAAATTGTACTCATCACAGAGTGGAACCCATACATATGACCCTGAGGTGATGACCGAAGATTTCCGAATTTTTTATAGTTCCCTCTATAACCTGTCTGATTCGCCCCCTCTGTCTTCTGACGCAGTTGGGGGAGTGCACTTATACTTGTCTGATACCCCCCTTCCAGCCCTATCTGACACCCCGTTAGATACCCTTAATAGTCGGATTTCGGATGAGGAGACAATAGCTGCTATACACTCTATGCGCACGTTTGCCGCCCCGGGACCGGATGGTTTGGGACCGGACCCAATATTATAAATTCTTTTGCGAAAGAGCTAGCCCCGCATCTCTCCTCTTTATTCAATTATAGTCTTGAGGGAGCCTCCTTTCTGCCGGAGACGACCCGGGCCGATATCGTGGTAATCCCAAAACCTGATAAAGACCCGACTAGATGCTCAAATTATAGACCAATTTCGCTACTGAACGTAGACCTGAAGATATATGCGAAAATATTACCCAACCGTCTGGCTCCTCTGCTGCCTGGTCTGATCCACCCAGATCAGGTCGGGTTCATTCCTGGACGCCAGGCATCAGACAACACTAGAAGGGCCATAGACCTAATCTACTCCATCCAAAAGCGGTAGTCTCCGAGCACAAGATTGCGTTATACGCTGATGATGTCCTGATTTCTCTTATGGATCCAGCTCGATCCCTTCCCTCTCTTTTATCGAGATCCGTTGGTATTCTCAATTCTCCGATTATAAAATTAACGTTGACAAAATGGAGGTCCTTGATTTTCATATCCCGGCAGCGCTCAAATATGATTTGAAAACTATGCTGCCCTGTAACTGGCATAAAAAGAAAATCAGGTACCTCGGTACGTACTTAACCCACCATCACCACCAACTTTTCCAGGCAAATTATCCCCGCTTATGCAGAAAATCAAAGATGATTTCCTGGAATGGTCCAATTACTTCATCTCCTGGATAGGCAGAATAAATTCTGTCAAGATGAGTGTGCTCCCCCGACTTTTATATTTGTTTCAGACTCTCCCGATTTATATTCCTCCCTATGTTTTTAAAACTTTGCAACGTCAAACGTCCTTTTTTATCTGGAACCGTAAACGCCCTCGCATCAGACTTAAACTACTCCAGCGCCCTTCCAGAGGGGGAGGGCTGGGTATCCCAGACTTTAGAAAATACTTTTATGCTGCGCAGCCCTCTCAATGTGCACAATGGTGTAATGAGGGCGGAGCGGGGATTTGGGTGAGGTTCGAGGCGGAGGAGTTGGGTCTGGCCACACTATCCTACCTACTATGGCTTCGCCGGAACCAGCGCCCCCATGCGGTCCTTTCGCATCCCGTAGTATGTCATTCACTAGCGACGTGGGACTTGGCAAATAGACGGTCTACTTTGGCCCCACACCCGTCTCCTCTGATTCCATTGTTCCATAATCCAGCCTTCCCCCCGGGTACATGTAGATCCTCTTTTGCAACCTGGCGCTCGGGTAACATATTGTATATTAATGACATTACCCTTGACGCTTCCTTCCCTCAATTTGCAGATATCCGGGACGGAACAGTAATTCCTGCTTCGGACTTCTTTCGCTATCTGCAAATTAGACACTTCCACTCCACCATCACCACCACCCTTCTCAATAGAAAACTATCCCCCTTCGAATACATAAGCTGGAAACGCACCAACACTAAGGGCCTCATTTCCGATATCTATGCTTTGCTTAGCGACAAATCTACCTCATCCCGGGATCCTTATGAACTGGCATGGGAAAAGGAGCTGGGATTTACAATAGACAATGAAGATTGGGTAGATATCTGGGATAATGCAACTTCCAGTTCCATATGCGTCAAAATTAAAGAAAATATTTATAAATTGCTTTACCGCTGGTACTATGTCCCTTCCCGCTTACATACTACTGTATGTTCCCTGACACCTCGGATAGATGCTGGAGGGGTTGTGCAGATGTAGGCTCGTTTATACACATCTAGTGGACCAGCCCCAAAAATTTGAAAATCTGGAGTGAGCTTATTGCCCTGCTCTCGCGCCTATTCAAAACCTCTATTTCTCCTGACCCCCAATACTTTCTGCTCCCTATGACTCTCCCTACTCTTAATCAACACCAAAACAAGCTGTTTCAGCTATGACATGCCAAATAGCAACGGATTGGAAGAGCCCGACTCCCTCCCCCATGCCGGTGATAATCTCACAAATTTGGTATGTACATAAAATGGAATACATGACTGCTGTTATTCGTAACTCCTCTAAACAATTTGATAAAAATATGGTCTCCCTGGCTAGCCTTACAACAGGCTCCTCCCCATTTGTAACTTGATCCCCTACATTGCTGCTCCCGCTACCTCTTGTCTCTGGAGGCCACCTCTCCACTTCTCACTTCTCTCTCTTCCTTTTCTATTATTCAGACTTGACTTGTTCTTTCTCCCCTGTTTTCTTGCCTCCTTCTATTTTCTCTTCAACTACTACTCTTTCTTCTAATCTCTACTACCAGCTCTCTTTGACGGACTGCCACTCCGTTGCCGAGAGTAACCCTTTCAGTTACCTTAAATTTCAAAAATTGGATCCAACCTGTTGATGTTACAATTGATTGCAGTCACATCTGTACTTTGTCTTCCTAATTTGCTTGGTATGTTTTGTTTTCTGTAACGACTCTGTGATCCACCCAATAAAATGTGTTTAAAAAAAAAAAAAGGCTGAGAAATTACCCTATAATGCAGCCCACATATTGCAGAGAAATTACCCATAATGCAGCCCACATATTGCTGAGAAATAATCCAAAATGCAGCCCACATATTGCTGAGAAATACCCCATAATGCAGCCCACATATTGCTGAGAAATACCCCATACTGCAGCCCACATATTGCTGAGAAATACCCCATAATGCAGCCCACATATTGCTGAGAAATACCCCATAATGCAGCCCACATAAGGCTTAGAAGTTACCCCATAATGCAGCTCACATATTGCTGACAAATACCCCATAATGCAGCCCACATACTGTATTGCTGAGAAATACCCCATAATGCAGCCCACATAAGGCTGAGAAGTTACCCCATAATGCAGCCCACAAATTGCTAAGAAATACCCCATAATGCAGCCCACATATTGCTGAGAAACACACCATAATGCAGCCCACATATTGCTGAGAAATACCCCATAATGCAGCCGACATATTGCTGAGAAATACCCCATAATGCAGCCCACATATTGCTGAGAAATACCCCATAATGCAGCCCACATACTTTATTGCTGAGAAATACCCAATAATGCAGCCCACATATTGCTGAGAAACAGGGCCGGTGCTAGGGTGTTCGGCGCCCTCCTGCAAACTATCAATTTTGCGCCTTTCTACAAATACAAATGTGACTGATCTCATCCTCAGAGCTGTAACTAGACATTTTGGTGCCCGCCCTCAAGATCCATAAATATAGAGTCATAAAAAAATTACATAAAATATAGGATTGTAAAATAATCATGATGCACAGTAGTACCTCTTATATACATTACGTCAGGTAGTGCCCCTTACATTACACTGCACTGTAGTGTTAGTAGTCACGTTACACCGCATAGTAGTGTTCGCTAGTCACATAACACCGCCTAGTTGTGTTCGCTAGTCACATTACACTGCACAGTAGTGTTCACTAGTCACATTACACCGCATAGTAGTGTCCGTTTGTCACATTACACTGCACAGTAGTGTTCACTAGTCACATTACACCGCATAGTAGTGTCCGTTAGTCACATTACACTGCACAGTAGTGTCCGTTAATCACATTACACTGCACAGTAGTGTCCGTTAGTCACATTACACTGCACAGTAGTGTCCGTTAGTCACATTACACTGCACAGTAATGTCCGTTTGTCACATTACACTGCACAGTAGTGTCCGTTAGTCACATTACACTGCACAGTAGTGTCCGTTAGTCACATTACACCACACAGTAGTGTCCGTTAGTCACATTACACTGCATAGTAGTATCCGTTAGTCACATTACACCCCATAGTAGTGTCCATCAGTCACATTACACTGCAGAAAGTAGTGTTCGCTAGTTTCATTACACCGCATAGTAGTGTGCATTCAGAGCCGGCCCTAGCCAATTTGATGCCCTAGGCAAAATTTTGTCTGGTGCCCCCTAGCTCCGCCGCTAGTTCTGCATCTGTACCTGCAACGCTCAGGTAGTGGGGCCCACCGGGGGGTTACCCTGTGGGCCAGTTCAACTCTGCACAATGCCACAGAGTAATGACCATAATACATATAATTCCACACAGTAAAGGAACCTTACACATATGCCCCACATTAGTAATGCCCATAATACACATAATGCCACACAGTAATGCACCTTACACATATGCCCCACATTAGTAATGCCCATAATACACATATACTGCCACAGATACTGCCACACTTGCTGGTTATACAAAAAGATCAGTATCAAACATGTAGAAACTGTCTATTCTCTTCACTATTCAGTGTGTTTGCTGGTGTCTGTTACTCCCGTTAACTGCATGCACTTTACTTTATACTGTGGGAGCTAAATGCTCTGCCCTCCAGTCTGATGTGTCCAAAAGTCACACTGCACTGATGTGTCATATAGAAATAGCACAACGCAACTTACTGACCACGTTACAGTGCTAGATGGCAGGGGAATTTTACGGTATGGACTGACTAGGAAATAAAGTGTGGGGAGAACACTGCCCATGTTATGTCCCTGCAGACACCTGGGGTTTGCACAGGGATAAGGGACACACACAGGATGGCAGGGTCCCCCTCCCCCATGTGCACAAGCAGTATAGGATATGTCAGGTTTCTGTGAAGCAGTCTTCCAAAATACACATGTGTTATCATATGGAACCATCCAGTAATAACCTTATATAGTCAGTAAAAATGTCACAGGTCCAGGAATTGCATTTACTGGGCTTCTGCTGTCTGTCTGGGGTCTCACAAGTCAGGGGCATTCAAGCATGTCAGAGGGAGTTTAAGGCACAGTGTGCAAATTTTTTGACAAATGTAAACAGCAGTGTATACAAGTACTGATTGAATACATTTGGAAAGTAACAGTTAGTTTGCGGACTGTCCCTCTCAGCATGAGATGCTGCAGGGACATGCTTGGATGCCCCTAGACATGCTTGAATGCCCTAGGCAAATGCCTAGCCCATACCTCCCAACTTTGGCAGCCTTGAAAGAGGGACACACGCGCGGCGAAGCCGCGCGCGCTCCCGAAAAGGGGTGTGGTCTATGAAAAGGGGGCGTGGCTTCGCGGGAAGATCCGCAATCGCGAGCCACGCCCCCGATTTCATCACTGAGGGGGCATGCCCAGCGCTCCGTGAGCCGCTGGCATGCCCCCTCTCCCTCTGTCTACAATGAATAGACGCTGTGCGCATGCGCACAGCGTCTATTCACCGCTGCTCTGCTAAGCAGGGCAGCGAGAGACTGAGCCTCCCAACTGTCCCCCCCCACCGCGGGACACTGCGGCCCGCGGGTGGGACAGCGGGACAGACCCCAAAAAACGGGACTGTCCCGCGAAAATCGGGACAGTTGGGAGGTATGGCCTAGCCTGCCTATAGCTAAGGCCGGCTCTGTGTGCATTAGTCACATTATACTGCACAGTAGTGTCCGTTAGTCACATTACATCACATAGTAGTGTGCGTCAGTCACATTACATCACATAGTAGTGTGCGTCAGTCACATTACAATGCACAGAAGTGTTCGCTAGTAACATTACACCACATACTAGTGTGCATTAGTCACATTACACTGCACAGTAGTGTCCGAGAAAAAAAAAAATCTGTTGACAGCGCAACTAGGGGTCAACCTTACATAAGATGTGTCAGCAATGTAATTGAGGATGCATCGGGAGGCGGCACTACACATGATGGGCAGCCTTGCTTTGTGCTGGGCGGTCCTGAGCAGGTGCAGAGATGAACTCAGATCTGGCTGCGTATGCAGCGATCTGCGTTTATCTCTGAATGACACCCTGTTGCCAGCAGCTTCCCTGTAAAATAAAAAACCTAACAAAGTCTTTTCCAGCAGTACTCTGTAGAGCTCCACTGGTGTGCATCCAGTCTCCCGGGCACATTTTCTAAACTGAGGTCTGGAGGAGTGGCATAGAGGGAGGAGCCAGTTCACACTGTTAAAAAGTCTTAAAGTGCCGAAGGCTTCTGTGGAACCGTCTATACCCCATGGTACTAAAATGAACGCCAGCATCCTCTAGGACATAAGAGAAATACCTCATAATGCAGCCAACATATTGCTGAGAAATACCCCATAATGCAGCCCACATAAGTCTGAGAAATACCCTATAATGCAGCCCACATATTGCTGAGAAATTACCCCATAATGCAGCCACATATACTAGCTGCAGCACCCACTTCTGCTTGGGTGGAAGTCGGTGATAATGGAAGTCAGTTACCTTGGGTTTTTGGATTTTGGAAATTTATAAGGTGGAGTAGAGGGGGTTACGATGCTTATCTATGAATAAGTCTATCACAAAAAACAGTACATATGTGACGCAATGTTCTGATCGGTCGCTATTGAGGTGTATTTGCAAGTCGCTACCAACTTGCCGATCACAGTGCGGGGAACACCATCCAGTGGATCCCCTGCCCACAGTCCCCTAACAACCAATCGGTTGCTATTGAGCATCGCCCATCACTCCCGATTTGCAGAGAGCGGTGCACTGGACCCCTCTCCACAGAGCCCCACCCACCACCCCCTGACAACCGATTGTGATGATACTTAGCCTAAAACCTGCCCGGGAAAATTACTTACACAATAGTGAAAATCGCATTGCAATCGGTTCAAGGGTTTCAGAGTTTATCACAATCAGACAAACAAACAGAAGTTCTCATTTATAAGATGTACAGAAGAGAAGATAAATAGATAGATAGATAGATAGATAGATAGATAGATAGATAGATAGATAGATAGATAGATAGATAGATAGATAGATAGATAGATAGATAGATAATGTACTGTATGAATATGTAGAACTAGAATGTAAGCCAGGCATTTCCAACCTCAGTCCTCAAGGCACACTAACAGTCCGGATTTTAGTGATATCCATGCTTGAGAACAGGTGATTTAATTAGTACCTCAGGTATTTTGATGTAACCATCTGTGCTGAAGCCTGGCTATCATTAAAACATGCACTTTTAGGACGGAGGTTGGGAATGCCTGATGTAAACTCTTACAAACATTGCCCTCTTCCCTCATTTGCTTTTAGTTCTCCTACTTATACCAGCGGGTTGGGGCAGAAATGCCAGCAGGCTGGATGTCGGCAGCCAGAAAACCGGGAAGCACACAAAAACCCCTTGTCCCTAACCCTCCTGTACTGCAGCCTAACCCTAACTCTCCCCGGCAGAGGCGGAACTACCGGCAGTGCAGGCAGTGCACTGCACTGGGGCCCGCCTCTGTCCAGGGGCCCAAGCATGTAATGAGTCAAACTGACTCATTACATGCCGCTGTGCGCTGCGGGCAACCGCTGCCCGCAGCGCACAGCCGCCCGGCGAAGAGAGGAGAGGAGAGGAGCAGCGGTACTACAGGCGGGGGAAGGAGGAGGAGGGAGGCTGAGAAGGGAGCCGCAGCAGCGCTTTGTTACTGGTGGAGGCGCTGCTGCTGCTGCCCCTCTGCTTCCCTATAGGCTGTCTTCCGAGAACAGCCTATAGGGAAGCAGAGGGGCAGCAGCAGCAGCGCCTCCACCAGTAACACAGCGCTGCTGCGGCTCCCTTCTCAGCCTCCCTCCTCCTCCTTCTCTCCAGCCCGGGAATCGTCTCTGACGCTGCACCGAGGAGCCTGAGCCAGCGGAGAGGGTAAGTATAATTCTTCTTTCTTTCTTTCTTTCTTTCTTTCTTTCTTTCTTTCTTTCTTTCTTTCTTTCTTTCTTTCTTTCTTTCTTTCTTTCTTTCTTTCTTTCTTTCTTTCCTTCTTTCCTTCTTTCCTTCTTTCTTTCCTTCTTTCCTTCTTTCTTGTGCCTGCCTGCCGCAATGTGTAAAAATGGGGGACTACCTGCCGCACTGTGTAAAAATGGGGGACTACCTGCTGCACTGTGTAAAAAGGGGGGACTACCTGCCGCAATGTGTAAAAAGGGGGGCATACCTGCCACAATGTGTAAAAAGGGGGGACTGCCTGCAGCAATGTGTAAAAAGGGGGGACTGCCTGCAGCAATGTGTAAAAAGGGGGGATTGCCTGCCGCAATGTGTAAAAAGGGGGGACTGCCTGCCGCAATGTGTAAAAAGGGGGGACTGCCTGCCGCAATGTGTAAAAAGGGGGAATCAGCCTGCCGCAATGTGTAAAAATGGGGGACTGCCTGCCGCTATGTGTAAAAAGGGGTAATCTGCCCGACGCAATGTGTAAAAAGGGGAATCTGCCTGCCGTAATGTGTAAAAAAGGGGGACTGCCTGACGCTATGTGTAAAACAGGGGGACTGCCTGACGCTATGTGTAAAAATGGGGAATCTGCCTGCTGCTATGTGTAAAAATGGGGAATCTGCCTGCCGTAATGTATAAAAATGGGGACGCTGTCTGCCGTAATGTGTAACAAGGGCACGCTGTCTGCCGTAATGTGTAACAAGGGCACGCGGTCTGCCGTATTGTGTAACAAGGGCACGCTGTCTGCCGTAATGTGTAAAAAGGGCACGCTGTCTGCCGCTATGTGTAACAAGGGCACGCTGTCTGCTGTAATGTGTAAAAAGGGCACGCTGTCTGCCGTAATGTGTAACAAGGGCACGCGGTCTGCCGTTATGTGTAAAAAGGGCACGCTGTCTGCTGTAATGTGTAAAAAGAGGAATCTGTTCGCTGTAAGGTGTAAAAGGGTCTCTACCTGGTGTAGTGGTGCTACTGTGCGGCGTAATTTGAATAATGGAGACTACTGTGTTGGTATTATTTTGTGGCCACACCCCTTCCCCACGAAGCCACGCCACTATGTATTTTTGCGCGCGCCTACGGCGCGCACTGCCCCTGGGGTGGACTTGGATGGGGGGGGGGGGGGGGGGGGGCCCAAAGCATTTTGTCGCACCTGGGCCCACCGCTTGCTTGTTCCGCCACTGCTCCCCGGGGGTGCCAAACCCTAACCCCTCTCCCCACAGCCTAACCCAAACCCTCCACCACAGCTTAAATATAACTCCCCCCTTCCCATGCGGCTTACCTCTCCGATGTCCCGGCAGTCACTCGATTGGGATCCCGGCTGTCGGGATGCCAGCGCTGGCATTCTGATCACTGTTGGGATTCTGGCATCGGTCATATGACAGCCGGGATCCCGACCACCAGATCTCATGCCATTATCTACTCCTTACAACACCTAACCCTTGTGTTCTGTCAACCTGCTGCTTACTTGAGTGTTATGAACACTGATGACCAACATTTGTAAATTATGTCCATTTCCTGAAATGTTCTGTGCCGTTTCTTGCTTTGTTTATTCTGTTTATGAACTTTGTAAGGTGCTATGAACCCCTTGTGAAGCCACATAAATAATTGTGTGTGTGCGTTATATGCACATTAGTCTGGCACTCTCCTCATTGATATAGCTCCGCTGCCCTCCTAGGTGATGCTACCAAACATAGGGGCTGTATGAAGGGGAATAACTAGAACTTTCTGGGGCCCATAGCAAAATCTTGGAAGGGTCCCCCGTCCCCCCAGCCTTTGTCACTACAATACCCCTTAGGGGCAGGAGAGAGAGGGGAGTGAGAGAGAAAGAGGGTGCCAAGGAAAGATAGAGAGTAACGAGTTAGAGAGGGGGAGAGAAAGAGAGAGAGGGTTTTCATGGAAAAAAATAGGATTTCAATACCTACCGGTAAATCCTTTTCTCAAAGTCCATAAGGGATATTGGGGGAAACTAGTACGATGGGGTATAGACGGGGTCCAAAGGAGCCAGTGCACTTTAAATGTCTTCAACTGGGTGTGCTGGCTCCTCCCCTCTGTGCCCCCTCCCACAGGCAGTTATAGGTAAAAAGGTGGCCGAAGGAGAAAGGACATATATGAGAGAAGAAATAATACAACAAAGGGTGGCGTGAGTCACACACCAGCACACCACTAACATATAACAACCAGCAACGGCTGGGAAAAACAACAGCAACAGCTGAACGGGTAACTATAGAACAAGAACCTGCAGAAAAGCAGGGATGAGCGGGTTTGGTTCTCTGAGAACCAGACCCTACCGGACTTTACCATTCGAGTCCGGATCCAAATCAGGCTCGGGTTTTCCCGCCTGACTCGGAAACCAGAACGAGGCAAAATGTCATCATCCCGCTGTCGGATTCTCGTGTTTGGATTCCATATAAGGAGCCGCGCGTCGCCGCCATTTTCACTCCGGCATTGGAGAGTGTAGAGATAGGACGTGTCTCCGTTCTCGCAGTGTCCTCAGTGTCCGTGTCTTGTGCTGAATCTGTCCAGTCACAGTGCTTGTGTCCTCTGCTGCCATATGTCCAGTACTGCTGTATAGAGTGCTGTGTTGTGCTGCATCAGTTCAGGGTGGTTTATTGTGCTGCATCAGTCCAGTGGTGGTGTTCTGTGCATCAGTCAGTCCAGTGACCATTGACAGTGGTGGTGTCATGTGTCCTGTGCATCAGTCAGTCCAGTGACCATTCACAGTGGTGGTGTCATCTGCTGCCATATGCCCAGTGCTGCTGTATAATTAGCTCTGCTGTCCTGCATCAGTTCAGTAGTAGTGTCCTGTGCATCAGTCAGTCCAATGACCATTCACAGTGGTGGTGTCATCGGCTGCCATATGCCCAGTGCTGCTGTATAATAAGTCTCTTACAGTGTTGCTGTGTTGTGCTGCATCAGACCAGTGGTAGTGTCGTGGCCATCAGTCATTCCAGCGACCAGGCAGTCACAGTGGTATACGCTGCTGCTATATGTGCACTGCTGCCGTATAATAATAATAACAAGTCCCTTACAGTGTTGCTGTGTTTGTGCTGCATCAGACCAGTGGTAGTGTCGTGGCCATCAGTCATTCCAGTGACCAGGCAGTCACAGTGGTATACGCTGCTGCTATATGTCCACTGCTACCATATAATAATAATAATAATAATAATAATAATAACAACAACAACAACAACAACAACAACAACAACAACAACAACAAGTCCCTTACAGTGTTGCTGTGTTGTGCTGCGTCAGACCAGTGGTAGTGTCCTGGCCATCAGTCATTCCAGTGACCAGGCAGTCACAGTGGTATACGCTGCTGCTATATGCCCACTGCTGCCGTACAATAATAATAACAAGTCCCTTACAGTGTTGCTGTGTTGTGCTGCATCAGACCAGTGGAAGTGTCGTGGCCTCAGTCATTCTACTGACCAGGCAGTCACAGTGGTATACGCTTCTGCTATATGTCCACTGCTGCTGTATAATAACAATGACAACAACAACTTTAAATCAGGCACCGGGGAATAAACCTATTGTCCGTGGGATGAATAAGCCCATTGTGATGTCTGGGCAAAATACCAAAAAAGCTACCTCTTCAGTGTGGAATTATTTCTCCATAATTCTGGACAACAGGTGTCAAGCTATGTGTTGCCTCTGTCAATCTGTAATAAGTAGGGGTAAGGATGTTAACAACCTAGAAACATCCTCCCTTATATGTCACCTGCTGTGCATTCATCAGAAGTCAGTGTCAAATTGTGAAACTTTGGGTAAGAGCGTAAGCAGTCCACTGATACCTAAATCCTTCTTCGTCTTGTACCCAAGCTCATGCAAGCTACACCACCAACTCCCTCAACGTCAACTTCCTCAGTCAGGAATGTCAGCAGTCCTGCAGGCCATGTCACTGGCAAGATTGAGGAGTCCTCTCTTAACTGGGATTCCTCCGGAGGAACCTTGAGTGGTACGCCTGCTGTTGCTGCCGCTGCTGTTGTTGCTTCTGGGAGTCGATCGTCATCCCAGAGGGGAAGTCGGAAGACCACTTGTACTACTTCAACTAAGCAGTTGACTGTCCAACAGTCCTTTGTGAGGAAGATGAAATATGCAAAGAAGATAACTGAGGCCTCGACAGCTATGTTGGTGTTAGTCGTGCGTCCGGTATCCGCCATTAGTTCAGTGGGACTTAGAGAATTGTTTGAGGTACTGTGTCCCCGGTATCAAATCCCATCTAGGTTCCACTTCACTAGGCAGGCGATACCGAGAATGTACAGAGACGTCAGAAAAAGTTTCTTCAGTGTCCTAAAAAATGCAGTTCTACCCACTGTCCACTTAACCACAGACATGTGGACAAGTCGAACAGGGCAGACAAAGGACTATATGACTGTGACAGCCCACTGGGTAGATGTATGGCCTCCTGCAGCAACAACAGCAGCGGCACCAGTAGCAGCATCTCGCAAACGCCAACTCGTTCCTATCACCGCTTTCCGTAAGAGGTTGACAGCGGACATCATCGCACAATGGCTTACTCCACTTAGACTCTCCTGGGGATATCGGACAACGCTACCAGTATTGTGCGTGCATTACATTTGGGCAAATTCCACATTGCACATACAATTAATTTGGTGGTGCAGAATTTTTTTTTAAATGACAGGGGTGTACAGGAGATGCTGTCGGTGGTCCGAAAAATTGCGGGCCATTTTCGACAACATTCAGCAACCGCGTGCCAAAGACTGGAGCGCCATCAAACACTCCTGAATCTGCCCTGCCATCACCTGAAACAAGAGGATGGAGGAGCAGCAAAAGGCCATTAAAGCCTATACATCCACCTACGATATAGGCAAAGGAGGGGGAATGCACCTGACTCAAGTGCAGTGGAAAATGATTTCCATCTTGTGCAAGGTTCTCCAACCCTTCGAACTTGCCACACGTGAAGTCAGTTCAGACACTGCCAGCTTGAGTCAGGTCATTACCCTCATCAGGCTTTTGCCGAAGCAGCTGGAGAAATTGAAGGAGGAGATAAGAGTGATTCCACAAAGTATGTGGGACTTGTGGATGGAGCCCTTCATTTGCTTTGCCAGGATTCAAGGGTGGTCAATCTGTTGAAATCAGAGCACTACATTTTGGCCACCGTGCTCGATCCTAGGTTTAAAACCTATGTTGTATCTCTCTTTCCTACAGACACAAGTCTGCAGAGGTTCAAAGAGGTTCAAAGACCTGCTGGTGAGAAAATTGTCAACTCAAGTGGAACGTGACTCGTCAACAGCTCCTCCTTAATTTTCTCCCGCAACTGGGGTTGCGAGGAAAAGGATAAGATTTCCTAGCCCACCCGCTGGCGGTGATGCAGGGCAGTCAGGAGCGAGTGCTGACATCTGGTCCAGACTGAAGGACCTGCCAACAATTACTGACATGTCTACTGTCACTGCATATGATTCTGTCACCATTGAAAGAATGGCGGAGGATTATATGAGTGACAGCATCCAAGTAGGTATGTCAGACAGTCCATAAATATACTGGCAGGAAAAAGAGGCAATTTGGATGCCCTTGCACAAACTGGCTTTATTTTACCTAAGTTGACCCCCCCCCCCCCCCTTCCAGTGTGTACTCCAAAAGAGTGTTTAGTGCAGCCTTGTCAGCGATCAGCATAGGAGGTTACTTCCACAAAATGTGGAGAAGATGATGTTCATCAAAATGAATAAAAATTTCCTCCGGGAAGACCTTGACCAGCAATTGTCTCTAAAAAGTACACAGGGACCTGTGACGGGGGATTCCAGTGGGGATGAATTAATACTCTGTGAGAAGGAGGATGTACACAGTGAAAGGGGTGAGGAATCAGAGGATGAGGATGAGGTCGACATCTTCCCTCTGTAGAGCCAGTTTGTGCAAGGAGAGATTGATTGCTTCTTTTTTGGTGGGGGCCCAAACAAACCAGTCATTTCAGTCACAGTAGTGTGACCCTGTCGCTGAAATGATTGGTTTGTTAAAGTGTGCATGTCCTGTTTATGCAACATAAGGGTGGGTGCACCTCTTTTTCTTTTTTGCATCATGTGCTGTTTGGGGCCTAGTTTTTTAAAGTGCCATCCTGTCTGCAACTGCAGTGCCACTCCTAGATGGGCCAGGTGTTTGTGTCGCACACTTGTGTCGCTTAGCTTAGTCATACAGCTACCTCATTGCACCTCTTTTTCTTCTTTGCATCATGTGCTGTTTGGGGCCTATTTTTTTAAATCTGCCATCCTGTCTGCGACTGCAGTGCCACACCTAGATGGGCCAGGTGTTTGTGCCGCACACTTGTGTCGTTTAGCTTAGTCATACAACCAACGGTCGATGTTTCTGTGTTTTGGGGGGGGGGGGATTTTTAAATAAAAATATATATATATTTTTTTTAACTAAATTCATTTTGGATAAGGTTAAATTCATGTTCTTCACCTAATTCGTTCATTAAAACCCAGACAATTTTAAAGCTTTTTTGGGGAAAAATTGTCAGTTAAGTGGTTGAACTACAATGCAACTCTATTTTTTTCTTTGCATTATGTGCTCTTTGGGGCCTAGTTTTTAAAACTGCCATCCTGTCTGCCACTGCAGTGCCACTCCTAGATGGGCCAGGTGTTTGTGCCGTCCACTTAGCTTAGTCATCCAGCGACCTCAGTGCAACCTTTTGGCCTAAAAACAATATTGTGAGGTGTGAGGTGTTCAGAATAGACTGGAAATGAGTGGAAATGAATGTTATTGAGGTTAATAATACCGTAGGGGCAAAATTACCCCCAAATTCTGTGATTTTAGCTGTATTTATGTTTTTTTCAAAAATCATTCAGATCCAAAACCAAAACCCGAAAGGGTGGTTTTATCAAAACCAATCCAAAACCAAAACACGTGCGGGGAATTAGAACCAAAACCGAAACACAAAACATGAAAAGTGCCCGCCGCACATCTCTAGTTAATACCTACATTATTGCTGATGACATACGGTTCTACTTTTTCTTTCATCTAGCTCCTCCTGCTAGAACTCTGTCTGTTTTGCTGCGTTTTCCTAGCAGTATGTTTCCCCGTCACCAGGAGTAGCCAGAGCTCATGTTATGTGAGCTGCAATACTGGTCTTTACCAGCGGGTCTGTTCTTTGCGCTCTGCGCTCAGGTGTTGGGTAATGAATGATTTAACTGCCAGCATGAACTACACTTGGCAGAGGCGGATTTACCGCTAGGCTAGCCGCTTAGGGCCCGGCGAGTCTGAGGTGGGCCCGTGACACAGCTGGATCTGAGCAGGAGCTAGCACTGAGTGAAGAAACTGAAAATAAACTACAGCTCCCAGCAGCCCTTGCTGTCGAAAGCTCCCGGCAGCAAGGGCTGTTGGGAGCTGTAGTTTATTTTCAGTTTCTTCACAAGGTTCACACTCTGCTGACCGGGCGGCATAAAACCCCAGCTGGCAGCCGCACTTACTAGAAGCCGCTCGTGCAGTGAGATACACAAGCTCAGCGAGGGGTGGGGCTACACGGGACCCAGGGGGCAGGGCTACACTGGGCACCCAGGCTGCCTGCTGACCTCATGGCTGCTGCTGCTGTGGGAGGGAGAGAAGATGCTGCTGCAGATCTATGGCCAGTCCAGCCAGTAAGACTGAACTCTAATGTCGTTTATAAGGTAAGAGGAAGTGGAGGCAATTGTATGTGTGTGTGTGACTTGTGTGTGTGATACTTCCATGTGAGTGTGTGTGTGTGTGTGTGTGTGTGTGTGTGTGTGTGTGTGTGTGTGTGTGTGTGTGTGTTTGTGTCTGTGACTCCCTGTATAGCCTCATTGTGTGTCTTAGTTTAGGTATTTTTAACATTGCGCTGTATCTCTATCTTAGCTGCTCAATAAATGAAGAAATATTATAAAGGAAATGAGCACTTAAATGTATAAAAGATCATTGTGGCACCTGTAAAACATAAATGGTTAATATATAATGTGAAGGCAGGGGAGAAGAACAAGCGCCATATGGTGTAGTATTTTGAATAAATTGGAGTGATAGATACGTATATACGAAGTAAGTACCGGATAGATTCTTGAGATTAGGCCTGTCTGTCTCACTAAATTCTTTGTGGCTGTTCCCCACCTGTGTATACAGGAGGCGCAGGACAAACTTCCTCGGTCTTCTTCCGCCTCTAACCAGCAGTCTGCACAAGCGCATGGGAGGGAGGGACGACTGCCGGGAGCACACCAGAGTAGGGGGCTCAGTTGGAGCAGGACCTTGGGGTTCTCTAGTTGCTTCCTTGAATGGGGCAGCCTCTTCTTTCTCCCCTGTGTGCGGATGAGCAGCTACAGGCGTCTCTGCGGCATGGGATCTGGGTGGTCTGCTCTCAGCGAGCTCGGAGCACACAATGCAGAGGGGGAGAGAGGCTGCTTTCTGCTACTAAGCGGACATACCAGGATGGGAGCAGTGGTGCAGAGCAGGGGGGGCAGGATGGGAGCAGTGGTGCAGAGCAGGGGGGCAGGATGGGAGCAGTGGTGCAGAAGAGTGGGGGCAGGATGGGAGCAGCGGTGCGGAGCAAGGGGAGCAGGATGGGAGCAGTGGTGCAGAGCAGGGGGGGCAGGGGGGGAGCAGTGGTGCAGAGCAGGAGGGGCAGGATGGGAGCAGTGGTGAAGAGCAGGGGGGCAGGATGGGAGCAGTGGTGCGGAGCAGGGGGGGCAGGATGGTAGTGAAAGGTATTCGCTCTCGCTCGCTAAGTTAAACAAGAATGTCACCTGCTCCCCACAGCTCCCGGGTCCCGGCCGCCGTTGTTCCCTCTGTGGACAGTGGCAGCAGCCTCACACAGGAGCCGCGGCGCTAAGACAGATAGCCAGAGCAAGTGTGACTAGAGCTCCCGTCGTGTCCTGCTCCTCTGTCTCCTCAATAGTCCCATCAACAGAGCAGCTCTCCTGTGCTCCAGGAGCCTCATACCGGGGAGTCGACAGGAGAAGCGTGGAGACACTGCATGGCACACGAACGAGACCTGACTGGGCGCCTCGGGGGCGACATTAATCGGCAGCATGGGGGAACACATTAACCGACGGCAAGCTTGTGAGTGGGGGGTGCCATGATGCCTATGGTCTGCACACTGCTATTAGTAAAATAATGGAAGCCATACAGAGAGTGACAGAGAAATTACATTTCTCCGCTTAGTAGCAGAAAGCAGCCTCTCTCCCCCTCTGCATTGTGTGCTCCGAGCTCGCTGAGAGCAGACCACCCAGATCCCATGCCGCAGAGACGCCTGTAGCTGCTCATCCGCACACAGGGGAGAAAGAAGAGGCTGCCCCATTCAAGGAAGCAACTAGAGAACCCCAAGGTCCTGCTCCAACTGAGCCCCCTACTCTGGTGTGCTCCCGGCAGTCGTCCCTCCCTCCCATGCGCTTGTGCAGACTGCTGGTTAGAGGCGGAAGAAGACCGAGGAAGTTTGTCCTGCGCCTCCTGTATACACAGGTGGGGAACAGCCACAAAGAATTTAGTGAGACAGACAGGCCTAATCTCAAGAATCTATCCGGTACTTACTTCGTATATACGTATCTATCACTCCAATTTATTCAAAATACTACACCATATGGCGCTTGTTCTTCTCCCCTGCCTTCACAGAATTTCATGACTGAACATACCCAAGTCATATTTTGAAGAACTGAGCAGCCACCAAAGAAGTTTGGGAGGTGTTTTCTGACGGAGCATCCACAATTGACTGAATCCAAACAGTAGAACCTTTTTGACGACCCTTTGCTTTAAAGGAATATTTGGACGTGAGATTAAGCGCACTGACCTTAAAAAACTCTCTCTACATTTCCTTGGTTAATATATAATGTTTAAGCTAGTGGTTTACAAACTTTTTTGAATCACGGCGCCCTAGAATATCAGAATTTTTTTCACGGCACCCTTAAGCCAAAAATTTCTTATTGAGAAATTTAGAAAGAAATATTACATTAAGTAGATCGCGTTTATGTGTCATCCTTAGGGTCAGTTGTGTGGTGAGGGACAAGATTTGCTTCTGTTTGGCCACATATTTTATGACTGGCAGCCACCAGCACTGGTTTTGCCTATTATATTGACCATGAATAATTTGAATTGGTCCTGGACCACCAACCCAGGGCACCCCTGCAAGTGTCCCGAGGCACCCCAGGGAGCCACGGCACACAGTTTGGGAACCTCTGTTTTAAGCTCTTTTTAGAAAAGGTGAGGAATTGGGGGTAGGACTTGTGGTCTGGTCGCATCTGTTATCTCTAGCTGTCCCTACCTCTACCGCAGTCCGGGATATGAAGGATGTTATGTTTCTCCCGTTAACACGGTGCTTATCTCCGTTTCCCGCTGGTGACAGCAGGCTTCAGTTGGTAAAAGTAGCGTGGCTAAGAAGCTTCCCACTGGGATTGCCGCTTGATAACAGCGGGCGCTGGCTGATGACATGCCTCCGAAGCTGGAGTGCTGTGCGGCAGGGTGCGCCGATCGTGAACCTCGTTTCCTCGTCCTGCCCAAAACCTCTGAGCCTCCAACGCGTTTCATGCGCCTCAGCGTACTTCGTCAAGGATGGCTGCTTTGGAGACATGTTTGTCTATTTATAGAAAAAAACTTTATTGGTAAAAACTGGAAATGGTCACCGGAAGTCTCTAAAAACTGTGAATCACATGTAGAGACTTCCGTTGACCATTTCCGGTTTTTACCAATAAAGTTTTTTTCTATACATAGACAAACATGTCTCCAAAGCAGCCATCATTGTGTGTCTGTAGTGTGCAGTATGTGCTGTCATTCCCTGTGTATCCTCACATACCCTCCAACTGTACCTTTTTGGCCAGTACAGTACCGTTTTTTTATGGTCTGTACCAGCCAAAAAGGGCTTTGTACTGGTTTTTTGCTCACTAAGGGGGTCTATTTATTAAAATTATTTTTACTAAAATAATGTGAAAAGGGTGTGAAAACACCCTTTTTCACATTATTTTAGTATCACCTGAATGTATTAAAGGGCATTTGGAGCAGCTTTCATGAAAAACTGCTCCAAACCCTTTAATTCACTTTTTTTAGTAACCCACATTGCATTCCCCGTACTTATAATGAGAAATGTGATGTGGCTAAATTTACTAAAAAAGAAAATGTGGAAAAATATCGCAGTGTGCCCTGTGATAAACTCGCCAGCTCAGGCTGGCGAGTTCACAGGGCAGCACTGCGAAAAGCACAGTTTTCCCGGCAGAGTGATCAGCTATGTGTGTCCGATGGACACACAAGCTGATCACAGTGTAAAAAAAAAACAAGAAAAAAAAAATACTCACCTGTACAGGGAGCCGGTGTCCGCTGCTCCGGTGAGCACTGCCGGGCGCTGGGTCCCCCATGTGCTGCAAAGTGACCCCGGTGCAGTAAAGTGACACTGCAAAGCGGCAGTGCACTTTACAGCACCGGGGGTCACCGCAGAGCACAGGATCCGGCGCCGGGCAGCCCAGTAGGAACAGCATGGACCGGCTCTCTGGACTGGTGAGTGTATTGATCTTCTGGGGGGTCCACGGCGGGGGTGGTGCATGCGCAGCAGGGCATTGGGTTATTTTTTCAGAAAATTACCCAGATGATGCTGCGGAGTATCATCGCAGGGACAGAGCTTGGCTGAAGCTCTGTCCCTGCACGCAATAATTGATACATCTCTGCGATGTAGTCAATTATTGCAGTGCGAGTTGGGGCGATTTTATCACCCCTAAATCTCCATAGAAAGTATAGGAAAGGTTATGTGGCCACGCCCCTTTTACCGGTGGTCACGCCCCTTTTCCTAATTTGTACCAGTCTTCTAGTGTTCCATGTTGGAGGGTATGTACTCATTGTGTGTGTATGTCTCCCTGTGTATCGTCATTGTGTGTCTGTAGTGTGCAATGTGTGTGTTCCTTCCTGTGATCACTCCACTATGAGATCTAACTGCTGCCTCTGGGGAAATGGATGGGGTAGAGGGATGTCAGGACAATGTACATCTATTGAAAGAGAGTTTAAAGTGGCAGCTCATATGCACAGCATGCCATGTTTTCCACATGTGACAGAATGATGCAAGTGCTGAGTAATACCCTTTTCACATTGCAAATGCCAGGTCCCTCCCGGTAATTGGAAACGGGTCCTTACCGGGTGGGACCCGGCATTTGACCCTACAGGCTGCCTTTCCGACCTGGCATATGGGTACTATGTGTGGCCACGCCCCTTCCCCTGAATGACTGAAAGGATTGTGGGGGTGGATTGTTCGAGGAAGGGGGGCCCCAAATTGGTGTCTTGCTTAGGGCCCCACGAGGTCTAAATCTGCCTCTGACACCTGGCAGCTGTCTATGTAGTCTGTTCAGTCCCAGCACGTAGAAAAGTGAATAGTTAACATGTATCACATTCTTAATTGTATATTCTGTCTCCCTCACAATTTTGATTAATATGTTTTATGAGGTTACAAGAGCATTCTAAATTATTTTCTCATGCCTGGGTAAACACCTAATTAGATATGTGAGATCTCTTAGTATCCTCTGCATACTCTTTTTTACTTGAGGTAATGTTCTAGACTTACTATGTCCCTCAATGGGGTAAATTTACTAACATTCGTAATTTTCGGAAAAAGGTCAAAGTTCAATCACGAATGACATCGACAGTGTAAAACTGCAACTTTTTGAATTTATTACGCCTAATTTACTAAGCTGTCGTATTCGGATTTTTCATTTGTTCCGATGTCGATGTCATTCGTGTTTTTTTCCCGTTTTTTACGGCAGTGATTAGCAAAACACTGCCGACTTTATCACAATGAATCTCGGCCGGATCTGTGTGATCCGTGCTGGGGTTCATTTTTTTTTTTTTAAATAAACACTGTAAAACTTTTTAAAAAATTGCGTGGGGTCCCCCCTCCTAAGCATAACCAGCCTCGGGCTCTTTGAGCCGATCCTGGTTGCAGAAATATGGGGAAAAAAATGACATGGGTTCCCCCATATTTAAGCAACCAGCATCGGGCTCTGCGCCTGGTCCTGGTTCCAAAAATACGGGGGACAAAAAGAGTAGGGGTCCCCCGTATTTTTAAAACCAGCACCGGGCTCCACTAGCTGGACAGATAATGCCACAGCCGGGGGTCACTGTTATATAGTGCCCTGCGGCCGTGGCATCAAAAATCCAACTAGTCACCCCTGGCCGGGGTACCCTGGGGGACTGGGGACCCCTTCAATCAAGGGGTCCCCCCCCCCAGCCAACCAAGGGCCAGGGGTGAAGCCCGAGGCTGTCCCCCCCATCCAATTGGCTGCGGATGGGGGGCTGATAGCCTTTTGTGAAAATGAAAAGATATTGTTTTTAGTAGCAGTACTACAAGGCCCAGCAAGCCTCCCCCGCATGCTGGTACTTGGAGAACCACAAGTACCAGCATGCGGCGGAAAAACGGGCCCGCTGGTACCTGTAGTACTACTACTAAAAAAATACCCAAAAAAAGACAATACACACACACCTTGAAAGTAAAGTTTTATTATATACATCAACACAAACATACATACATACTTACCTTATGTTCACACGAGGATCGGTCCTCTTCTCCAGTAGAATCCAAGGGGTACCTGTTGAATAAATTCTACTCACCAGATCCAGGGTCCCAGGCTCCTCGTAGCATCCATTTGTAATCCACGTACTTGAATAAAATAAAAAAACGGAAAGCCGAGCCACGCACTGAAAGGGGACCCATGTTTGCACATGGGCCCCCTTTCCCCGAATGCCAGAAACCCACTCTGACAGATGTCTAAGTGGGTTTCTTCAGCCAATCAGGGAGCGCCACGTTGTAGCACCCTCCTGATCGGCTGTGTGCTCCTGTACTGTCTGACAGGCGGCACACGGCAGTGTTACAATGTAGCGCCTATGCGCTCCATTGTAACCAATGGTGGGAACTTTGTAGTCAGCGGTTGACCGAAAGTGACCTCACCGCTGACCACAAAGTTCCCACCATTGGTTACAATGGAGCGCATAGGCGCTACATTGTAACACTGCCGTGTGCCGCCTGTCACTCAGTACAGGAGCACACAGCCGATCAGGAGAGTGCTACAACGTGGCGCTCCCTGATTGGCTGAAGAAACCCACTTAGACAGAAGTCAGAGTGGGTTTCTGGCATTCGGGGAAAGGAGTCCCATGTGAAAACATGGGGCCCCTTTCAGTTCGTGGCTCGGGTATCCGTTTTGTTATTTTATTCAAGTACCTGGATTACAAATGGTTGCCCCGAGGACCCTGGGACCCGGGATCTGGTGAGTAGAATTTATTCAACAGGTACCCCTTGGATTCTACTGGAGAAGAGGACCGACCTGCGTGTGAACATAAGGTAAGTATGTATGTATGTTTGTGTGCATGTATGTAATAAAACTTTACTTTCACGGTGTGTGTGTCTTGTCTTTTTTTGGGTATTTTTTTAGTAATAGTACTACAGGTACCAGCGGGCCCGTTTTTCCGCCGCATGCTGGTACTTGTGGTTCTCCAAGTACCAGCATGCGGGGGAGGCTTGCTGGGCCTTGTAGTACTGCTACTAAAAACAATATCTTTTCATTTTCACAAAAGGCTATCAGCCCCCCATCCGCAGCCAATTGGATGGGGGGGACAGCCTCGGGCTTCACCCCTGGCCCTTGGTTGGCTGGGGGGGGGGGACCCCTTGATTGAAGGGGTCCCCAGTCCCCCAGGGTACCCCGGCCAGGGGTGACTAGTTGGATTTTTGATGCCACGGCCGCAGGGCACTATATAACAGTGACCCCCGGCTGTGGCATTATCTGTCCAGCTAGTGGAGCCCGGTGCTGGTTTTAAAAATACGGGGGACCCCTACTCTTTTTGTCCCCCGTATTTTTGGAACCAGGACCAGGCGCAGAGCCCGATGCTGGTTGCTTAAATATGGGGGAACCCCTGTCAATTTTTTACCCATATTTCTGCAACCAGGATCGGCTCAAAGAGCCCGAGGCTGGTTATGCTTAGGAGGAGGGACCCCACGCAATTTTTTTATAAAAAATAATCACTTTCCCACCCCTTCCCACTGATATACATGCACGGATCTCATGGATCCGTGCATGCCTATCCAATCACGAATAAAAAAAGCAGGTCTGTTTTTTTTAAGCACTTTTTTACGAGTTGTAATTTTTCACGGCAGTGTTTTGTTTTTTTTTGCTTTGCACTTCTTAGTAAATGACCGAGATTCATACTTAAACAGCCGCGTTTTGACCGATGGTGTATTCATTCGTGATTTTTTTCCTAGGACTTCCAAATATTACGAATGCCCTCATCACTGCCGTGATTTGAGTTTAGTAAATTACCGAGATGACACTTTGATGAAAAAACGGCATCTCGGTCAAAATCGGGACCTTAGTAAATTTACCCCAATGTCTTAGTTTATTTCATTGCAAATTGTCTTCTATTAGTTTCAAAAGATAACACTGACAATTACACTTGAAAATAACATCTAATATAAAGGCCCCAAAGGGGGCTGCAGTGAAAAGGACAATTTAGACTAGCAAGAAGCTATTAAACATTAATAAATAACGGCATCCGGGGGGGCGTGGCCTGGCTAGCAGTGAGGACAGAAGCACCTCTCATGAGCTCCTGCTACCTAAGGGCTCAAATTCCAAATTTACCCCCATAAAAGTACCCTGCTCCCACCTCCACATACCTTATTGCCTCTGCCCTCAGTAGCCCCCAACAGGGAAGCGAGCTGCGGAGTCGGGAGGCGGCCTTGGCTGTCTCTGCGGACTGCGGCCTTCCCCTCCTGGTGAAGCCGGGGCCTCGATTTTGGCGCCTAACGGGGCTGGGCTCCGGAGCCCTCAGCGGGAGCCGAGAAACCTCCTCCAGCCCTCCTAGATGTACTGCGCTGGGCTGTGGTGACCTCGTCTACCCCCCGTGGTCCTGCACAGCGGAGTTGTGTGGCCGACGAACCGGGCCTGCGTCCTCCGGCTACCTCCGGCCGCCGAGGCCTACTACGCGACCTGCAGCCGGGGCCTGGAGTTTGGGGATACCCCGGCCGGGAGCTCCGGGACCGGAGCGCGGCCGCACCGGAACCCCCAGGACATCGGACCTTCCCCCCCTGGCTTGGCTGAGCACCCCCTGGCACCTGGAGAGAGCCTCAGCACCTCCACCAGCCCCACAGGAGATTTCTGAGGAGGGTGGACTGCCCTGTGTGAGCTGCGGCGGCCATCTTGGATTCCCGGGCCATAAGCTGGAGAGAGCTGTGCACACCTAAGGGAAGCCCTGAAAAGCTGTAAAATACATTCAGCGGGCTGATCTACCTTCAATGCCTGGTCCACTTGGAGGGTGGTGAGTACCTGCTGTTGCCACAGCAATCATCCCCGATCTGCACCCCTGCCCCATAGAATCCTGTGACACGAACCCGGAACCTCCATTTTGCTTTCTGGCATTTAGCCAGGGTGAAGATAAATTGCATTATACCACACACCTCTCACCCGTGCAGGCCCACAGATTCTGCCCGCACTACCGCCCGCAGTGGCGACAACCATGAAAGAGCTTTAATATCCACGGGGTAAGCCGGGGCCACGGGATGAAGGGTTAAGCCGCAACCTACCTCGACACCGGAGCTGACGCCTGGGAAAGCCCAGCCCCCGACGTCATGACACTCGGATCTAAATGTTCCCGACCCACTCTTAAGATGAGTTAACGCAGGATAATAAAGTGCCATAACTAAGTAATACAAATCTATCTATAACGTTCAGGCACACTATCCCCAACTCAAAGGTTAGGACACCTGAAGAAGACAAATCTATCCCCCTCGGGTGAGCTACTTGATCTACAATAACAGAAATCAGGAACACGAAATAATTTTGAACACCGACCAACTCCTACGAACCTGACAAGACACCCTCCTCCGCCCCCCGACCCTCCTGGGGCTTCCACCATTCACCCCACCAGCTGCAAAGGAGACCGGTGCAAACCTAAAACGGAAAGCAATCCGACCTCCCCGGACTAATATACGGACCCTGAACTGTGTCCCCCCGTTAACAATTTTTTCATTCCCTTTTTTCTTTTTTTCTCACCTCCACCTTCACCCCCCCCCCCCCTTTTTTTTGGTACATACATGCCACTATGTCTAAAAATAAAAAAGCAACACAAGTCCCGACTAACTTCTTTGGCTCAAAACCTAAGGGCCCACAGAACCCCAACATGTCCGCAGGCTCCCCCCCCCTCTCCGTGCTCATCGGAAACAGGTATCGACCCTCAGATACAGGCGGTCATGTCGAGCCTACTGGAGGGGGTACAATCTGCGTTCAAACAGGAACTCTCGAACGCCATAGCCGACTTTAAATCAGACCTTACAGCCCTTGGCAATCGAACGGACACATTGGAAACCAAGACAGACGATCTCTGTCGCTCCCAACACCGACTTGACAGTGAGCTCACTAGATTGCACGAAGAAATGGAGACCCTCAAAGAGCGACAAGAGGACCAAGAAAATCGCTCGCGTAGAAACAACCTACGCATACGCGGCATCCCGGAATCGGTCCTCGGAACATCGCTGCCGGCATTTCTGAGAGATTTCTTCACGCACATAACACCAGACCTCACAGACGAAGAATGCCTCTGCGACAGGGCACACAGAGCACTCCGTCCAAAACCGTCTCCTGCCCAACCACCCAGGGATGTTATTATCCGTTTCCATTATTTCCGTTCGAAAGAGAAAATCTTGTCCTCCGTTCGAGACTCACCGGAGACTCTGTTTAAGGGTATGCAACTACAGATTTATCAGGACCTAGCCCCCTCCACGATCCAGAAACGGCGGGACCTCCAGCCGGTCACCCGGATCCTGCGTCAGCATCAGATCAGATACAGATGGGGATTCCCCTTTCAACTCCATGTCTCGGTCAACAACCTTGTCCACTCAGTCAAGACCCTAAACCAGGGACAGGAACTACTGGCAAAGTTAGATCTCCTCCCAGCATCACCCGTAGCAGAGTCGGCGACTTCCTCATCGAAAACACCGCACCCTCCGCCACCCCTTCCCGACTGGACAAGGGTGACCCGACAGCATAACACGGACAAAGACCCTCCCTGACTTGGGGATCCCCCCACTGTGGATCATACACGTCATGCTGGCGCAACACTCGCGCGCATTGAACTGAGCCAAAGTCGTGGATGATCCGACCTCCATCCTTCTGCCAGTATCGTAATTATTTTCTGTTATTGCTGTTATAACTAAGCCATACTTGCTTGCACCCCTGTGGTTTATCCTCCCTCCCCCACCCCTGTTTATATCCTTTTTTTTTTTTTTTTTTTTTGTGAGTCCCTCCCTCCCTCCTTTCTCCCCCTTCCCCAATCCCCTCCTTCTCCCCCCTTCCCCCTCCCCATTTCGAATTTACGTTTAAATTTCTTGTTGTCTGGACACAGTTCTCACTGTCCTATACTGTAATATGTCCGATATAGTTAAAAAGGCTGACCCCGACCCTTGTGGCCCGGGCACCCTAGGCCCTCTCACATGGTACCCTGGTTACCCCCCCCATAATCCCTCACTGATGCTTACAATGTTATTGATGCAATGCTTTCTCCCTGGCGGTCCCCGAATAGGACCCACAACTTTAGGGATGTTTCCCCGTTTGGGGTGTTTCTTTCTCTTCTCTATTTTCCTCTTTCTTTCCCTCTTCTGGCGACCTCTGCCTGACCTCCCCGTTCCTTTTCTTGCTAGGCCCGGAGGGGTGGCCCTCTCCTGGCGCGAGCGGTACGCTACTGGACCTTTAGGGCAATATGTCATACTCCCCCATGCAAACAGCCATGTCCCTTAAAATATTCTTGGCCAATGTAAATGGCCTAAACTCCCCTAGGAAACGCACTGTGTTCCTGAGCGCCTGCAGACGTGAGAAAATCGACATAGCATTTCTCCAGGAAACACATCTCACCGGTCCCCATACCCAGCTTAAGGGCAAATGGTTCTCCCAGTCCTACTTTGCTTCGGCAGACTGTAAAAAACGGGGTGTGGCCATATTAGTTCGCCGTAACATCCCGTTTATCCACTCTAGGACAGTGACAGACCCAGAAGGTCGCTTCCTTATGGTAATGGGCACCCTCCGCTCAACGGCTCTCACACTGGTCTCCACCTATGCCCCCAACCAAGACCAGTCTCTGTTTTTCGACTCTCTTTCTAAACGCTTATCACGGGAAGCACAAGGAAGCATTATTATGGGTGGCGACTTCAACACCATAATCGACCCCTTACTAGACAGATCTGCCCCCCCCCCCCCCCCGCATGCTTCTATATCAACCCTCCCTCGGGCCTCCCGCACACTTACCGCCATCATGAAACATCACGGCCTCTGTGACACTTGGCGTTCTCAACACCCTCACATCAAAGATTTCACACATTTTTCAGCCCCACACCAACACTACTCCAGGATCGATATGATCCACATCTCCTCTGCTCTCATGCCACTGATCTCGGACACGGGCATTACACCTCTGTCATGGACGGACCACGCTGGGGTCTATCTCCTCATAGATATATACCGCGTGCCGCGTAAGAGATACAAATGGCGTCTGGACGACTCGCTTTTACAACACCCCTCAGCATTAGAGGAAACCAGACTAGCAATCACACACTACTTCACCGAAAACACATCTCCCGATATCTCGCTCAATGTTCTCTGGGAAGCCCACAAAGCTACGATTCGCGGAGCCTTATTAGCAAAATCGTCAGCTCTTAAGAAAAAAGCCGCGCAAGAGATATCCTCCCTTGAAACAGAAATAGCCACCCTTCTATCCAAACATAAAGCATCCCCCAATCCCTCCCTGCTCACTCAGATAGATTCCCTCCGGGGACAACTTAATACCCTCCTCTCCAACCGCGCGGCATTGATCCTCCGGAAGCTGCAACAACGCTTCTATGATAAAATGGATAAAATAGATTCCCTACTGGCCAACAAACTACGCCGCAAGCAAGCGTTGGGTGCAATAGATAAATTGTATTCGTCACGAAGGGGAACCTATACATATGACCCTGAAGTGATGGCCGAAGAATTCCGTTTGTTTTATAGCTCCCTTTATAACCTACCCGACCCACCCCAGCAGTCTCCAGAAGAGACGGGGGGAGTGCGCTCATACTTGTCTGATACTCCAATCCCAACCCTGTCGGATTCTCAGTCGGAAGCCCTTAATTGTCGAATCACGGAGGAGGAGACATTAGCCGCCATACGATCAATGCGCTCGTCGGCCGCCCCAGGCCCGGATGGTTTCACAGCCCAATATTATAAACTCTTCGCGAAGGAGCTGACCCCACACCTAACCTCCCTATTTAACGGTGTTTTTAAGGGAGCCCCCTTCCTGACAGAGTCCACCCGAGCCGATATAGTGGTAATCCCAAAGCCCGACAAAGACCCGACTAGCTGCCTGAACTACAGACCGATTTCACTATTGAATGTCGACCTGAAGATATACGCGAAAATATTAGCTAATCGCCTGGGGCCTTTGATGCCCGGTCTGGTCCACCCGGACCAGGTCGGCTTCATCCCTGGACGCCAGGCACCTGATAACACCAGAAGGGCCATAGACCTAATATATTCGATCCAAAAAAGGAAATCTCCCTCCCTCATCCTGGCCCTCGATGCGGAAAAGGCCTTCGACCGTATATCGTGGTCTTTTGCCTTTGCAGTCCTTGGCAAACTGGGATTCTCCGGAGAATTTTTGGAAGGGATCAAAGCACTTTACCGCTCCCCATCGGCCCAAGTTATGGTTAATGGTGTCTCCTCCTCCAGTTTTGAGATTGCCAACGGCACCAGACAGGGTTGCCCCCTTTCCCCGTTAATTTTCGCACTAGTCATGGAGCCCCTAGCAGCAAGAATTCGCAACAACAATTCTATTAGTGGAATATCCACAGGCCTATCCGAACATAAGATAGCGTTATATGCCGACGATGTCCTGATCTCCCTCACAGACCCAGCCCAATCCCTCCCCGCCCTCTTATCCGAGATCACCTCATACTCCCAGTTCTCTGGATATAAAATAAACGTTAATAAAACAGAGGTCCTAAACTTTTATATCCCAGCAGATCTCAAACAGGACCTCCAGAACATCCTTCCATGTAACTGGTACACAAAGAAAATCAAATACCTCGGTGTGTACCTGACCCACCATCACCACCAACTTTTCCAAGCAAATTATCCCCGTCTATTGCAGGCAATCAAGGAAGATTTGGTGGAATGGTCCAGCTATTTTATATCATGGATAGGCAGAATTAACTCCGTCAAGATGAGCGTACTCCCCCGGCTTTTGTATTTATTTCAGACCCTCCCAATTTACGTCCCTACCTACGTGTTCAAGACCCTGCAACGCCAATCCTCCCTTTTTATCTGGAACCATAAGCGCCCCCGCGTTAGACTTAAATTGCTTCAACGCCCCTCCAGAGGCGGAGGCCTGGGTATCCCGGACTTTAAGAAATATTTCTATGCTGCACAACTTGCTCAGTGCGCACAATGGTGCAACGAGGGAGGGTCACGAAAGGTCTGGGTGGGAATCGAAGCAGAGGAAACGGGCCTAGCTACATTATCCTCCCTACTTTGGCTTCACCGAAACCAGCGTCCACGCGCGGCCCTCTCGCACCCTGTAGTAAACCGTTCATTAGCGACATGGGATCTAACAAATAGACGGTTCAATTTAGCCCCATACCCATCTCCGCTAATTCCATTATTTCACAACCCAGCCTTTCCTCCGGGCATGGGTAAAGCCTCGCATACATGTTGGCGCTCGAGTGGTATATTATACGTTAACGATATTACCTCCAATGCCACTTTCCCACAATTCGCGGATATCCGTGAAGGAACAGCAATCCCCTCTTCGGATTTCTTCCGCTACCTACAAATCAGACACTTCCACTCCACCACTACCACCACCCTCCTCCACAGACACTTATCTCCCTTCGAATACATTTGCTGGAAACGCACCAACACCAAGGGCCTCATATCAGATATTCACATCTTACTTGACGACTACCCCAACACATCCCAAGCCCCCCACGAAGCGGCATGGGAAAAGGAACTGGGAGTAACTATAGACAATGAAGACTGGGTAGATATTTGGGACAATGCTGCCTCCAGCTCTATCTGTGTGAAAATTAAAGAAAACACATATAAACTACTCTACCGCTGGTACTATGTCCCAGCCCGCCTACACACTATGTTCCCCAACACCCCAGATGGTTGCTGGAGGGGGTGCATGGACAGTGGCTCTTTCTTACACATATGGTGGACCTGCCCCAAAATTCACAAAATATGGGGTGAACTCATTATATTGCTTTCGCGCTTATTTGATATCTCTATCCCCCCAGACCCCCAATACTTCTTGCTCCCCATGTCCCTCCCAATCCTCAATAGACACCAAAACAAACTATTTCGACATGTAGTTTCGGCAATGACATGCCAAATTGCTACAGACTGGAAGAGCCTGACCCCTTCACCAATGCCGGTGATAATCTCCCGAATATGGTATGTCCACAAAATGGAATATATGACCGCAGTCATACGTAACACCTCGAAACAATTTGACAAAGTATGGTCCCCGTGGCTAAACCTACAGCAAGCCTCCTCCCCATTTGTGGCCTGACGCGTACCTCGCGGTTCGACCCGCCTCCTGCCCTGGAGGGCCCCCCCTCCCCCCCTCTCTACTCCCCCTCCTTCTCTCTCCGACTGGAGGCTCTCAGCCTCACCTGCTTTTCTATCCCCTTTTTTACTCGATTTCTGAGTACTCTTTTCTTCTCATTGACTCCGCTGACTCTCTATGACGGAAGGCCAATCCGTCGCCGAGAGTGCCCCACCGCATACATCTTAACTTTACTCTCTTAAAATAAGGGGAAAACAAAAACAAAAAAGGATCAATTATTCTGTTGTTGTAACAATTCAATGTAACTATATTTGTTCTTTAAACACCCAAATTGTCCGGGTGCTCTGTTACCAATGTAATCTTATTTTGATCCACCCAATAAATCGTGTTTTAAAAAAAAATAAAAAAAAAATAAATAAATAACGGCATCCGATTTGCCAGTAGTGGAGAGGAACATTATGAGCAACTTAAGGGCAACATTAAAAAACACTGCACAAAAATAAAATTACTATTATATCACAGAACATCTATCAGAAAAAAGGTGGGGTACTAGGTAGGGAGTGGATGTGGTAGGGAGGGATGTCAGCAATGGCAAATAGATAAGTATATTTGAAACTGGATTGTGATTAGAAGATGAGTTTCTGACATCAGTACCTAGCTAACTGAAGTCAATGCTCCAAGCACGGGGTACTATTAATGAGTACCCATGCAGGCACAGGGCACACAGAGATTTGACTTTAGGAGCCAAAGTCTTAAAAATCAATACAAATGAACAAAGTGTCATCCATATAAAAGTCAATTTTGGGGAACCAGTGTGATTTGGTTGCAGGAGATGGCAGGAGCATCACCGGATCAGGATGACAGCATTAGCGGCATTGTGAAAGTGTGTTTGTTTTATTTTAGTTACCACCCACCATTATCTACTTTTTGTATCTGTGTACAATGGCAAACGCAGGATTTCTAAAGGGGGGTTTCCAAATGCAATCTGCAAATATCCCACTCTGCGGAATATGGAATACAGTATAGATGATCTATAGTATAGGCTGAATCAAATATATTTCAATAAAATAAATAAGTGGTCAGGAAAAGGTTAAACATACTATAATAAATAAATGCACAAACATTATAGAACCAGTACTGCACTTTCTAAACACACATTCTCCCACCTCACGGTAAGGCACCTGTCTCTTCTTACTGGTAGCTACTCTTTGGTCCAGTGCACTGAATGAGGGCTCAGAACCACACACACAGCAAACTTAATAGAAAAAACTGCTACCACTGGGCATGATGCGGCAGTGACTTTAGTAATTGTATTATATACCATTGGTATTGTTGACATAATTTTCCACTTGCCAAGAGGAGGGGGGTTTCTGGGCAACCGGAACCCCTCCCTGGGTTTGCCTATAGTGTACTGGGAGAGATGTGGGAAAGGGGAGATCAAGGTGGGAAGGGTGGAGGCGTGCAGCATTGCATCACAGTGGGGGGAGGGCCATGGTGACACAATTAACAGTGCCTCAACCTCATCCCTGAAGGACTGTCAAATCTGTGACTCTCCCAGAGATTCCAGGTGATTAGTATGGGAGCCTCTGTGTTCCATCCTAGTATACTGCATATACAAAATCTCTTAAACCAATAAGATTCTGAAATGGAAGGAAGAACTATGGTACTACTGTATAAGGAAAATCCCAAACCATATGAGGGTAGTACATTCATGGGCAAATATCAATCGCTGCTATACACATTTTAGATTGCAGCCTAATAGGAGTGTATATGAAAATTTGCAATTTGAGTGCTACATTAAGTATGGCTCATGTGCGCATTACATCACTGATGTCGTTTCTAAATGAATTAGCCCTTTTTGTAGTACGCTGTACATATTACAACAAATACTGGCATCTACTTTTTTTTTTTGCTTTCTTTTTACTTTTTGAGAATAATAATAAGAAATGCATTGGTTGGTGTTATGAGGTTAGTAAATTTACCATAAATATTCCCCGCACCCCTTTTGTTTCCCTTCCCTTTTCCTTTACTAACAGACCTCTAACTCTCCTCCCTTACCTTCCTCTCCCTCTCTTCCCTCTCCTCCCCCCATCTTACCAAAAATTATAGGTATCTGATAGTTTTTCTTATTTCTTGACGATTCTGTTGTAATTACTATATACACTGTTTTGTATCCTTTTTGGCCTCAGTTATTGGCTTGCTATACATAAAAATGTAATCTACAGTATCTCATGCAATACCTCAATAAAATTATTTAAAAAACAAAAACAAATTTACCATAAATATATAAACCATGCAATATTTGGATGAAGTCTTCCATAGATATTTATAGTAAATTGGATAACCATGAACATCCACATAAAACCAAACAAAGCCGCAGCATAGACGGTGTAATGGTTAGCATGACTGCCTCACAGCACGGAGGCCATGGGTTCAACTCCCACCATGGCCCTAACAGTGTGGAGTTTGTATATTCTCCCTGTGCTTGCGTGGGTTTCCTCCGGGTACTCCGGTTGCCTCCTACAATCCTAAAATATACTGGTAGGTTAATTGGCTCTCTACAAATGAACCTTAGTGTGAATGTGTGTACGAGTGGTAGGGAATATAGATTGTAAGCTCCACTGGGGCAAGGACTGATGTGAATGGCCAATATTATCTGTAAAGCGCTATGGAATATGTGTGCGCTATATAAATAACTAGTAATAAATAAATGAAGCCGAACAATGCATTTCTCACTAATCCTTATAGAAAGTTCACACCTGCCAATGTAACAATTTAGCTATATAAAACACATGATTCAATTATGCAGTCAATACTTCTTACTGTAAACAGTGGATTCAGAATGGGGAAATAATAGTATTGACTGTAAAATACAATATCTGGACACAAAACTATAGCGTGCGGCTTTCTATAATGAAATATTCATTTCTGAAAATGTAGAAAATAGATTGTTTTCTATAGTATTGATTTAAAAGTGTACATGAATCAAATACTTAGCAAATTGTAGGGGCTGATGTACAGCTGCCTGACTCCCCAAATCACAGACAAAATTGCATTAATTAAAAAGCCACAATATGCAACAGCAGCAACTACATTAGTATATGTGCCAGACAGAAAACTCAGCATACAGTATGTGCCTGGTTATACTTCTACTCATGTATCAGCATCAGTCTAATGATAGGCACAGCATGCCAGGAAGTGTTCAAAACCTGTAGACTGCTACAATCATTCCTATTGGTGGATAGCAAAGGCCATTCACTGATTAGGACTTATAATTCTAAACATTAATTTTTCATATTTCGTATTTCTTTGGCTGTGTAAAACCATGCACATACAATATTAGATAATCCCAGTGTTTGTGGTCCTGGAGAGGTGGTGGAAATCATTCCCTCCGCCACCCCCCTCCCCCAACAACTTAGATTGAGCCAGGGCTGGTGCTAGGGTATTCAGCACCCCCCTGCAAACTAAAAATGTAGTGCCCTACCTACCATACTTTTTAAAGGAACAATGCGCACCAAAGGTGCACGTCACAAAAAGGGGTGTGGTCTCATATGGAAGGGGTGTGGCCACACACGAACTCCCAATTCAAATTACACCACACAGTAGCACAATCTTATTCTCATTACGTAGTGCCCCTGATTTATAGTACACCACAGAGTAGTGCCCCTTACTTACGTTACGACAGACAACAGGGCACCTGCAGTGACGCTCAGGGTCATGGGTGAGTGAGACAGTGTGAGAGACTGACACACTCACCCCACTGTGTGCTATTCTTGTAATGTGTACCTCCATTGGTTGCACACCCTGCCAGCAGTAACCTACGCAGTGCGCCCCACATGGCTGCCTCGGATGGTTCCTCCATGGGCAGGGTGTGCTTCATTTGGATCTTTCCATGCAGGGTATAGCATACTCCTACACACGTGTCAGTTTTCCCATACATGTATCTGGCCCTTGTATGGCTCATCTCCCACTGTATGGCTCATCTCCCACTGTGTAACCTTCGTAGTGCGCCCAACATGGCTGCCTTATCTGGTGCGCTTGTGGATGGGATGAAAAATACATGGACCTGATGGTTTTATTGGAACCCTACTCTGAAGTTAAGGACTCTGCAATCTCCCCATTTTGTGTTCTCTTCTAGGGGTGGACTATTCCACCCTGGGTAATCCTACGCAGTGCACCTAAGATGGCTGCCGCACCTGGTACCTTGTGAGGGTGGAAGACACAACCCCTGGCGGTTATTACCCAAAATGCCTACACCAATCATGCATTATTGTTTCTGTGTGCTTTTTTAATTTTTTATTGTCTGTGTGGTTTATCTTTTGATGTAATACTTAAATCTTCTGTATTATGGCCCTCATTCCGAGTTGATCGCTCACTAGCTGCTTTTAGCAGCAGTGCAAACGCTAAGCCGCCGCCCTCTGGGAGTGTATGTTAGCTTAGCAGAAGTACGAACGAAAGGTTAGCAGAACTGCTCGTGAAATTTTTCATGCAGTTTCTGAGCAGCTCCAAACCTACTCCTACCTTGCGATCACTTCAGTCAGTTTAGTTCCTGCTTTGACGTCACAAACACGCCCTGCGTTCGGCCAGCCACTCCCCTGTTTCCGCAGGCACGCCTGCGTTTCACCTGTTACGCCTGCGTTTTTTAGCACACTCCCGGAAAATGGTCAGTTACCACCCAGAAACACCCACTTCCTGTCAATCACTCACCCACCGATCAGCAGAGCGACAGAAAAGCGTTACTCGCCCTTGTGTAAAACTGCATAGTTTTGTGTGAAAGTACTTCGCGCGTGCGTACTGCGGCCCGTACGCATGCGCAGAAGTGCCGATTTTTAGCCTGATCGCTGTGCTGCGAACAACGGCAGCTAGCGATCAACTCGGAATGAGGGCCTATGTGCACTGTTTCAGTTCTAGTTGGCGCCACGGATGGATGCCTCGGTGCTGCTCTGCCATTTTTAGTCTTACATGTATAATATGTTGAATCTATTGTACAGTTGTAATGTGCAGTATCAACTCATACGTGTAATGTTTGTAATGTATGCTATGTTTTTCCCCCTTCTTATGCTATGAATTCCCCCTTCATGTTGCTGCTTGGCGATGCATTGTACCACAAAGAATTCCTAGTGTACGTGAGTACACCTGGACAATAAAGCTGATTCTGATTCTGACAGCCGCAGCTGAGTAGATGTTGTGGGAAGGCGGTGGAGATGGGGCAGCAGAAGCCTGGCTGCAGTGAGTTTCTCCTACTTCTTAATCAGGTTGCTGCCTTTAGTTGCTACTTGTGGCCAGGTGGAGGCGGAACGGGTTCCGTCTTCAATTACAACTGCTGGGCCCAGACCTCTATGTCGCTCTTTACATGCTGCATTGCATGTTTATATGCAATATTGTGGGTGTGGTTGACTCTCCATGCAGACTTGCCCTCCTCCCTCATTGCCTCTGGCCAGGGCTGATGATTCCCTTCCAACAGAGAAGGGAACAGTTTTTCATTGCTGCCACAGGGATCATTGGTGGTTGGAGGGCATCCTGGCTAGTCCCGGACCTCTACATCAGTACCGACCTGTACCCCCCTTATCGTGACCCTGCTTTTCAACCCTCTTATCTCATTCTGATAATCTTGCTATGTACATATATTTACTCTTCTGCTATCCACCAAACCACCACTCCAGATGTCTGCTCCTCCATAAATGAGGCCACCAGTCAATATGTAGAAGAATAAGAATTCCTTCTGGAGCAAATATTGTGTGATAGGGGAATTCTGCAGGGAGATACTGCTAATTTTATCACTCAATTTTCCATGGACACCTGTATGAGTAAGAGAAAGTTTTGTTAATAAATTGCTGGAACTGACTATGGGCCAAATTCAGACTTGAATGCTAACCCAGAGGTTCCCAAACGCGGTCCTCAAGGCACCCCAACGGTCCAGGTTTTAAATGTATCCATGCTTGGCCACAGGAGACTTAATTAGCATCTAAGTCAATTTGATTTAACCATCTGTGCTGAGCCATGGGTATACCTAAATCCTGGACTGTTTTGGTGCCTTGAGGACCGCGTTTGGGAACCTCTTTGCTAACCTGATGGTTAGTGCACACTTCGGATGGTGGGGTCACTGTGCATGTGCAGAATGGGTCCTGCGTCCTCGCACGCAGTGTTCCCTAAGTCCCAGCCTGATTGACAGGCTGAATGAGTTTGGGCATGGGAGGGGGCAGCAACCTGGTCCATTCCTCAAAACACAGGCGAGTTGCCACAGTTTTGTAGGAGAGCCGAGGTCAGTGACTGATGGTCATGCAGTGTGATCCAATGGTGCATGGTGTAACAGTGTACAACTGTGAATCAGGCCCTTTGACCAGCTGTAGCCCAACATGCACAGCATTATGGAGACACTATATACTCACCCTGCACATTATTGTCATACTCCTGATAGGCATAAACACAAAATGTAGAAACTATGGCCCTCATTCCGAGTCGTTCGCTCGGTATTTTTCATCGCATCGCAGTGAAATTCCGCTTAGTACGCATGCGCAATATTCGCACTGCGACTGCGCCAAGTAATTTTACAATGGAGATAGTATTTTTACTCACGGCTTTTTCATCGCTCCGGCGATCGTAGTGTGATTGACAGGAAATGGGTGTTACTGGGCGGAAACAGGCCGTTTTATGGGCGTGCGGGAAAAAACGCTACCGTTTCCGGAAAAAACGCAGGAGTGGCCGGGGAAACGGGGGAGTGTCTGGGCGAACGCTGGGTGTGTTTGTAACGTCAAACCAGGAACGACAAGCACTGAACTGATCGCAGATGCCGAGTAAGTGTGGAGCTACTCTGAAACTGCTAAGTAGTTTGTAATCGCAATATTGCGAATACATCGTTCGCAATTTTAAGATGCTAAGATACACTCCCAGTAGGCGGCGGCTTAGCGTGAGCAACTCTGCTAAAATCGCCTTGCGAGCGATCAACTCGGAATGAGGGCCTATATATGTGGATGAGCAACATTTTCAGTTCACAGTTTTCATACTTCCCTAAATCCTCAGTGCAATTACAAAATAAGCAGATTACAATTTTATACATTTATGTAAATGCATTTATTAAGTACAATCATTTTTGAATTTGATAAATATTTTACCTATTTTACTTTTCTCTTAAATGAACTTATATAAGTAATATAACATTTAGACATGTTATAGTCCAAATTTAATAGTTTCTAAGGGCCTGCCTCACAGGTGGATGCAAATCAGGTCAGTACTGCGTCTTCGGACGCAGCAGGTCAGAGAAGATATGCTAATGCCGCAGGAGTCATCTTCTGTAATAAGACGTCCCCTACCGGCTTCACAGATACTCGGGTCCGAAGGTGTGCTTGAGTCTTTGTCGCAGCCGTCTGTCCTCAAGTACACTTTTGCTACCAGCACACCGTGACAGAGAGGAAAGTGTTTTGTTTCCCCTTTGTAATGCAGACACAGAAACACTAATATATACGATACAACTCAATTTTAACCACAAGAGTTTACCAATACATAAGCATTCAATACAGAATAACAAAAATCCAGTATAAACGGATGTAGTCTAGGTTAAGGCTTTTGATTACCGTACACCAGCAATAACAACCAAGCACGATCTCTGCTTTTAACAGATGAAGACAGCAGGCGACCGTTAGCATCTGCAAATACCTTTACTACTCATTGCGGCAGTAAGGTAGTTCATAGGTGAAGCCGCTGATGCCACTACACTGGTTTATTTCTTGATCCTGTCGCAGTCACAGTCCCTCCTAGTCAGTGGTTGAAACCTGTGAGGTCTCCACAGAGCCGGCCTTAGGCATAGGCAAACTAGGCAAATGCCTAGGGCATTTGGTATGCTTAGGGGCACCAGCAGCTTCTGCTGATTAAAATGATACGCGGCATGCCTATATTCTGTGTGTGACTGCGGCTGTATCTGCATACGAAATACTACATTGCAGTGCATTCCTGGAAATCACTGTAATGTAGCATTTTGTATGCAGATACAGCCACAGTCGCACACAGAATATAGACATGCTGCATATCATTTTAATCAGCAGAAGCTGCTTGTTCATCCTAGCCACATAGCAGTGCAAATAAGATGCGTTTTCAGAAACAAAAGGCGCCAGACGTTAGCAGAGCTGCCAGATGACTCATGCCAGGCATCTCCTGCAGAACTAGTGGCGGTGCTAGGGGGCACCAGCCAAAATCTTGCCTAGGGCATCATATTGGTTAGGGCCGGCTCTGGGTCTCCAAAAGGTGTCGGCTAATAGCTGACTTTAGCACCAGGTTGGTATCGTCCAGCTGTACCGAGCAGTCGACCGATAAGATGTCCAGAACAAGTTCACAGTTGGCTGGAGGCCTGGGTACTTGGATGGTCTGAATTGACAGTAGCAGAATAGCAGACCGGTGAGTAACTTTAAGCAGGTACACGGCTGGTTTGAAGCTTGCAAAACACAGTCAATAACGCACCAGCAGTAGCAGAATAGCAGACAGGTGCATGAACTTTAAGCAGGTACACGGCTGGGCGGAGCTTGCCCAGGGACGTGCGGTGAGCTAAATATCTCAGGAGGCACTGGCTAGACCCAGAGCCAGATTTACATGCAATTTATGAGCCAAATCGTACATCTGGGCATTATACACAGGTGCAGCAGTGTAAACTCCTGGAAATTTGGTGAGTTTTGAACAGAGATGAGCGGAAAAGATAGGCAGGTGAGGCACTGCCTCCCGTGCCGTAGACTTTTTATTCCAGAGTTTTGGCTATAAAATTATTAGAATAATGCAAAGAAGATATTTCAAACATATTCTTTGTATTTTTTATATACTTTATACAGTCAAAACTCTGGTGCAAACGTTAGTATGACAGTAAATACTCTGCCTCACCTCACTGCACGTCAGTGGCATACACAGTCAATGAGGTACCAGTAGTTGCAGTATAGCAGACAGGTGGAATAACTTTAAGCAAGTGCACGGCTGATTTGAAACTTGCAAAACACAGTCAATAATGCCCCAGCAGTAGCAGATTTAGCAGACAGGTGAAATAACTCCAAGCAGGTACACGACTGTGCGGAGCTTGCATACAATGAGGTACCAGCAGTAGCAGAAGCACATCAGCACGAGAGAGCATACATTGGCATCAACCATACATTGAACATTTTACAAAAAAAAAACCATATACTGTCAGCACTATACTCCTTCAGTATAACCACAATAACATATTCAGCTTTTAACTTTATATGTACATTATTTCAATCATATATTTCCCCAACTTTCTTCCCTTGCCCTGCAGGGCACAAGTAACTGAGGAGCCTACCCCCTTATAAATAAATATGCAGGGGCACTGGGTAATTAAGGGGTGCCTACCCCCTTTTTTAAAGTGTTGGGCACTGCGAAACTGAGGGGATGAAGGGGAGCCTACCCCCTTTTTAATAATATGTACCCCAATGCAGAGTTATGCAGCGGAAGGGTTAATTACAGGGCAAGACAGCTGAGGGGTGTCTTTCCCCAATTACTTTTACACCTTAGGGCCCCCTAAAGGAAAAGCACTGGTGCACTGTAGTCTTCTCCGCACCAGCAGGCACTGTTACGGGCAGCTTCTTCTCCTCCGTGACGTCCTCCCCTAGCGGCTCAGCTACCAGACGGTCAGGCAGTATGGCACACGGCTCGGCAGATGATCCCAGAACCCTTGGGATTTTTGGCTCGAGTAAGGTGTCCCCAACGGTTAGGAGGGTTGTCCAGTTCCTTCTCCTGACATCCACGGCTCCTGTCCTCGCTCCGGTCGTTCAGGTAGGTCGTTTCTCTTTTGTCCGCAGGGCAGCCATCTCCCCCTCTCCCGCGTTGTGGGTCTGCTTATGTCAGTCCATGTGTTCTGGATGCCCACTGGCTCCTGAGCCCAGCAACAACCCGCCCCAGGGTTTTTCTGCCCTGCAACCTAGAGGACCCGATCAGTAAGGGGCCCTCTTCCCAGGGCAAAGCTGTTGCTGGCTGGGGGGGAGGGGGGGACTTCACCTAGTAGTGGCGCCAAAACCCCTTGCCTAGAGCTGTAAAGGTTATCAAAAGTTCAGCCTATTTTCTACCAAGGGCTCTATGGATTTATGCGAGGGGGACAACTGACAGCAAGGGGACCCCTGTATAACCGTTGTAAAATATATTTTTTTCATGTGTGTGGGGTATTACACATGCATCTGAAGACACAGCATTGGACGAACATCTTAATTATCAATTGGACCATCGGATCACTACCCGTCACTGCATTACACCTGCATCTAAAACAATCTTGTGACCAGGGGCACCTTAAAGAGGTGGCCCATATGCAGTCTCTGCCTGGGTTCCCTACTCTCTAGCTGGCAGCACAGCAGAACTCTAAGCACGAAAGTCACTAGAGACTGTAGCGCTGCCGCCGATGTGAGACTCCGGGTAAGTATTAAAAAAATGGATGCAGGGTGTGACCTCCATTGCAAGACCACCGCAGCACATACACAGCACGGCTCAGACCACAAATCTTCAGAACTGCTTTCTCCTCTGAATCAGAGAGGAACTCTAGAGGCTGATTGAAAAAAATTTCAGTTTCTTTTTATAGTATTGATCAACTCATACATTTATTCAACAGTTATATTGACAAAACTGCCCAAAGTAGTGAATCAGATCTTTATTTCAGGGCTTGTCTATCATTTTTATACAGTAAGGTAATATGAATGTGCTGTGCTACTGTTTTTGTTACAGGAGTACAAAGAAATGTAATTAGCTAGTTTAATTGATTCATTTGTATTATTTTAAAAATAGACTTTAAAATGTGTTCTCATTTCCCAACATTCACAAAATACAATAAAATTTGTATACATAATGTATGGGGTGGTATTCATGTGACAGCAGTCGGGAGACCGACGGTCACATAACCTCCACCAACATCCCGCCCCCTCACTATCCCGACGGTCGGCATGCCGACCAACAGGGACTAATTCCACTCGTGGGTGTCCACGACACCCATAGAGTGGGAATAGAACCCGTGGCGACCACCAGTCAGCCACACCACACCCAATGTATGTTTTGTTGATTGACAATATAGAAACACAACGGGTGTGGTATGGATGACCGACTGTCAGCATACCGACGCCGGGATCCCGGCGGGGTGGGGCGAGTGGAAATAGTCGCTGTTGATCGGCATGCTGACCGTCAGGATAGTGAGGGGGCAGGATGCTGGGAGAGGTCATGTGACCGTCGGTCTCCTGACTGCTGGTCACATGAATACCACCCAAGCACAACTGATGTTTTTACAAAACAATAATTGTATATCTCTTGAACGGTATACTTCTGTGCTAAAAGTAATAATGAGAACTTTCATATGTGTACAGATTACATATATAGCCAGAATAAGAGGGGGATAATGTAACCCGGGCCCCCCTCTGTCAGAGTGCCCCCTGCCCAGGGCATAATGACATCACTAGCTTTGTCTCTTATGCAGCAGCAACACCAGGATGCGAGCAGGACAATATGCAGTGCAGTGCAGGCAGAGACACATGAGTATCAGGTTTCATAAGCTACTGACGGAGCTTCCCAACCAGAGGAGAGATATGGGGCGGGAGTGGGGGGGGGGGGGGGTTTACTGTAAGTGGTCCAAGGATCCCAGCTTCTCCTCCTCCCCACCTACGTGTCTGGGTTCTGTGTAGCCTGTTCTCTAATGAGAGTATTTGGGTCTAGAGAGAGACACACAGAGTCCTCCTGAGTCCTGTCCCAGTGTGTAAGCAGTACTGAGGCTGCTGCTATTTTTGCATGTGACAAGATAAATTATAGATTTTACATTTCTACGGGTATTTCAATATTGTCTAAGTTGTCTTTGTTCCACTACAATAAAATTGTAAAAAATTGTTGTTTTTAAATTACGAGGTGCTATAAACAGTAGCCAGGCATTATTAAACTATTAGTTCAAATATACTATACACCATTGGTTTACATTTAATATACACAATGGGTAACAATCTTTTATACACCCTCCCTTCTTCTACCAGACCTCCCCCCCTGTATTAAGTGCCTTAGGCACCCTCAATGCTTAATCAGGCCCTGACTGCACAGGTCATAGAAAGTACTGCAGTCATCTATTCATACACACAACGTGCAATCAGAGCTACATTGTTTCTTATTGTAGCCTGCCACTTTTATGGGGTTATTCAGATGTGGTTGGTGGTGCGACATCATGTGCAAACAGAGGTGTAGCAAGGTGTCATGGTGCCTTGAGCAAGGTATGTTTCGGCGCCCCCCTCCCCTGTACTGAATTGGGGGCGTGGCCACCAGGGCCAGTTCTAAATCTTGTGGTATCCAGGGCGAAAGTTTCCTTTTGCGCCCCCCCCCCCACACCCATAGGTCAAACATAGTGCGCGCCAAAGGCGTGCGGCTTCATAGGGAAGGAGCGTGGCCACAGTTATGCCCCCTGTAGTTATGGACCCAGTAGTTCTGCCCCCTCTGGCTGTGCCCCCTGTAGATTTGCCCCCAGTAGTTGTGCCCCCTGTAGATTTGCCACCAGTAGATGTGCTCCCTGTAGCTGTGCCCCCTGTAGATTTGCCCCCAGTAGTTGTGCCCCCTGTAGCTGTGCTTGGAGTAGCTGTGCCCCCAGTAGCTATGCCCCCTGTAGATTTGCCCCCTGTAGTTGTGCCCCCAGTAGCTATGCCCCCTGCAGTTGTGCCCTCTGTAGCTGTGCCCAGAGTTATTGTGTCCCCAGTAGCTGTGCTGCTTAGAAACACTAAAGCTAAACAACAACAAAAAACAATACTCACCTGCCCCGCTGCTGCTTTCTGACTGCTGCTGCCACTGCTGCTGCTCCGTCTCCACAGACCCTCTGAGCCTGGCCGCGTCTCCGCCCGTCTGACGACCGCGTGCGTGGTCATGACGTCACACGCAAGTTACGGAGCGCGGAGGGGAGGAGGGAGGGAGGTAGAGAGCTGACGCAGCTCAGGCTTTCATCTGTCAGTGACTGACAGCTACGAGCTGCGTGTGGCCAGGCGGAGGTTCTGGTGGAGTCGAGCTGCGGTTCCCTGTACTTTCTTGGGCGCCTGGAGATCGAGCTCCACCGGAACTGCCCTACCTAAACCCCTGTGTGCAAAGTACCGATTCTTGGTACTTTGCGCATGAGCAGGACTTATTCTGCACATGTGCAAACGGGTCCTGCGACGTAGTATACAGTGTGATACCCTGAAACTGCAGCCCAAATCAACTGTGGCACTACAGGTGCCAGCATGACTTTAATAAAAGTAAAATGTTTGCTGGAGTTGCATAAGCACTGTGCCAGCAGCCTGCAGCTTGCAGCACAGAAGGAGTTAACAGCACAGCTCATAGCTATACAGATCAGTCTGCAAAATGCAAAGGGCATGACTCACTCATTTGCAGACTCAGAGCGGGAAACTGAGAGCGGGAAAGACAGAGCGGGAAATCCCAGATTTAGAATGTGACCCTGGGAATGCAAGGTTATAAAAAGGTTGTCCTGCAGTGAGACACAACACAGCTACAACAGAATGAGAGCAGCAGCAGCAGAGCAGAGAGCAGACAGACAGTGAGGAGAAGCACATGTTTTAGCTAGCTGAAGTGTGGTGGATTAACCAGAAAGATGTAGCCCCAGTGAGGGCTCCCCACATGTTTAGGTGGGGAGTGATGCCAGCCACAGCAAAGCATTTGACAGAGGGAGACATCGCAGTGTCATACCTGCCTACCTGACCCTCTCCATGAGGGAGAAAATGCTCTGTTCCTGGACTTTCCTGGTAATGTATGATTGCCATCACCTGTGGTGAAACACCTTTCTTATCAATTAACTAGCTCACCACAGGTGATGGCAATCGTACATTACCAGGAAAGTCCAGGAACAGAACATTTTCTCCCTCATGGAGAGGGTCAGGTAGGCAAGTATGCGCAGTGTGAGAGCAGCAGTATGCAGAATCCAGTGAAAGGGTGATGCCAGGAGAAAAGTGTACTCAAGGTGTGAGTCTCAAGAGGTATCTGGGTGAAGTGGTCGGAAGCCACGTGGCGTGAGTAAGCGCCCCCCATGGAAAAGTATCTCGAGAGGTATCTGGGTGAAGTGGTCGGAAAGCCACGCGGCGTGAGTAAGCGCCCCCAAGGAAAAGAATCCTCGCTAAGTAAGAGAGAGAGAGAGAGACGGCAACCTGATGTGTAGCACTACTGGTCACAGAATGCCCTGGTATGTACTGATGTTCGCTATAAATATGCCGCTGCGACTAAGCGATGCGCTGGAGGAGGTGCCCTGATATGGGATCCACTGTAACTGATATGCTTTGTGCTGGAGGTGTGTTCACAAGTTATCCCTGAAATATCCGTTTGATGTTGAAATAAACTTTATGCTGTTTTTCTGAGATGGCCTGGCGCCCAATTCTTTATGCGCTGCACCGACACCGGTAGTCCACACCCACAATGTACTTGTAGTTAAAGACCTGATTCTTCAGGGGACCCTCTGGTAACTGTGCCTGAACCCATGACCAGCCGGGGCAAAGTAAGTGTGATGTACTATACACAGTGACTGCAGATTTTGCATACTAGATACCAGTAGGCTATCACATACAGCCTTGCATCAGACTCTCAATGATTGACAGTCTGATGCCATTTTGGGGGCGAGGAGGTGGCGGCAATGAACTCCATTTTTTAAAACGGAGGCATATCACCACCACTTAGGAGGAGGGAAGAGGCAAGGGATCTCAGTAGTTGCATGGAGATTTCCTGGCCCCTGCGGCAGGCGGTTTATGTGGCACCATGGGTGATGTAAGCCACCTGATGGTGAGAGATCCGATGCTGCTTCCTAGAACACAGGTCGGATCACTACTGCAGCAGGAGGCAGCTGCTTGTAATAGACGCCTCCTGCTGCATCACCATACAGCACTATCATCGCTGCTTCCAAGGAAGAGATAGCAACTCCAACCACATCTGAATCAGGCCCTTAGTTAATATACTGCATAAAGTTGAGGTCTATGTTTTTTAAAGTCAGCGATCTGTATACTGTACCTCTAGGCTTTACTGCCTGTGAAATGCCAATTTTAATAGTCTAAAAATAATGCATTGTGATAATAGCTGGAAAATTATATTATAATTATATTGAATATTATAATAATATGCAGCAAATATGTAGCTAGAAATTGCATACATTTTATGCTGTGCATAATATTTTCCATATGACACAATTGTGCATATTAGACTGAAAGTGCTACCTTTCAGATATATTCCTAGATTAGCGGAGTCTCACAAGTATCTCCTCTCTCCTCCAAAGATTTTCACTTATTACATTTTACTAAGAAAACATTAGTGTCAGATGATTTCCTTGGTGTCTGATAAAAATCCCTATCATTGGGAAAAGCTTGCCCTAAAAATCTGGAACATCCCATTTCCAAAAAGCATTTCAATAATTGTAATTGTAATTGTATTGAAATTCTGACTCAGCGGGGATAATTCAGATGTGGATGGAGTTGTTTTGTGTGCCGCAAAGTACAAATTACCGGCACTTTGCGCATGTGATGGACCCGTTCTATGCATGTGCGAATGGATCCTGCGATGGCGGAACCAGCTTGACAGTGTGATGCCATTTGGGGGCGCGGGGCGCGGAGGGGGAGGGGGGTGTCGCCGCCATTGCAGGGGAGGGAAGAAGCCAGGATCTCCATCAGAGGATGCAGATATCCTGGCCTCTTGGTAGGCATTGCGGCAGGTGGCTTGTGTGACCTTAAGCAGACTTAGTTGAGAAAACACTGCCCACTACCATATCAGCCACGTGTCTGGTGTGGTCACATTAGATGCGACCATACCAGCAAGTGCTTTATCTGACCTCGTCACACAGAATGCGACCAGTCAGATAGATAGCGTGTGCAACTGCACGGAAGGGAAACTTCTCACAGCTGCAGCTCTCAGAGGGACCCTCTGCCTCCCTGCACCCTCCTCGAGTGTTTGCTGTGCTGCCGATCAATACTGATTGGTCAGCATGGCAGAAAACCTCACCCCCAATGAGGAAGTGTAAATTAACCCCCTCAAGACCACGCTGTGTATTGTCCGGGACTAGTAAAATCAAAGTCCCAATAGTCGCAATGTTTTCAATGTTCCTGAAGGTGTCATCAGATGTTTTTTGGGGATTTTTTTTTTTTTTTACAAGTTATTAAAAAAAAAGGTTTGTTTTTTTTAGATAAAATTATTTTGAATAAGACCAAATACTAGTTCTTCATCTAAATCATTCACCAACGAACCCCCCACTCCCCTCCCTTCACACACGCACGCACGCACACACACACACACGCACACACACGCACGCACACATTTCTGAGCATATTTTTGAGAAAATAAATTGTCAGTTAAGTGGTTAAATCTAAAATAATTTATTATTTTCTTTTTGTGATCTCTTCAAGACATAGAAAACCCTCAATTTCTTTAAAAAATTATAAAATATGTTCCATTTGCCCTCTAAATGCTGACCTATAATTGTGTGAACAGGGACACCACATGAGGGCATTATTTAATTGCCGAGATAGAAGGGAGCTTTTCAATCATTTAACAAAACCAATTTACCTCATCCTGGCGATGTGGATTTCTGCTACAACTGCCCACAGTATCAGTACAACAGCTACATCAAATTGTAATTGATTGTTTAAATATTAGCTGCTGACTTTTCTAGACAGACATGTTTTAGGTCTGCATTTTTAAAACCCCTTTGTTTTAGCAAAAAAGTTTTTATCAATATTATTATAATAACAACAACGCAGGCGTCTCTGGACCACTGCGGGGGTGGGCCGCGGCAGCTGCATGACACCACACGCATCCACTGCAACCCAAAACGCGGCGGGTAGCCGCCTACCAGCGCAGCCAGGCTGTGCAGGTAGGGAGTAGCTTGGCAGGTGCGAAAGCATCACCGCCGTGCGATGCTTTTGCACCCGTGCGGAGGGAGGCAGGGCCTGACATGCGGGGCGGACTAGCCCTGTGCTGGGCATCCCCCCACATGCAGAGAAACTGATTGTAGAATAGATGTGCTAAATTTAGCACATCTACGATCAGGTCTTAGGGCCTAATTCAGACCTGATCGCTAGCCAGCGATTTTTGCACTGCTGCGATCAGATAGTCGCCGCCTGCAGGGGGAGGGTATTTTAGCTGTGCAAGTGTGCAAGCGCATGTGTAGCAGAGCTGTACAAACAGCTTTTGTGCAGTCTCTGCACATCCTAGGACTTACTCCTGGACTTACTCCTACAATGCGATGAGAACGGGCTGATCGGGGCCGGAGCTGACGTCACACACCCTCCCTGAAAACGCTTGGGAACGCCTGCGTTTTCCCTGACACTCCCATAAAACAGTCAATTGTTGTTTGATAATGCGCATGCGCATTGCGGTGCATTCGCATGCACAGTTAATCGAAAACGCACAGCAGCGATCAGGTCTGAATCAGGACCCCTCCTCGCAAGCTTACAATCTATAGGGAAATAGGCATTGATACATAAGGATAGGTGCTATCTATTGAATAATGGTCCAGTCAGATTGCAGAGTTTCCTTGGTAGGCTGTATGATATACTGTATACTGTATGTGAGGATGTGAGGACTGTACAGATGGGATGTAATTAGATATGAATATTTATTATTTATGAAGGCTATATGAGCAGTTCTGGAATTTGATAAGCTGGCTGAAGAGTTGAGTTTTCAGGGAACGCTTCAGGTTTGGAGACTAGAGGAGAGTCAAAGTAGGTGCAGCCCGAAGGAAGTTCTGCAATCGAGAATGGGAGTGAGTAATGCATGTGGATGAGAGATGCAGATCTTGTGCAGAGCGGAGAGGTCGAGTTGGGATATATTTTGAGATAAGCGAAGAGATGTACATTGGTGTTGTCTGGTTAATAGTCTTATATGTAATTATAAGTATTTTATATTGAATACGATAGAATACAGGCAGCCAATGGAGGGACTGATAGAGTGGATCAGTAGATGATGAACGCTTCACAAGGAAGATCAGCCTTGCAGCTGCATTCAAAATGGATTGTAGTGGTGAGAGTGTTTTTGGTAAGACCAGTAAGGAGACTATTGCAATAATTAATGCATGAGATGAGTGCATGGATAAGTGTTTTAGCAGTGTCTTGTGTAAGATAAGATCATATTTTAAAGATAAATGTAACATGGTTTAGAGACAGATTGAGTATGGGGCGCAAAGGACAGTTCGGATGACACCTAGGCAACAAGCTTGTGGGTAGGGTTGATTGTTAAGTTATCAGCAGTGATAGAGATACCAGGTTGGTAACTACTTTTGGCTCGTGGAAACATAATTCATCTATTTTGGAAATATTTTGAGGTGGCGAGAAGGTATCCAAGATGAAACGGCAGAAAGGCATCCAGTGATGTGGACCAGCACCGATGGCAACAAATCTGGTGTGGAAAGTTATATTTGAGTATCATCTGCATACAGATGATACTGAAATTTGAAAGAGATGATTAATTTGCCAAGAGATGTGGTATAGATAGAGAAAAGCAGGGGGCCAAACACTGATCCTTGCAGTACAGCAACTGATAGCGGAAGTGAAGAGGAGGTGGATAAAGAGAAGCGCAAACTGAAATAACAATTAGATAGGTAGGGTGAGAACCAAGAAAGGGCTGTGTCCTGAAGATCTAGAGATTGTAGTGTTTGTATGAGAAGAGAGTGGTCAACAGTGTAAAAAGTGTCAAGACTGGCGAGGTTTGAGGATCCGTCAGCTGAGATTTGCCCAAGGAGGTAGTTGGCTGTGGATGAACGAGACGGGGGGGGGGGGATTGGATATAGTTCCTTCTCATGGGACAAGGGGCAATGAAGAACGTAGACGGAGCTAAGGGTCAGTAGATTGTAGTTCTTATGGACAGGGCTGAAGTAGAGAACTGCGGCTGGTGAACGATGACTTGCAGACGTAGTTGTGGAAAAAGAACTGCGGGTTGTGGCTTGAAAAACGAGGTTGTAGACCATGAACTGTGGAACTGTGAATAGTGGTTATAGACGTGGCTGGAAGCAAAGAACTGTGGACTGTGATTTGAAAGACGAGACTGTAGATTATGAACTGCGGTACTGTGGATGGTGGTTAAAGACGTGGCTGAAAACAAAGGACCGTGGACTGTGGCTTTAAAGACGAGGCTGTAGATTATGAACTGTGGAACTGTGGATGGTGGTTAAAGACGTGGCTGGAGATGAGATCTGTGGAGTGTGGATTGAAAGGCGAGGCAGAAGACCCGGTACCAACCGTGTCCAAAGAGTCTTACTGGACTGGGTTTTCCAGGAGCGCTTCCACAGGCAGCAGCAGGCTAGGAACGGCAGGGCTGCAGCAGCAACAGAGAACCGGCCAAGCAGGGTCAGGAGTAACCAGAATACGGCAAGAATCCTGGGAGCATAGGCTAAAGCACCTACAACAGGGTTGTAACTTGAAGCACTGGCGTCCCTGTCCTAAACCAGTCCGCTTTTATAGGGAGAACTTCCCCTGGATTGGCTGGAAGAAACAGGAAACAGGAACTATGCCTCAAACTTGGTCTCCATCATGGCGGCGCCCAGTAATGCAGACCTTTCTGCAAAGCCACACAACTCACTGCCCCTGGTCTCCTAGCAACGCTACGAGCGGACCCCCTCACCGCCACTACTGCTGCCCTCGGACCCGGCGCAGCAGCCCACCTCCGCCGCTACCCGCACGCCGCCTGAGAAGCCAGCCCCGCGGCCCCAGCGTACCAGTAAGACTCCAGACACTGACAGTACCCCCCCCCCCCCCTTTACGGGTGGACTCCGGACACCTATATCGTCGCTAGAACCAGTGCAAAACCACAAAGGACTTCGTACCCGTACGACGCGCATGCGCATTGCAGTGCATACGCATGCGCTGATTAGCAATTTTTTCCACTGATCGCTATGCAGCGAACAACATCAGCTAGCAATCAACTCGGAATGAGGGCCAATGACCAAAAGAGATACAGGGACCAGCGGTATACACAGCAAAGATAAACTATAACCAACAACAAGGAGTGGCCAGCAGGGTATATATAGGATATCCTGACCAATCCACACGCAGACAGTGAGAAGGGAGCAGTGAATAGTAATGATATGCAGCTGCACTGCTGCACAGCCACTCATCCTGGCTGAGAGCAGGAAGTAATCTGCTAGACAATACCTAGCAACCGGGAATGCCGTCTGGACCCTGTTTCCCGGTTGCCAGGCACCCAGTGGCTCCCAACAGGCATTGCAGCGGCCTCGTTGCTAGGTGCTGGGCAGGGGCTGTCAGGCCAGGCGGCCAGAAGAGACACAGCGTCCTGGTCGCCTGGCAACGACCGGGACCTGCGTCTAGCACAGCCTGCCCGGTGAGCTGTAACAACGAGAATATCATTTCATTTCGGATCCTATCAATTTTGTCCTTGAAATAGGAAGCAAGTTCTTGTGCACTAATAGTAGCTGGTGGGTTGGGTGAGGGATGGTTAAGAAATGATTTACATGTATTAAAAAGTCACTTGGGGTTAATGGCTTGAGCAGAAATGAGTGACTGAAAATATGTTTGTGTGGCAGTGTCCAGGGCATTACAATAAGAGTAGTAGATAGTCTTATATGTGAGGAAGTCGCTAGGACTTCCAGACTTACGTCCCTGACACTCTACTTTACATAAGAGATTTTGTAGGTGTCTTGTTGGGTTGCAGTTAAAATGCCGGCTGTCAGAATCCTGGCGCACCAGGGCTATTCCCACGCGTGGCCACTTTGTTCATCTGTACAATACCACAAAACTCCACATCATCAGTCGTTTAATCAAGTCATCCATAAATACAGTGCATACGAAGCTGAGAAATGTGAGAAGGTGTAGAAATCCCTGCTTGCAAGAGTGCATGCTCTGTGGGGAGAAGGCAACACTGAGGATAGTGGATAGTACTGCAGAGACAGTGGACACTGGGACTGTAGCTGTGAGCTCACCCAAAAGGAGCAGGGCAGTTTTTGTGATGCTACTCAATGGTGCACGTTACAGGCAAACTTATTTTTGGTATCATTTCTATTTCTTATAACTAGCTCTGGAAACCATTTCATAATTGAATAAAATAAGCATATGAAGACTACACAGTAGTACTATAACTCTTTTATCAACTTGTAGCTTAGGTAATTGGGTCTGAACTTGGATCTGCACTTGTACTGGTTTCCATTGTATATGCTGAGGGATGGAGAAGTGCCAGTTAAGTGGTTAGAAAAGGAAAGCTACCACCTTATGTATGTATGTATGTATGTATGTATGTATGTATGTATGTATGTATGTGTGTCTGTGTGTATGTATGTATGTATGTATGTATGTATGTGTGTGTATGTATGTGTGTATATATGTATGTATGTGTGTATATATGTATGTATGTGTGTGTATGTATGTGTGTATATATGTATGTATGTATGTATGTATGTATGTATGTATGTATGTATGTGTGTCTGTGTGTATGTATGTATGTATGTATGTATGTATGTGTGTGTATGTATGTGTGTATATATGTATGTATGTGTGTATATATGTATGTATGTGTGTGTATGTATGTGTGTATATATGTATGTATGTATGTATGTATGTATGTGTGTCTGTGTGTATGTATGTATGTATGTATGTATGTATGTGTGTGTATGTATGTATGTGTGTATATATGTATGTATGTATGTATGTGTGTGTGTGTGTGTGTGTGTGTGTGTGTGTGTGTATGTGTGTGTGTGTGTGTGTGTGTGTGTGTGTGTGTGTGTGTGTGTGTGTGTGTATGTATGTGTGTGTATGTATGTATGTGTGTATATATGTATGTATGTATGTATGTATGTATGTGTGTGTGTGTGTGTGTGTGTATGTGTGTGTGTGTGTGTGTGTGTGTGTGTATGTGTGTGTGTGTGTGTGTGTGTGTGTGTGTGTGTGTGTGTGTATGTGTGTCTGTGTGTATGTATGTATGTATGTATGTGTGTGTATGTATGTGTGTATATATGTATGTATGTATGTATGTATGTATGTGTGTGTGTGTGTGTGTGTGTGTGTGTGTGTGTGTGTATGTGTGTGTGTGTGTGTGTGTGTGTGTGTATGTATGTGTGTGTATGTGTGTGTGTGTGTGTGTGTGTGTGTGTGTGTGTGTGTGTGTGTATGTATGTATGTATGTAGCATTGTGTGGGAACTAAGCTCTCATGAGCAAGGCATCTCTACTGTCTTCTCTATGAAAGGAAGATTGTATGGGGAAGATTTAATGAATCTTGGAGAGGGATACACTGAAGAAAGATAAAGTACCAACCAATCAGCTTATAACTGTCATTTTTCAAAAACAGCCTGTAAAAATACAGACAAGCTGATTGGTTAGTACTTTATCTCTCACCACTGTATTACTGTATCCCTCTCCAAGCTTTCATAGATCTCCCCCATTTCATCTGCAAGTTAGTATTATGCATTTATTTGCCTCCTATGCATAGGGCTAAGGTACTCTCCGAACAACTCACAGTAATAATAATAATAATATTACCTTTTCTGCACACTGAATTGCTGCAAACAATACAGAAAAAGTTAGGAATTCATTCATAAACTGCATTATACTGTACTGTATGTATATCAGACATGGGTACAGCATGCGCTTAAAGAAAATCTGTCTAAAATTACAATTGCTTATACACAGTAAAAAGAAAATCCTACATTATAATCCATCTGCTAACATGCAGAGAATAAGTACAACTGTGTAATCTATTACTGCAGTTATTTAGAAAAATATTAATAAACAAGAATTATCTAGCCCTTTAAATGTAGCTATCACACATGAGTGCTCAGTCTCTGAGCTGCTATATGTTGCTCTGCGCACAGTAACCTGCATACTGTATCTCACTTCTATTCCCCACACAGAGAAGGAGGTAGGCAAAGCGATGGGTCTTACATAGACGCTGCGGTCGTCACCAGCATCCTTATCACTCCTGCATTAATTGCTGCATTACTACTCATCTCTCCCAACTCTCTCCTGTGCTCTCTGCTCAATCTACCAGACTGCTAGCATTTATCAACTTCTATTCAGGATACCCTAGGAGCCACAGCACATTAAATAATGTCATTCTGTTCATCCACAACATGCAAAATAAATAAAATGCAATAAAAAGGAGTGAAAAGGCATAAAGGAAGAGTGCACGCTCTGTGGGGAGAAACCTAACCAGGGCACTGAAAGCACCTTTAAAGGGAATATCACAGAAAGAATTTTGGATCTGTGCAGAAAGAGATCATCTGCATTGTTCTGCAACCTGAGTAGTTTCTTCTGTGCATAAAAGTTTTGCTGTCTCCATTTACTGACACCAGCTTCTGGAAGATCCAGGACTGCAGAGATCATGAGTGGCAGCTGCTCTAGGAGGTGTAAGCATGGGCTCTTTCGTTGTTTCCAGACCCTTTATAAGCTCCTGACAGGTACTCTCCATAAAGGTAAGACCAGGTGTTTCTTATTCTAGTCTGCTGGTTCTGGAGCTACTGTATTCAAAAAGCAGGTACTGTTCCACTGATTCTGTGAATGGATTTCAGGATGCACTTTTGTATGTGGCTATCACTTTGTATGTATGCACAGTATATATATATATATATATATATATATCTATATATATATATATAGATCTATATCTATATATACACATAGATAGATCTGGAGATGGATAGATAGATCGATATACAGTACAGTACCCACACAGACACGTGGTGCAATCCAGGATCTGTGGCAGCAGACATTGAGGCAGATATATTAAGCGTGGAGACGGCATAAGGAAGTGATAAACCAGTGATAAGTGCAAGGTGACAATGCACCAGCCAATCAGCTCCTAACTGTTAGTTTACATCTTGGAGCTGATTGGCTGGTGCGATTATCACCTTGCATTTATCACTGGTTTATCACTTCCTTATGCCTTTTCCAGGTTAATACATCTGCCCCATTGTCTTGTGTCTCAGTTTTGTCCTATCTGGTGCAATGTTGCCCTGCACCAGTCTTGCTTTGATGGAGAATTACTCAGGTGTATATTATTGTTAGACATGAATCTCTGAGGCTGTTCAACTTCATACTGAATTCTAAGGCACAGAAAGCAGCTGCACAGACTGTGCTCTCGGCAACAACATTTGTTCTGAAATGAAATGGTTGAAGTGCTGTTAGAACTTGGGATAGCTTTTCATCTATCACTGATATCTTCTCTATGGAACACGGAGACATTGTTCCGGATAGAGACTGAGGAAGTTGTGTCTGGCATGTTCTTAGGGACCTGTGATTTTATGATGGGCTCTGACTTCAGCTTTTGGATCTTTCTTGTTATAGGTGGATGTTTAAGGTTAATGATCAGTTTGCTGCTGTGTCTAGTTATTTGCATTTTATAGGTAATGTGATGTCAATTGTAACGATCAGCAAGAGAAAGTGCACATATTACTTTATCATTGTCTCACTAATGGTGTAATGGGTAGCACTCTGTAATTTCTAATTGCACATTAATATTATTATATCATAACTCATCTGCTTCATTTTGTCTGTCATAATTAGTTATATGATAGTATGCGACTGATAATTATGCTGACTAGTTTAAATGTGTCTAAATATTAAATGGTCAAATTGTTTCATCTGGTTTTAGATTAATCCTATATTTAAAAATAATTTTAAAACATAATCAAGATTGAAGCTAAGCAATTAATTTGAAACTAAATATATGTTCACTTATATAGAAATAGAAGAGTTATGGCGCTTCCACCTGTACTCTTGCATAATAATTGTCAGAGCGCAATACAATGTGCAGACAAGTGATATGTGAAAAAAACAGCAACAATCCCTTCATGGGGTAAAAAACACACTTCCCCGACCACTTACAGTATTAGTGGGTGGCAGCTGGTTAAACAGGGAACCGACAGGTAGGTCAGTAAAGAGATCTGGAAATGAGTGGAGGTGTCCAATAGTGTAGTAGGAGGGGCAAGATATCATTTAATTTTGGCGGCCCAAAATTGCTGCATGTTGCTACCTCTGGGGTAGCTGGTGTTACCAGCCATACCACGAACCTGACATAGATATACATACCTCCCAACATGACCCTCTCCAGGAGGGACACAATGCTCTGCTTCTTGACTTTTCTCTTAATTTATGATTGCTGGCACCAGTGCTGAACAGGTTAATGGATAAGAAAGGTGTTTAACCACAGGTGAGGGCAATCATAAATTAAGGGTGAAGTCCAGGAGCAGAGCATTCTGTCCTTCCTGGAGAGGGTCATGTTGGGAGGTATGGATATATATATAATATAGATATCTTTTTATCTGTGTATATATCTGGGGGGGGGTTGCTGTGGTGTGGGGCAAAAGGGAGCTGAGGGGAAAGCGGGGAGAAACATATGAAGGGAAGCGGGCTGGTCCCAGAGGAAAGGCCATCTCACAGTGACTAGCCACATACTGTAGTGGCTGAAGTTGGGTGCAGGGTGGAGGAGAGCCCTGGATGCTGCCGGGGAGTGCTGTGGTTAGGGAGTAGGTGGAGCAGCCAGAAAGGGATTTCTCTCAACCTTGACACTGCCTGGCGGCTGCACTGTACTCTGCAACCCAGTACATTGACTGGTGCCTTCCTGTACGTACACACACACTGCCCTGTGCTGCACCCCCCACCTTGATGGCACTCAAGCAATTATAACTAATCGCCCCAGGAGGTGGGAGGGTGCAGTCTGAAGATGAGGATAGGTATGATTGGTACTGCCCCACTCCATCCTGCCCTGTGCAGCCTCACCGTCCCACACCCCTTCTTATGAGATGTAGTTGGGTTCCCGGCGCTCGGGATCCTGCCAGTCAGCATGCCAGTGACAGAATCCTGACACCTCTCAGAATATAGATGCCAGGTTCCCGAATGTAAGTATCCTGTGGAGGTTAGGGTTAGGCTGCGGGGGGAGGTTAGGGTTAGGCTGCGGGGAGAGAGGGTTAGAGTTAGGCTGCAGGGAGGGGATTATAGGGTTATGCTGCTAGGAGGTTAGGGTTAGGTTGCAGGGAGAGAGGGTTAGAGTTAGGCTGCAGGGAGGGGATTATAGGGTTATGCTGCGGGGAGGTTAGGGTTAGGCTGCGGGGGGAGGGTAGGTTTAGGCTGCGGGGAGAGAGGGTTAGAGTTAGGCTGCAGGGAGGGGATTATAGGGTTATGCTGCGGGGAGGTTAGGGTTAGGCTGCGGGGAGAGAGGGTTAGAGTTAGGCTGCAGGGAGGGAATTATAGGGTTATGCTGCGGGAAAGTTAGGGTTAGGCTGCGGGGGGAGGTTAGAGTTAGGCTGCAGGGAGGGGATTATAGGGTTATGCTGCGGGGAGGTTATGGTTAGGGTTAGGCTGCGGGGAGAGAGGGTTAGAGTTAGGCTGCAGGGAGGGAATTATAAGGTTATGCTGCGGGGAGGTTAGGGTTAGGCTGCGGGGGGAGGTTAGGCTGCAGGGAGAGAGGGTTAGAGTTAGACTGCAGGGAGGGGATTATAGGGTTATGCTGCGGGGAGGTTAGGGTTAGGCTGCAGGAACCGAGGGTTAGGTTTAGGCGGCAGTTAGTGAGGGTTAGCGAGAGGATTAGGCTCAGCTGCCTCCTGCACACATGTCACCATTTAAAACAGACGGGATGCCGGGGTCAGAATTATGACCGCTGCCATCCCGACTGCTGGGATCCCGTACCCAACCCCTCCTTACAACCCTGTGTACCAGAAATATGCTTAGAACAAGCGTATCTGTAGATTAAAGTTATTTTTCCACAACTCCTAATAGAGGATCACTGAATGGGACTCATTCAGGATTTCATCTTGATTAGGAATAGTTTTCCCAAGCCAAAAATAAACTCTTCAAAGCTTATCTGTCTGGTGTGCTTCCATTCATCACGTATCTGTATTCAGGCAGACTTCCCAGAGGTTCATCGGGATAAGAGAACTATCCACCTACTGCAGTATGTTTTGTAGCACAAGTATTTATCTAAAACACCACACAATATTGTAAAGTAAAAATATGTAAAAGAACATAGGCGCCCACAAGTGTACAGGGTGGGGAGTGCCCTTTGTGAAGTCCAAAGGAAAGTGTTTCCACAAAGAACTCAATGAAGGTCCAAATATTCCAAATTACTGGAACAGGAGGTAATACGAGTTAGGTAAATCAATGCATTTCATCCGGTGACCCAAGTGTGTGCAGTATGACTTACAGGATGAAACGCGTTGGATAAAAATCTACCTCTTATTACCTGCTGTCCCCATTTCTAGATCTCTCCCCTGACCTACCTGTCAGTACCCTGATAAACAACCTGCCACCCACTACATTTATGCTGATAGTTTATTGAAGTCTGCTAGTAGTTTGTGAACAAACGGAATAAGTGGTAAGTACAGTGGGCCTGATTCAGAGGTGGTGGTCCCGAAGGTTTGCGCCAGGAGTCGCAGAACAGAGGAAGTTTTGTGTGGCGTTTCTGGGGAGGAGGGGGGTTAACAGGGTGGGTGGCCAGCCAAGTTTGTCGTGGTCAGCAACTGTGTCTAAATTCGCAATTGCCCTTATCTAGATAGCTATATTCCGATGGACATTCTGTGCCTCCATAGTCCTGGTGCGTCTTTAGCCCTGCAGCTGGTGTCTGTCTCCGTAGGAATTCCATTAGTTGCTGCATTAGAATAAAGACCCAGACCCCTTGCGCCAAAAGACGCAGTCTCTGCTGCAACACTGCATCCACCTATTAATCAGGCCCAGTATGTGCAGGGAGAGGTTCAGTTGTTCTGGAAGAATAGTTTCTTAAGTTTTAGTCGAGTTTGCCTTCTATGAGACTCCAGAATCATCTTCATGCATTTCAATGCTTTCTGAGGATTACAGTAATTCAGGGCAGTTCTACACATAATAAATGAGTACAGTTGCATTTTCCCATCAAGATTAAACTTGTCTTGAAATTGAGCTCCACTTTGGTGTCCATCCCCATGATAATCAATATCTATTTATTGGCTTCAGGTTCAGTCTAGACAGTATACTTCTATAAAACAGAAATGAGACAACTGTATTTGCTGATTATTCTTGAGACTCTTAGCCATTGTTTGTTTGTTTTCTTAAATGTGTATGTTTACAACATATAGCCATCTAGCGTACTACTGTAGTATTATTGTAGCGCTAGTTCAGCATTAATAAAATGCATCTAATATGTAAACATGCTGGTTTTGTATTTCAGTAATATGGGTTTTACTAGCATTAATCTTTCCCATGCCTTGAAATGCTGCAGCGCACAGAAATGACACTAGTAGCATTCCAATACACGTTACCCTAGAGCAATATATGGCAGCAGAATGCAGTGCAAGAAAAACTACCAATAGCTATGGGTGAAAGCCATCTGCATGTCTTTTACAAATGTTAATAACAATGTAAATGCAGTTTGGGACAGTGGTGAGCATTGCCACCATATAACACTAGGGATAATCAATACCAACCTCTGGTCTATTCTAAACAGGATCCGCTCTGTGTGGCGTTTGCATGTGCTCCATGTGCTTGTGTAGGTTTCCTCCTGTTGCTCTGGGTTTCTCCCACAATCCAAAAACGTACTGTGCTTGTAAGATAATTCGTTTCTGGCAAATAATAACTATAGGTCAGTGGTTCCCAAACTTTTTTTGAATCACGGTGCCCTAGAGTATCAGAATTTTTCTCATGGCACCCCTAGGCCAAAATTTTCTTATTGAGATATTTAGAAAGAAATATGACATTAAATTAATTGTGTTTATGGTCATCCTTATGTTCAATTATGTGGTGAGTGGCAATATTTGCTTTTGTTGGTCCCCATATTTTATGATTGGCAGCCACCAGCACTGTTTTTGCCTATTACCATTGACCATTAATAATTTGAATTGGTCCTGGACTACCAAACCAGGGCACCCCAGCACGTGCCTTGAGGCACCCCAGGGTGCCACGGCACACAGTTTGAGAACCACTGCTTTAGTGTGTCTGTATCTATGTGGTATCTATAAATATAGATTGTAAGCTTCACTGGGGCAGGGTCTGATGTGATATGTGTGATCTATATCTATAATTGTTAATAGATAAATGACAGTTTGTAATATGCGTACAGGTGTGACTCCAAAAATCCATGTTTCTTATTACAGTACCTATTGATGTACTGCCATTGTCCTCCATTGGAATAATACACTTTCCATTTCTGTGCCTTCTGGTATTCAAAATAGTTGGAAAGTCGATGAACACTAGCTAAAATAATGCATTTGTGTTTTAGGCAGATTTCTATCAGCATTAGAGATGAGCGGGTTCGGTTCCTCGGAATCCGAACCCCCCCGAACTTCACGCTTTTTACACGGGTCCGAGGCAGACTCGGATCTTCCCGCCTTGCTCGGCTAACCCGAGCGCGCCCGAACGTCATCATCCCGCTGTCGGATTCTCGCGAGGCTCGTATTCTATCGCGAGACTCGGATTCTATATAAGGAGCCGCGCGTCGCCGCCATTTTCACACGTGCATTGAGATTGATAGGGAGAGGACGTGGCTGGCGTCCTCTCCGTTTAGATAGAGAGTGAGACACTTGATTTACTGGAGCATTAGGAGTACTCAGAGAGTGCAGAGTTTTGCTGATAGTTATACTAGTGGTGACCACCAGTTTTATTTATTATTTAATATAATCCGTTCTCTGCCTGAAAAAAAACGATACACAGTCACATACCATATCTGTGCTCAGCCTCAGTGTGCTGCATGATAATATCATCTATGTATATCTGACTGTGCTGAGTAGTGCTCACTGCTCACACAGCTTAATTATGGGGGAGACTGGGGAGCAGTTATAGCAGGAGTACATATTTAACAGTGCACACTTTTGCTGCCAGAGTGCCAGTGTGACTGACCAGCAGTGACCACCAGTATATTGTCTGCCTGAAAAAGTTAAACACTCGTGTGGTGTTTTTTTTTTTTATTCTATAAACGCATTCTGCTGACAGTGTCCAGCAGGTCCGTCATTCATTATATTTCTATCTTCTTCATACTAGTAGTTTAGGAGTCTGCAGTGCTGACAGTGTCCAGCAGGTCCGTCATTATACAATATATACCTGTCCTGCAGTAGTGATATATATATATATTTTATATCATTATCATCCAGTCTATACTAGCAGACGCAGTACGGTAGTCCACGGCTGTAGCTACCTCTGTGTCGGCAGTCGCTCGTCCATAATTGTATACCTACCTGTGGTGGGGGTTTTTTTTTCTATCTTCTTCATACTAGTAGTTTAGGAGTCTGCAGTGCTGACAGTGTCCAGCAGGTCCGTCATTATACAATATATACCTCTCCTGCAGTAGTGATATATATATATTTTTTATATCATTATCATCCAGTCTATACTAGCAGACGCAGTATGGTAGTCCACGGCTGTAGCTACCTCTGTGTCGGCAGTCGCTCGTCCATAATTGTATACCTACCTGTGGTGGTTTTTTTTTTTTTCTATCTTCTTCATACTAGTAGTTTAGGAGTCTGCAGTGCTGACAGTGTCCAGCAGGTCCGTCATTATACAATATATACCTGTCCTGCAGTAGTGATATATATATATTTTTTATATCATTATCATCCAGTCTATACTAGCAGACGCAGTACGGTAGTCCACGGCTGTAGCTACCTCTGTGTCGGCAGTCGCTCGTCCATAATTGTATACCTACCTGTGGTGGGTTTTTTTTTTTCTATCTTCTTCATACTATACTAGTAGTTTAGGAGTCTGCAGTGCTGACAGTGTCCAGCAGGTCCGTCATTATACAATATATACCTGTCCTGCAGTAGTGATATATATATATTTTTTATATCATTATCATCCAGTCTATACTAGCAGGCGCAGTACGGTAGTCCACGGCTGTAGCTACCTCTGTGTCGGCAGTCGCTCGTCCATAATTGTACACCTACCTGTGGTGGGTTTTTTTTTTTCTATCTTCTTCATACTAGTAGTTTAGGAGTCTGCAGTGCTGACAGTGTCCAGCAGGTCCGTCATTATACAATATATACCTCTCCTGCAGTAGTGATATATATATATTTTTTATATCATTATCATCCAGTCTATACTAGCAGACGCAGTATGGTAGTCCACGGCTGTAGCTACCTCTGTGTCGGCAGTCGCTCGTCCATAATTGTATACCTACCTGTGGTGGGTTTTTTTTTTTCTATCTTCTTCATACTAATAGTTTAGGAGTCTGCAGTGCTGACAGTGTCCAGCAGGTCCGTCATTATACAATATATACCTGTCCTGCAGTAGTGATATATATATATTTTTTATATCATTATCATCCAGTCTATACTAGCAGACGCAGTACGGTAGTCCACGGCTGTAGCTACCTCTGTGTCGGCAGTCGCTCGTCCATAATTGTATACCTACCTGTGGTGGGGTTTTTTTTTCTATCTTCTTCATACTATACTAGTAGTTTAGGAGTCTGCAGTGCTGACAGTGTCCAGCAGGTCCGTCATTATACAATATATACCTGTCCTGCAGTAGTGATATATATATATTTTTTATATCATTATCATCCAGTCTATACTAGCAGACGCAGTACGGTAGTCCACGGCTGTAGCTACCTCTGTGTCGGCAGTCGCTCGTCCATAATTGTACACCTACCTGTGGTGGTTTTTTTTTTTCTATCTTCTTCATACTAGTAGTTTAGGAGTCTGCAGTGCTGACAGTGTCCAGCAGGTCCGTCATTATACAATATATACCTGTCCTGCAGTAGTGATATATATATATTTTTTATATCATTATCATCCAGTCTATACTAGCAGACGCAGTACGGTAGTCCACGGCTGTAGCTACCTCTGTGTCGGCAGTCGCTCGTTATCCATAAGTATACTAGTATCCATCCATCTCCATTGTTTGTTTACCTGAGGTGCCTTTTAGTTGTGCCTATTAAAATATGGAGAACAAAAATGTTGAGGTTCCAAAATTAGGGAAAGATCAAGATCCACTTCCACCTCGTGCTGAAGCTGCTGCCACTAGTCATGGCCGAGACGATGAAATGCCATCAATGTCGTCTGCCAAGGCCGATGCCCAATGTCATAGTACAGAGCATGTAAAATCCAAAACACCAAATATCAGTAAAAAAAGGACTCAAAAATCTAAAATAAAATCGTCGGAGGAGAAGCGTAAACTTGCCAATATGCCATTTACCACACGGAGTGGCAAGGAACGGCTGAGGCCCTGGCCTATGTTCATGGCTAGTGGTTCAGCTTCACATGAGGATGGAAGCACTCAGCCTCTCGCTAGAAAAATGAAAAGACTTAAGCTGGCAAAAGCACAGCAAAGAACTGTGCGTTCTTCGAAATCACAAATCCACAAGGAGAGTCCAATTGTGTCGGTTGCGATGCCTGACCTTCCCAACACTGGACGTGAAGAGCATGCGCCTTCCACCATTTGCACGCCCCCTGCAAGTGCTGGAAGGAGCACCCGCAGTCCAGTTCCTGATAGTCAGATTGAAGATGTCAGTGTTGAAGTACACCAGGATGAGGAGGATATGGGTGTTGCTGGCGCTGGGGAGGAAATTGACCAGGAGGATTCTGATGGTGAGGTGGTTTGTTTAAGTCAGGCACCCGGGGAGACACCTGTTGTCCGTGGCAGGAATATGGTCATTGACATGCCTGGTGAAAATACCAAAAAAATCAGCTCTTCAGTGTGGAAGTATTTCAACAGAAATGCGGACAACATTTGTCAAGCCGTGTGTTGCCTTTGTCAAGTTGTAATAAGTAGGGGTAAGGACGTTAACCACCTCGGAACATCCTCCCTTATACGTCACCTGCAGCGCATTCATCATAAGTCAGTGACAAGTTCAAAAACTTTGGGCGACAGCGGAAGCAGTCCACTGACCAGTAAATCCCTTCCTCTTGTAACCAAGCTCACGCAAACCACCCCACCAACTCCCTCAGTGTCAATTTCCTCCTTCCCCAGGAATGCCAATAGTCCTGCAGGCCATGTCACTGGCAATTCTGACGAGTCCTCTCCTGCCTGGGATTCCTCCGATGCATCCTTGCGTGTAACGCCTACTGCTGCTGGCGCTGCTGTTGTTGCTGCTGGGAGTCGATGGTCATCCCAGAGGGGAAGTCGTAAGACCACTTTTACTACTTCCACCAAGCAATTGACTGTCCAACAGTCCTTTGCGAGGAAGATGAAATATCACAGCAGTCATCCTGCTGCAAAGCGGATAACTGAGGCCTTGGCATCCTGGGCGGTGAGAAACGTGGTTCCGGTATCCATCATTACTGCAGAGCCAACTAGAGACTTGTTGGAGGTACTGTGTCCCCGGTACCAAATACCATCTAGGTTCCATTTCTCTAGGCAGGCGATACCGAAAATGTACATAGACCTCAGAAAAAGACTCACCAGTGTCCTAAAAAATGCAGTTGTACCCAATGTCCACTTAACCACGGACATGTGGACAAGTGGAGCAGGGCAGACTCAGGACTATATGACTGTGACAGCCCACTGGGTAGATGTATGGACTCCCGCCGCAAGAACAGCAGCGGCGGCACCAGTAGCAGCATCTCGCAAACGCCAACTCTTTCCTAGGCAGGCTACGCTTTGTATCACCGCTTTCCAGAATACGCACACAGCTAAAAACCTCTTACGGCAACTGAGGAAGATCATCGCAGAATGGCTTACCCCAATTGGACTCTCCTGTGGATTTGTGGCATCGGACAACGCCAGCAATATTGTGTGTGCATTAAATATGGGCAAATTTCATCACGTCCCATGTTTTGCACATACCTTGAATTTGGTGGTGCAGAATTATTTAAAAAACGAGAGGGGCGTGCAAGAGATGCTGTCGGTGGCCAGAAGAATTGCGGGACACTTTCGGCGTACAGGCACCACGTACAGAAGACTGGAGCAACACCAAAAA